>NW_024498795.1:48831-481674 GCF_017590055.1 Onychostruthus taczanowskii
AAAAAAAAAAACCAAAAAACAAAACAAACAAAAAAAACAAAAAAAAACCCCAAAAAACAGCTCTGTTTGTCCTTGCTTATCACACAGTCATAATATGAAAATTTACCCCAGCGAAGAATATTCCTGGCCACAAAAAAAAGCAAACAAACAACAACAAAAAAACCCAAAAACAAACAAACAAACAAAAAACAAACAAAACAAAATACCCCCCCCCCCCCAAAAAAAAAAAAAAAAAAAAAAAAAAAAAAGAAAAAACAAATTTCTCAACTAAAATATGTCCTAATCAGTCAGCTTTACCATCATTTATGATTCCCCCCCCCCCCCCAAAAAAAAAAAAAAAAAAAAAAAAAAAAGGGAGACATCTTAGTTCTAATAAGAAGAATAGGAGGAATAACTTATAGCTTTCTGGTAGTGTTTAAGGGGAGACCATTATTCCTCTACTGATGCTATGTGGCCATATGGAACTGGCAGATTTATTAAAAGAGTTTATGTTAATGGCTACAGCTTGGACATAGTCTGAATTACTAGTGATGAATGCACTATGACAAGTTATTTTGTAATTCTATAGCCTAGGTTCTATGAATAAGCAATTCACAATAAGATAACATTAAGTGATTAAGGACCTATATAATTCAGATATATAAATTGCTTTAATTTTCCTTCTGTTCACCCATTTTTTATTTCAATTTTTATTTTTTAGTAAGAAAGACATTCTTGTAGCAAAAGTTGCTGAGAGGTTGAACATTGAAATTGTATTTGCCAGCAGCAGGGACAGTTTTTATTACCAACTAACTGTTTAAGTTTTAAAAGATATAGTAGATACATGTCTTTTTTCAGCTGTAGGTTTTGGAAAATCTCTGAATAACAGTCAGGCTTCTGGCTTGTATTCTATTCAAGGAGATTCACTTTTAGCAAATAATTTGACTGAGATTTTAGATCTGGGCTTGAATCTCTTACTGAGAGGGAATTTTTTCACCACCATTTATTATTCTCTCTCATATGCATAAATCTTTAGATAAATAAGAAAAATGTGATTCTTTGCTCCCTTAGTCACTGTCGTAAACTTTTCCTATGAACAGACTTTGTGTCTGGCTTTCACAACAAGGCTACAAGAAACATTTTCTCTCAGCAAGAAGCTTGCTGACAGTTCCTTGGTGCATGTCCCACCACAGATGTGATAATGAAGAGGATGAGCATGTAGAAGAGAGAAGGATGTGACAGAAAGGGGGTGTAGGGGGAAAAGTGCTGACCTGCAATGCTCTGTCTCACTTGCATGTGGAATTATAGGCATATGGAATATGTGGCAAATAGCAAATAACAAGCATTGATGCACACACATGTAAGATGAGACAGGAGTGACAGCTTGAATGAAAAGTATGGATGGTTTGATCCTGACAGTTTTCCCTCATTTCTCCTAGCTGACATTCTATGTTCTACCCTTCTATCATTTAAATAAATTAGTGAAGGTGCAATTGAAATAATGCTGTGTTTGACTATAAAGTCCTTAATTTTCAACATGGCTATAAAAATGCAGTTGACATCCTTCAAATTTAAGATGACTCATTCCTACTGGGATGATGCCAGTAACTGAGGTTATTAGTAGCATAGGCTGGAAAAAATCCTACAGTTTGGATAAATTGTTCTTGGGAGACAGTTATCTTTGCATCATTCATGGTTACTTTTTTTTTTAAGTCTGTCACAGAGGTTGCAAAAGAAGTAGAAAATATTTTTAAAGACAATGGCTAATAAAAGCCATGTATATTGCACTTGTCTTTATACTAATGCTTTGATAGGCTGATAGTACATTGCAGTTTGTAAAATGTTTCTATTATTTTAAAACATGAAACTGATGATTAGTCATACAAATAAATTGTAATTAAGTGGGAACATTATGATTATATTATGCTAATGATAGAAGTGTGTTTCAAATGTTTGCAAGTTATTCAAGAGAAAGTATTAGGCAATTAGAAAAAAAATATTAGTGTTTGTTCACTCTGAAGCTATCAAGTGATTTGATTTGCATTAACAATTTTAAACATCTATAGACTCATTAATAATAAACTGCTGATAAGTAGGAGATATTCCACCAAATAGAGGTACAGGAAAGAAGAAAGAAAGGGCAGAATGCCATTGTTTTAAGATTAATGTAACATAATTACTAAAGCAGTCTTTAGAAGCTGAGGGATTTTGACATTTATGATAAGTTATTTATTAATGATACAGCATAATTTCATGGCTGTCATGCAGTTCTGTATGACCTCCCATGAGAGTTGCTTGAGGGCCACAATAAACATGGACTAGTAATGTTTTCTAGTTTGAAATTATGAGAAATTTTATGTGGAAATAGCTCAGTCCTGGTACTTCTGTGTGTATTACAAAGAATACTTTTTAAAATACAAAATGCTTGTATAATAAAAGAATAAAATATCAGTGGGTAATTTTGAACATCCAAGAAAAATGACCATGAAGGAGTGAAATTCAGAAAAAAAGTTTTGAAAAAAGAAAATTAGTAGAAAAGGAATAGAATATATGGTGGAAACAATTTTTTATTCTTTTAAAGTAAATGGCAGTAAAGAGCAAAGCATGTGTGGCCAACATAGACGTGTTTTAAATGCTATTCAAAGTGAGAATATGACTGTCAAACAAATGCAGAAGTCTTCAATTACACCAAAATTTGCTTCTAAGTCCTCTATGCTTATTTCATATAATTTCATTTTCTAAATTATGGTTTAATATAATCAAACTGAGCATATGTTCTAAAAATCCTATCGCCCATATAGGATATATGGTTTAATATAATTATTTGTCTTTCTGTATAAATTCTTCTGAAATTGTGTAGCTATTAATTATCAATTATTAATGCTTTACGGAGCTGAGGAAATAGAAATAATTTTTGATTTTCAGAGTGTATTATGTATTATACAGTAGGTAGGTTCCCAGTAAACTTTCCTTAGTCCATAAACTTCCACATTAGTCTAGAGTACAGCTCATTACTGGGATGCATCCCTGACTTTTGCACATGTGAAAACTCTGATGAAAGATAACGTATGAGAGGAAAGTGCTAAACTGTTGGAAATGTGTGTGAAATGAGTGAGCTCAGACTTGCAAAACTTCCCAGATGAGTTTTAATGTGATGTGGAAACTTTACTTTTTTTTCTTCATTGTAAATCTTTGTAAAGTATAATTCAGGATTTATAGCTCTTTTCCTTCTTCTTTTCTTGTTATCACAGTAATGTTAAGTTGCTAAGAGTTAGTGGAAATAAGGGCATATCATGTTCTAGATTAAAGATTGCAAGAACTGTATAGGATAAAGTCTGAGTAAGTGAAATATCAGTGTTAATCTTTAAAAGTTTAAAATCTCAAAAATGAACTTTAGTTGAAATATGTCATTGATGAAAATGGTTCTAGGAAAACAGGAGTAGATACAAAGTTAGTATTGTTATTAAACCTCAGGGTTTTGCCATTGGTAACCTGAAAATCATTCAAGTCAATAGAGATTTGTTTATTCAGCTTGAGAAGCCTTGGATATGCAGAGCAGAAAATAATGTAGGATAGAGTCTATTCTATTATAATGCTACAGTTGTCTGTGGTAGCTTTGAGCAGATGAATTTCTTTGTTGTGTTGGGTTTGAACTAATCTGAAATTGATATACTTAATGAGTCCAAATAGGTCTAACTGTTTGCTTGGGAATAGTAATTAAAATTGTTACCACAGTAATTTATATCTTGGGGTATTTCTGTTAGAAAGAAGCATGTTCCATTAATCATACTGAGAGGAAATACAGTAATTTGAAAGTCTTTATAGGGCATGGGAGATACAGACTGAATTCCCTGTACTGCCTGAATAAAACCACTTGTAAGGATGAAATCTATTACTCTCCCATTAAATGTTGTTCTAACAAGTTATTGGCTTCCTGTTGGACTTGTACATTGTAGATATTAAGCTGAGAAAAGTTTTATATATTTTCCATCCTACATGACACTAGCCTAATATGTAAAAAAATTATTCAAAAAATCTAAATATTTATGCTAAAAGAAAATAGTTAAATGTAAGAAACTAATCATACTGTAAAATAGTGATACTGAGTATTTAAACTACTCTCAGTTATGCAAGGCCAGATATCTCTTTTGCTGATTTTAGTGCTAATGTAGGTATGAAAACATTGAGATGTAAGTTACCTGAAACCAGCACATCTTGCTGACAGCCCATTATCCAACATGTGATTATTCAAAATTAACCATTTATTATGTGTGACCCACAGTTTGAAAAAGGGCAAAAAATTACTTAAGGCAGGTGACATAACCGAATTGTAATCCTAATGTAAAAAGCTGACTATGAACAAGGCTTTATCATGTTAAACATTTATAGTGGGGTGTTTATTCATGGGAGTTTATGTATCTGCATCTGTCTTCTCCAAAATGTGTAATTAATCCATATCTACAATTCCAGACTATATGAATCACTAATAGAAGTAATAAAAAGCTTTATCAAATTACTGTTACTGAAATGTTAATTTTCTCACGTACAGAACAAAATACATTAGGAGGAGAAGCAATGCAAACTTCTGGTTTCTACACCTGGTTGCTGTAACACATCGCATTACTTCCTGGGAGATATACTGAGAGAAAAAGTAGTTATACAAGAGAAAATATCTGTAAAGGACAAAAATCTAATTTTAATCCTGATATCATATGTATAAATATATAAACAACCTTTAAGCAATGCTGCAGACAGATGCTTTAAGATGATTGCTCAGACTTCACTTGCACTGACAGACGTGATTCACTTCTGTGATTGCAGAGCAGCTGACATAATGACAAGAGGAACAATAAACTGAAAAATCACAGTTTCTAGATTGATTGTATATCTTCTGTAGCACTCTTCACACACACAACCAATGCTTATTAGATGTGATGCACTAGCTTGGTTAAAGGTAGACAGATTTTAGTAACCTCTAAATTCATTCACAGTGTTGATGATCCAGAGCATTTGACTGAAGCTGTAAAAGATGTTTGTTCAGTTGCACTGTGTTTTGTGACAGATGTGAGTGCTGTGTCCAGGTCTGGACCCCCCAGTTTGGGAAGGACGTTGAGACACTTGAGCACATCCAGAGGAGTGCAACAAGGCTGGTGAGGGGCTCGGAACACAAGGCCTGTGAGAATGACTGAGGGAGCTGGGGATGTTTAGCCTGGAGAAAAGGAGACCCACAGGTGACCTCATCACTCTCCACAACTGCCTGAAAGGTGGTTGTAGTCAGCTGGGGGTTGGTCTCTTTTCCAGGCAGCAACTGACAGAATGAGAGGATACAGTCTTCAGCAGCACCAAGGGAAACATAGGTTGAATATAGGAAAAAGCTTTTACAGAAGGAGTGATAAATTCTGGAACAGTCTGCCCAGGAAGGGGGTGGAGTCACCATCCCTGGATGTGTTTAAAAAAGACTGGATAGGGCACTCGGTGCCATGGTTTAGTTGAGGTGTTAGGGCATGGATTGGATGCGAGGGTCTTAAAGGTCTCTTCCAACCTAGTGATTCTGTGAGTGTGATTTATTAAAGCCAGTATTATAAATAGTGTAGTACCTGAAAATGAAATACACCGTGCAAACAAAAGGGTAAAGTTACTTTCTTTTGTTGTAAAACTTTCAGCATCCAAAAAGACTTGCCTGGAGTATGTCAATAAAATATCTATGAGCTAGACACCTCACAGTATGGTTGCTTGTCAGAGAAAGGGGCTAGCTTTCAGTGAGATTTTTGTTTCTGAATCCTTCATGATATCTTAAAAAAATTTTTAATTTGAGGCTCCTAAACTGATATTGTCCGCATTATATCTCTGTTCTGTGTTCATAAATTAATGATTACAGGCCAAAAAATATTGAAGAAGTAACTGTGAAGCCTTAATTAGGCCAGGGTGTATGATGTTCTGAAAATGAAAAATGATGCAATAAAAGGCTGTCTGTGTCTTATTCAATGCTTAATACAGTTTCTTGTCCCCAGATACAGTTTCTTGTCCCCCTTTTTTCTTCCAGATAAACTGTCATGAAGAGTCCATTATGTCTTTCCCCGTCTATTCTCTGCTAATGGACTTGTGTGGAAAACATGCTTCCTTAAACTGATTTATTTGTTTTGTGTGTGGTAAAAATAGCCTGCAACATATTACTTGTGGTTTATGATTCACAGAAAATAATAACAAAGTATCTTGTAGTTTTCCAAACAGCCTCAGAGACTATACACCTATTATTGTGCTTGTTACAGTTATTCAAGCATGACAGGTTTTCAGCTGAGGGGTTTAGAGACTTTTTAATGCTTGAGGACTTCTAATAGCACATTCAAGACAGTTTCTCTGTTAACTTCCACAAAATTCAGCTGACTGACATTTCTACAGAGCTCACATGCAATTATGCTATGGCTTTATGGGATATTTCATGGTTCATGCACTGAGTCAATATTCTCTGTATGTTGTTAAATATTGTACCATCAAAATTAAGCATATATTTGAGTGTTAAACTTTGTCTTTATATGAGAAGGTTTGGTAGGGGGAAAAAGTGTTCTCTCTATATATCAAAGATTAACTGTTTCTGACTCTAGAAAAGTTTGAAGTGGTGGTTGTTGTTGTTGTTGTTTTTGTTTTTTTTTTTTTTTTTGTTCCCATGATGGTCTACTAGAACAGTTATGAATTGGCATTGCCTATTTATTTATAGTTTTTAAGAACTTTTTGAGTTTCTGTTATAAGCACTTTCCAATGTACGTCTGATGAACTTCTTTCTCTTTCGTGGCGCTAAAAGGAGACACTTTCCCAGATAAGCTGTTATGTTATGGTGCCAGTGCCACCAGTGAAAGGTGGAAATTTTCATCCAAGTGTTCAGTTACAACTGATTTGGTTAATCACATTGGGTTAGCTGTTTGGTTACACCTGAAAGAGAATTTGTCATAATTACTTTTTAGGTTGTCTTTTACTTTGGTATAATAAATCTTGGATTGATTTCAGGTGTCAAAAATTGGTTTGACGAATAACAGCTGTAACCTGTCCAGGAGCTGAAGACAGGGATCACCTTTTAGGATTTTGGGTCCGTTTTCCTTGTACCTTGCCATTCCTTTTGCCACATTGCTAACCTTTGCTTAGATAATGTTGCCTCTGCATACAGCAACCCCTTGGAAAGCTGGGAACGTGATAGGTTTAGAATATGCAAAATGCACATAATTTAATATTGCTTGCAGACCACTATCAAAAATCTAAGACCATTTTCAAACATAATTTGAGTTGACTAATGCTGATGTTACTATAACTCTACTTCATTATTTAGCACTTTGAAACTCAGGTGCTCTTGTATGCAAATTCAGATTCAGGCAACTGAATAATTTTTTTCAGGCACTGCTTGAACTAAAGTACCTTGAACTGAAGATCATATGAATTGTAAACTTAAAAGAAAGACCAGGTTTTCCTTTTTTTCAGACAGAAACAACAATGAGATTTCAGTGCATGGATATGGACTACTATGGAATGACCTGACCTATATTCATGGCTCTATGTCCCAAAATAATAGCTGTAGAGCAGTCCTCATGATAGCTTCTGTAATGGGGCAGCCATGTTTTTCTTAAATTTTGAAGTAAATTTTGCTAAACAATCTTTTTTTCCCCCATGTTGTACTATCTCCTCTCCTTGCTATTTTTATTGGTTACTTAACTTGCTTTAGAGTAGTTTTAGGTAGTTTTAAAGTAGAACATGCAAAAATGTAATTTTTTTCTTTCTTTTATATCTTTGTGTCTTTTCTACGGACTCCTTCCCTGGTTGACTGTGCTCCAACTTCCATTTTACCCTAATCTGTATCATTCACAGCCATTCATCTCCAAGAAGTTTTCAAAATTGCCATCACATTGCTGCTTAAACTTGGAGATCTCCAGGTTCCTCAGGATATTTTTTGTAAATGCCAGGCTCCAGTTTTGATCCAGTAATTACTACCATACAGTTAATAAGCAGGTGCAGAAACCAATATAGGTAAATTCACAACCCTGTTCCACTAGAACAGAAGGGGGAAAAGCAGCATATACATGATGTAATTACAGCAGCTTTGAGCTAAATGTTAGACCTTTTCTATTCAGAAACCCTTGTTCCCTGCATGGGCTATACAACAAATCATTAACCTAACAGTGGTATTCTGGAATCCAATTTGAATTTTACCATCTATATCACAGTTGCTAATTTCCTTTATTAGTCTTTTTCTTGTGTTTTTCTGTTGAGGATCTTTTGAAGTTAATGTAGATTTAACCAGTCTACTCACTCCTCTGATCTCTTATTGTCATTTCCTTGAAGCTAATTAGATTTATCTTGTATTATATCTTCAGAAATTCCCACTGAAAATTGGAGCAGTTTGTGTATATCTGAGCATCCTTTTCTTGAAATATTTTCTAGGCCTAATGTTGTATCAAAAAAACCCCATTTCTTATTTTTCTTTGATATAATAATGTTATGTTAAATTTGCATTTTCACATTTGGGAAAAAACCCATAAAAAATCTACTAAGATTTTTGAAAAATGTCTGGTTTCAGGAAGAGAAATCCATCATTATAGGGAATGCATCACAAGAGTATCACCAGCTGCCCCTAACTCAGTGGATATCATGTAATAACATGGAGATCTTTAAAAAAAGAGAGAGAAGAAAAAAAAATGTATTCTTTTTTTAAAATTTTGTGGTCACCAATAATTGATTTTAGTTGTAGAGGGTAGCAACTCATAACAAACCAGGAAAAGATTTCTGCTGTTCATCTAGTACCCAAGATGATGCAGGAAACAGATTAAAGAATAGGTTAGCGTAGAAAGCTTTTTTCCCTTCCTATTGACACCTACATGTTCCAGAAAATACCAATAAGAATTGATGTATACTAAGTGATTACATAATTAACACCATCCCTTATTTATTTGATGTGATTAATGGTTTTCATGCCCACTGAAAACAAGTTGGAGAGTAAAGCTTTGAGAGATGACCTCAAGGACAAAGTAACTGTGCAGAAAGACTGTGTAAAGTTTTACAGGCACAGAAGTGTGCTGTTTGGATTACTTATAAAGAAATGTCTAAGTTTACCCTAGAAAGCAGAGGGAAACAGCTTGCAGGACACTTTTTTATTAGTTTGTTTGTTGACAATCTCTTTCTGTCCCTGTGGCTTTCCTGTGTCATGGCTGTGAAGGGCCTCGAGGGAACGGCTCCCTTGCAATGAAGAAACACTGCTACTCTTAAACGAGGTAAGCATCAGGCCTTGGTTTCCTATCTCCTCTCAGTGCTGAGGATTTCAAGACAGTATTCAAGTGAATTTTCTGTGTATGCTCTCAGACTCAGATGCAGAGTTGAGCAATTACCTGTCTTCAGCTGCACGATTCAATGATCCACTTTAGCTTTCAGTCCTTATTTTGCTAGTGGGGCAGACTTTTAATGACAGGTGCACTTCTTAACAAACAATTCTTTTTTTTCAAATATAAAACTCTTGTGTTATACTTTCTGTGCAGCCTAATGGTATTTGTTTGGCATAAGAAATGCTGATTTTGGAAAAACTATTGGTATCTGATTTTGCTGTCTTAACATAAACAAATTAAAACTGTTGACCAGTGAAAGGACTGCTTTATTTTCTGAATTTTCTGATCATATTATTTGCAGAAAAATAATTTTTTAATGTAAAATCTCTCATCTCTAACTTCAATATGATTTCTTTTCTATAAATATCTCCTTTTTAAAAATTCTCTTCACTGCAGGCTTACTGTAAATTTAGTGCAGTGATTTTTAAGTTCTTGTCCTTATTTTTAAGGCCCTGAATGGCTGTGGTATTTGACTCATTTTCTCTTCTGCATTTTCTAAGCTGCTAATTACAGTCTGAATCATAAGGTTACTTTTTTTTCTATACTGTAATTTTGTGAGTCACGAAAATTTTGTGAAAGCTCTACCCTTTTAAAGATACTGCAGGATCCTTCCTTTCTGCCCACTTGGTGTTCTTATTTAAATGTAAGATTGAAGAAGGAAGTCTTTGCTGCTACTTTTAACTCCATATTTAGTTGTACATGTTCAGTATTTCATAACTTTGTTTTTAAGGATAATGTGTTTTTCATAGTTAGTAAGTCCCCTAAAGTATTATATGAAACATAAAATGTATAGAGTAATAAGATTTATGTAGTGCTACAGGCAAAAGAGTTCAATAAATTTTCTTTTTACAGTGCTTCATGTAGAAAAATGTGAAGTAAAACAATAATTCATGTATTTCCTGTCATTACCATATGTTTCAAGTATGTTTTTATATCAGAGAATTGTAGAATAGTTTTGACTAGAAGGGACCTTAAAGTTCCAACCTACCTTCTATGGACAGAGACACCTATTATTAGACCAGGTTGCTCAAAGCCCCATCCAGCCTGGCCTTATGCACTTTAAGGGATGGGACATCCACAACTCCTCTGTGCAACCTATTCCAGTGCCTCACCACCCTAATAATAAAGAATTTCTTTCCAATATCTAATCTACACTTACCCTCTTTTATTTTAAAGCCATTACCTCTTCTCCCATCACTCCAGGCCCTTGTACAAAGTCCCTCCCCAGCTTTCCAGTAGTCACCCATTAGGTACAGAAAGGTGCTCTAAGGTCACCTTGGAGCCTTTGCTTCTCTAGGCTGAACAACCTCAACTCTCTCAGCTTGTCTTCACAGGAGAGATGATCCAAACATGTGAGATCATCTGGACATCACAGCTGTCCTCTGGACCCCCTCCAACAGGTCCATGACCTTCTTATGGCGGGGACCCCAGAGCTGGATGCAGCACTCCAAGAAGGGTCTCATAAGAGTGGAGTAGAGGGGAGAATCACTTCCCTTGAGGTACTGGTCATGTTTCTTTTGATGCATCTCAGAAGACACAACAAAAATGCTGAATACTGTAAGTGAAGTACATGCTTTCCTTATGCTCATGTAGCTTTCTCTCCTAAACTACAAATACTTTTACAATTATCATATTGAAGCTAAGAAAATTAGTATCTTAAAAAAAGCAATATGACTTATTGACATATCCTGATATTTGAGGTCTTGTCCTGTCATTATTTCTTACTCAGAAAAATATTGGGATATATTTTCCATTGAAAGAGAATAAAAAGTGATAGCTTCTAGAAGCAATTTCCACAGAAAGCTGAAATGCATATATTTGATCTTTTTTCCCACTGAAAGAGCAAGTTTAAATACTGCTAGAGAATAAAGGGGAAGGGTTCCATTTATTTATGTGAAAGACTGCTGATTAAAACCACACATACACCTAAAGAGAATAACAATCCTCTAGTTTTCATAAATAAGAATTCAAACTATTCTTCCTTTCCAAGATCAGCTTAAACATATTTGATTTTAAACACTTGGGAGAACATTTGTCTTCTGATGTTTTCTACCCCTTGTTAACTTGAACAGTTGTTTTAACTTCTCTTCTGAGAATGTCCTTAGGCATTGGTTTTAGGAATGAGAGATTTCAAATTATTCATAACTGTGTAAGCCTTGCAATAATTGGCGGCAGCAGAACTTAAGACAGAACACTCACATTTCTCACTTGCTATAATGGTCTTCTTTCCTCTTTTCCAATATTCTAAGCCTCCTAATAGTCTCCTCATAGCTGCCTAACATGATCTTCTATGAGAGATGATTCTGTTCCTCTTGGGTAACTTTGAGGTTTCCTTTATGACAACATGTCTTAATTTCTTAAATATGACATGAGACCACCCGCCTGTGATATGGGATATGGCTCCAATGTCTAATGTAGCATCTGTTGCTACTCGAGGAATTGACACTGATGCTCTAGGTTGCAACTTAATTTCTTGTATTTGATTCAACATTTTTAACAACAACAATTTCAATGTTTGAGAGAGCACAAAATTATATTTTGCAGGTATTGCACGATACGTTTGTTGAAACAAAACTTGTTGATTAGTAAATGGTACAATGAAATTTAAATGTCCAACAAGTCTCTGAAGAATCTTCCAATCATATTCTTTGACAGTGCTGATTTTCTTAATTAAGTCTCTGTTTTTGTCCCTTGTTCATCAGGAATCTGGATCAATGTATTCTTGACCTTTTATCCTAAAAATCTAATGTCTCTAACAGGTTCAGGTGTAGCTTTATCATAATTAATTCTTATGCCTTCTGATTGGAGAAAATAGCATATAGAGTTGCTAGCTGTAACAAGGTAGTGATGGTTTGGGTGGCAGGGTAAAAAATCACCCATATAAGCCCAAATGTTAAACCTGTTAGAAATTTCAGCTGCAAGGGTAGTGCTGAGAAGATGGAGGAGGAAAGGGCTGATGGAAGCTCTTCTAAAATAATAGACATGTTGTCTGTCAGATACAGCAAGCACTAAGGGGGCGCATAGGAATATGATAAAAAGCCTGAAACACATCCAAAGTAATCCTGGACACTGCCATGAGCAATATCCTTGACAATGTTGTGAGGTTTGGTGCCCAGTATTTTGGAAAGTTCAATGCAATGTTTCCCCGGAGAACCTAGAGAAGTCCACCACAAGTCTAGCTTCCTCAGTAGTTCTAGAATTCTTTTCAACAAAAAATACTCTACCAGTAGGCCTCTGAGGAAAACAAGTATGTAGTTCAAGGATGTGGGCATGATCTTCCATGAGCACCCTTCTGCCTTTGAGGAGGAGGAGGGAGAGCAAGGTAGAGATCTGGTACCTTGGTGATCTTGTCCTCATGTCCTCTGGCTAGGGGTTCTTCTGGTGGTTCAAAGGAGGATGGACCTGTTGGTGCTTCTGCAAGGCCTAACAGCTCCTTAGGCATGGTAGCGGATTTGGTCTCTGTGCTTCATTTTTTGTGTGGCCTCTTCCCTCCTGGCTGCATCCCTTGCGGAGGTGGACTTCCAGGTGCGTAGAAAAAACCTTGAGGAGGCAGTGGCTTGCTCAAGTACCCTGCCCTTGGCCATGTGATGCTTCAGCCAGTGGTATGAATGCAGGGGTGAATCTCGCTAGTAGACCCTTGAGCCCCTCTGCCCATCTTTCTGACACTGATTTTGCAAGAGAGGCTCCCATGTTGTTCAGCAAGGTATTGTTGCTCCCAGTGATGAACTTTGCCCACGAATGCAACCTTTGATCTTGTCAATCGCTTGTACAACATTCCTACCTTGAATAGCTTAGTGAAATATTGACCTACAATTTCAACATGTTTGCTTTTGTTCCCTGCGTACTTATCCTTAACTCCTTCCTCTCTTGGAAAGTAGAAGATGCCCTTAGGCCAAAATCTAGCTGGATTCAAATATCTCCACAATCTGACATTAGGAATCTCTTGTTTAATTTTTTCAACACCAATATCTGTGGCAGTAATGTCAGGTACTTTCCAATTAGGATTAAATATACACCCTGCTAATTTATAAAGTCCCTGCAAGAGTTCCAGGGAATGAGCACCATTCTTATTATTGGCTAGGAGAGGGGATCTTCTATGAGATGGCATAGCAGTTCTATGAGAGGGGCTTTTTGATTTAGATTTAGATTTTCCTTTCTTTCCATAGGTGGTTTTAGTTTGAGTTTGTACCACTTTTGTTCTATATTGTGGTCTACTTCTTCTGCTATGTCCACCCTCTTTTCTAGGTCCCTGAACACTCTAATGCTCCTAGTGATTGCTTCAATGGTTGGGGCATCACATCCTCTGAAGGCAGGTAAAGTTACTAACCAAGTCTTTTATTTTTTTCCAAAATTTTGCCACATATTCTGCCACAGCAGACTCACCCCAAGTGATGGCATTAATATGGCACCACACCAAATGTGCAGTCCTATTAACTGAGATCCTTTGCTCTTTATGTAAAGTTGCAGCCACTATATTGATCTGTGCAGGTATTTAAATATTAAGAATTTTAGATCTTGCACCTTCTAATAACCTATCAAATAAATCATCATAATTTTCTTGGAGATCATACCGTTGTCTAAACCCGATGGTACTGGTGTGTTGTCTGAATCCGACTGTCTAGCACCAACTGCTAATTTACCTATAGCTGTTGTAGTGGCCAAGAAGTCTCTGATTAATTCCAGATACTGCTGGGCCCACAATACATGCATATTCTTCCTTGAATCAGAATCATAAGGCTGTAACACAGCTTTGGGATGCAACACTAATTCATTTATTTCAGGAAATAATTCATCAGGTAAAGCATCAACACTAGCAAGACCTTGACAGGATCCGTGTACAATCAATTAACAAAATAATCGGAAACACTCAAAGGCCCACAAGGTACAACATATAGCAACAACAATAACAAAACATAAAAATACCTAAGCTGAGCTCCGTATGGAGGAGGGAGTAATCCCAAACCTGGCATAGCCTGTATGGCAGATTTAAGGGCTTCACGAGGTGGGAGTTTCTATAAGAAATTAAGACATATTGTTGTCATAAAGGAAACCTCAAAGTTACCCAAGAGGAACAGAATCATCTCTCATAGAAGATCATGTTAGGCAACTATGAGGAGACTATTAGGAGACTTAGAATACTGGAAAAGAGGAAAGGAGACCATTATAGCAAGTGAGAAATGTGAGTGTTCTGTCTTAAGTTCTGCTGCCGCCAATTATTGCAAGGCTTACACAGTTATGAATAATTTGAAATCTCTCATTCCTAAAACCAATGCCTAAGGACATTCTCAGAAGAGAAGTTAAAACAACTGTTCAAGTTAACAAGGGGTAGAAAACATCAGAAGACAAATGTTCTCCCAAGTGTTTAAAATCAAATATGTTTAAGCTGATCTTGGAAAGGAAGAATAGTTTGAATTCTTATTTATGAAAACTAGAGGATTGTTATTCTCTTTAGGTGTATGTGTGGTTTTAATCAGCAGTCTTTAACATAAATAAATGGAATCCTTCCCCTTTATTCTCTAGCAGTATTTAAACTTGCTCTTTCAGTGGGAAAAAAGATCAAATATATGCATTTCAGCTTTCTGTGGAAATTGCTTCTAGAAGCTATCACTTTTTATTCTCTTTCAATGGAAAATATATCCTTTTATAATCCATTTCAGTTCCTTCTTCCTATCCACTTTCAGAAAAAAAATCTTGTTGCAGTAGCTGGAATACCTGAAAATTAAGAAAAAGAAGACATAATGATGTTTTTTTCCTGAGAAAGTACGGGGTTCCCAGTTAAACCTTCTTTTTAAAAGGAGATGCTCTCTTATCTTAAATCTTCAGTATCTATTACACTTAACAAAGTAGAAGCAAGTACATTATTTTTCACTTTGCTTACTTAAGCTTGAAAGCCAGAATCTCAATGACTTTTTTTAACCACTTGAGCTAGAAAAGCACTGTGTAGTTGATTATTATTCAGGTCTAATGGGAATGTTTCATATCAGTTGCACATTTTCACTCTTTATGAATTATTTCACAAGGAGAATGAAATCAAATTTGAAACAGAATTTCTTATAACCACATAATTTATCAGTCTTATTGACAAGTATTTTGCAAAATAATAATATTGTACACAGGTTCTGTATGAGCAAATAGAATTACTGCTAACATCTTTTTTTAAGGTTTTTATTGTACACTGTCCCCTCAGTCAAACACTGTTAGCTCACCAATCAATCTACTTGTCAAATATGTTCTTCTTTGGCAGAAGAGACTGAGAAGTTTGGCAAAGCACATTAAGTTGGTGATGTTGATTAATGCTTTTCAGTTAGTAGCGTTTTGTTGAACACTATAAATTAAGAATTTTGATGACAGTTGACTTTTCATAAATTACATACAAGAGGAGCTTATCATTGCAATGAAGCAATTTATTTTTACTGTCTAAGATTTGTCATGGCTCTGCTTCATGTAAGTTTCTTTTTAATTTTTTTTCCTTTGCCCTTTTTTTTAAAGTGTAAATAGCATAACTTAAGGTCTGTAAGTCTCTTTGAGGGAAAAAATAAAAGAAATAAAGAGTGCAAAGATTCTTGTTTCTGAGAGTTTGTGGGTATTCCTCATTTTCATCAAAGGCAAAGAACGGTAGGGAGAAAAGTCCCAAGAGATGTAGACCTTTTTGGTATTTTTTAATATCCCAGTTGTCAGCTTCCCTGAGCAATTTGGAAATGTGAAGAACTAACACGGAGGCAATGGTCTGCAAGAATTTCTTTAATAATTATTTCACAGAATCCAGGAGATTCTCTTGCTTTTGACTGCATTTTGTTCAGTGTGTTCTTCAGCATTCCTGATGAAATTACATCCCCAGAGTAATCAAAAATTAATTGCTTTTATAAACACCATACCTACAAAAAAACCTAGATTTCCAGGATGTTTTTAATACACATTGATAGAGACCTTATATAGGGCTTGCTATATGAAGTATTTATTACTGAAATCCTTTTAGGTAGTTGTTTCACAGTAAGACTCAAGAAAAATGTTGTCCTACTGCTTCTTGAAATACATGAACTTAGCTTAAATTCTCTCCATAAACTGGGAAATCTTGAATGTTGCTTCTTAGAATTTTCCCTTCACAGGATGTGTAGGAATGAAGAAAATATTTGGGGAAAGGATTGTGACTGAAAACTTGGAAAAACACAAATTTCTAGAAGTGAACTTTTCACAAAATCAAAAATTTTAGCACCATTTTCTATGTTCAGTGAGAAACATTCCAGAGGAAGCCACCAGCTCCTTGACTGACTGCATCTCACCCCCCCCAACATCACCCCTTGCAGTCAAATAAGAGAATCCAAATAATTAAGCTATATCCAGTACCAGAAGTAACTTCTCTCATGTCACAGGAAGAGACTGCCTTCTAACCATCTTAGAGGAGTAATTTTTTTAATGTTGGTTTTTTCCCTTCCCCTACCCTTTGCAATGCTTCTTTCCAAAGTCACAATCTGTGCATACTTATGAGGTCTTCAAGAAAATGAGGTAGGTAGCCTGTACATAAAGCCACATGGAAGCTCTATTTTCTTGTTGACCAAACAGACAAGGTAAATAATGCTTTGCCCCTTGAATTTCTGGAAATTTTAAGTTATTCCTACTGAATATTAGGCTAAATTGCCAATGTACACGTAGTAGTTTTTTACAAAATATAAAGATTTCCTGCACACACAAGTTGTAAATTTACTTGCAAAAGCGTGTTTCTTTTGTTAACATCTAAATCAGTAGATGCCTTAATTTTTTACACTTCTGATATGAGTATGTATCTATTTACACAACTAGAATATATTTGGAGCCAAAAATGAAAATCATCTGTGAGAAGGGTTCGTCATACTGAAAGCATAACCATGGTCTGAAAAACATGGGAGGGAAAAAAAATTCAAGACATTGGTAGTGATTTGAACTTCAAAAAGAAAAGTTCATATACACAAACTTAGTGTGACATATTTTAGTCAATGAACAAGACTGGCATTCACTGTGTAAATTCCTATACACTTGCTTTATTAAGCAAGTGTTGCTTAATGAAAGTGTAATTTAATATGAAGATGATTGAATCACTACTGAATTTGAAGCAAAAGTTTTAAGGCTGTGAAGAGTTGACTTGGGCCAGCTGCCAAATCAGTCACTCCCTCTCTTCAACAGGAGAGGGGTAGAAATTGAGGTGAGTTAACTCTGGATAGGGAAAAAGACGAGGAAATGACCTACCAGTTACCACCATAGGCAAAACAGAGGCAGTTTGGAGAAAATGTGTTGCCAATGTGTTGCCAATGACAGTGGATTTAAATAGTGAGGAGCAAAGGCAAAAATTAAGACTCTCTCACCCCAACCCCTCTTCATCCCAGGCTCAAACTCCTCCCTCATTTCTGACTGTTCTGCCCTTCCCCCTGCTGAACCATGCAGGGCAAGATGGAGAATGTGGGCCATGTGTTCAGTTTTTAGCAGCTTCTCTCTGCTGCTCTTTCCTCCTAACGCTATTGCCCTGCTCTGTTTTGGGCTTTCATTCACCACAGTTCTTGAAGATAAACCTGAAGTGTTTGGAATCTTCACAAAAGCTGGAGTTTTTAGGATGAACCTGCTCCAATGTATGTGCTTTACAGGCCCCAGATCCTTGAGGGAATATTCCTGTGTTCTGGTATGGGGCACTTCTTGGGCTCCAGTGTGGATATCTGCACCAGCATGGATCCTCTTTGCCTGCTCGTAGGAAATGCCTTCCCCACCCTGGTGTCCTCCATAGGCTGCACATAAATATCTTCTCTCATGCCTGGGGCACCTCATTCCCCTTCTTCCCCACCACTGGTGTTTTTCAGGACGATTTCTCATACTTTTTCCCTCCTCACTCTCTTCTCACAGAAACATTTTTTGATCTTAAATGTTTTTTCCTAGAGGTGCCACCAGCTTTATCAATGGCCTTGGCTGTGTCCTGCTATGGTTTTGTTGTGGAACTGGTAATGTCTAGCAGACATCTATCTTCATCTCACACAGACACTCCTGCAGGCCCCTGCTGCCAAAGGTAAAACAGCTCCCATGAATTTCAGCTTTTTAATATAATTACCCAAATATGATCAATATGCCTATTTTACTTTGAGAACAGTGAAAAAAATGTTTATGTATATATGAATGGTTTGGTTTCATCTGTGGTCATTGCTCTGAACTCTGCCTTGGCATGTAAAACAAGGAGTAGCTTACTTGACTGAAACTACTATAAGATCTTAGTTAAGCAGAATGTAATGACTTAAAACGTAATTTAAAAAGAACCCTGGAGCTACCACGTCTAACTTTTCTAACTCCAAATGTTTTGTTTTGACAAATAGGAAGAGTTCCGTTTTTCTAACTCATCTAGATTTTATGGTATTCATAAGAGGAGAAAGGAGACAATGGAGAAAAAATGGCAATATGTTTCTATTGCTTCTTTACTTTCACTGAACCCACCCATAGAGTAGTTTTTTATCCAAGTACTAATGAAGCTAGGTACTCCTGTACTTCCAAATGGAACAGCAGAGTTAATAAACAGTGGTGTGTAAGACTGTTATGGTAATCAGACATTTCACCTGTTGAATAAGTGTGGTACATTCCTTTAAAACCACCACTGGGATATCACAAGAAATGTTTTTAATGTCAGTATTCAAGCTCCCAAAAATCCTGAGAGTGATTTAGCATTTTTCATGAAAATAATTTTGTTGATTTTGCCATCACTTTCACTTTTCCTTTACTTGATTTACCAGTTGTATATTTTAGTATTTATATTCTTTCCTGTGGAAATGAAACATCGTTCTTTGCTGTACCTTTTTTTTTAAAGTAAATTGAATGTACTGTTGAGAATAATGCAGTGCTTTTACCCCATGTACTTTGTCACTCTAACATTTGGATTTTTTTTCATTGCCAGGCTGTAGTGTGTCTGTATTCCTCAAACAAAATCTCTCCTGGTGGTGTGCTGACCTTCTCTCTGGCTGTAGGCACAAATATTAATAAAAGTTAAAAAAGAGGAATAATATTATTTTCATTTCCATTGTTAATGTCTACTTTTTCAACACCTTAGGATTTGTAGAAATGAAAATAGACAGTACTTGAGGCTAAATCTTCTGTGATTCTGCAGAGTGCAAACAGCACAGATGAATATAGTGAAAGCTTCTTTCTGCTCACTTGCTGTGTATGCAAACCACAATGCTGAAGATATTGTTCAATTGACAAGACAGTTAAGTCACTGATTTTCCTGTCGTGCTTGACATCTAGGCTATTAACTTCTAAAAATTATTTCCCTGAGGAACTGGACAGATATATTTTCTTACATCACATTGTCTTACAGTAATTGTTATGAAGCTGGGTTAAGTTCAGCTTTTTAGAGGTAAAAATCCGATTTAGTGCCATTTCTTGAATTATCTCCAGTTCCCTGGAATTCTGTAATACCCTTCAATTCTCTTTAAAGTGCAGGGTAAAATGAAAGGGAATTAGGAGCAAGAGATACATGTAATTAAGGTCCCATTGTGAGTACATTTCTCATTATAGAATTAAAATACTAATGTAGATGTCTAAGCCTGAAAATTAGGTTATTAAGCATTCTTTTTTTTTTCTTTTAATCTTTCTGTAAAAGTGTTTTGTTCTTTTTCTGTTGTTGTCACTTTAAATTTTTTTTTTTTAATGAATTGTTATTTTCCACATCTGTCCTAAGGGAAAACCATTCTTGATTTTTATATCCGAAAAACTACAAATTTCTGTAATTTTCTTTGCAGTGGAACATATTACTCTAGTGAAAACCCTAGCAGGATGCATTTCTATAAAGGATTTCCTTACATTTCTTTGTGTTCTGTGCAGATACTTAGCATCAAATCACTGAATCACAGAATCATCAAGGCTGAAAGAGACCTTCAAGATCATCTAGTCTAAGCATCAACCCAGCACCACCATGATTACCTCTAAACCACATCCCCCTCAGCCACATTCAGACACCTCTCTACTTCCAGAGACGACAACTACACCACCTCCCTGGGCAGCTTAAAGCAGGGAACCATCTTTAAGGGATTACATGGACTTGTGATAATACCAAGATTGTTATTGATATTTTCACACATTTAAATAGAAAAGTAGGCTCTCAGATTTCTCTCTGCCTTGGCACAGTGTTAGAAACTGTAAAATATGTCCATGAGGCTGTTTTGTGACAACAGCTGGAGAGCTGACATTTGTGCTATTCCTCAGCTTGGCACCTTGAGATCACTTGATCCCACATAGCTACTCATGAGTCGCGTGTTCTCTGCAGGCTCTTTACATCAAAATGTGTTAGAGGAAAAGCTAATTATGTTTTAGCCTTTTCCATCAGGCTCTCCACTGCACTCTTTTTAAAGATCATTTGAAAGCAGTGTTCAAGATGAACGGAGCCGCATAACACTGCACAAGGCTTCAGAGATTCAGGAGAAGGTAAGCAGTGTGTGCTAAAATGCCTGAGTTTTATCTAAAATGGAGTGAAAAAAGAAAACCCAGGTGCAGACCAGTAAAGAAGGGACTAGCTGTGGTAGATTTAAGAAAGAAATGGAGATAACTAAAAAGCTTTGAAGAAGACCTCTCTCATTTTTTAAGTGTTGACTTGTATGGGGATGTATGGGGAACAGAGTGGGGCATCTGAAAATCAGCTGTGATGAAGCTAACCCTAAAAAAAATCATTGTTCATGAGTTTGAACTTGAAAAGTTACTCTTTAGAGTCACTGGTTTTTAACCTTTAGGCTGTAGCAGTCTTCATGATGTCCCTGAGGTAAACAGAATTTCTTCCATGTGAGGACATTTTCTTGTAATGTCTATTTAAATAAAGTTTTAACATAGAAGTAGTGAACACACTAATTTTTCAGTACAGTAAACTTCATCTCAGTGAAGCCAAAGGCTCCTACCCTGACAATTTATGTCTAAACATGGAAATTACAGAGAGAAGGCCTGTGGGAAAACAGTGCCACTAATTCTGAAGTGTATTAGATATTTAAAAATATGTGCTTCAGTTCCTGCCAGGTGGTCTTTGCACACTGTATGCACCAAATAACCCAGCTGCTATCCCTGCAGAACTTAATTTATAATTATAATATTGTTGATTATTTTTGAACGTGTTATATAAACTCTCCATAGATTTAGACTCAATAAAAGAAATCCATGCATTTAATTACTACTCTGTAAATATGTATCAGTTAATTCTATGATGTACTAAGACCAAACTTTACATAAAAATAAAAGCATACTTTTAATACCAATAATGTGAAAGTATACTTTTGCTGAGAGATTAGCTATATATTTCTTTGATGGGATATGTTCTTTGCATAGGGGTTTTTAATTTCATTTAAACCTAATTTTCAAATAATTCAGGAACGGGATTAAAAAATTTAATCAGTAATAAAAATAGTTGTTCAGAAGTTCATGCATATTAAGACTTCTTATTATGAAGTGTTCTTAGGATATCTTAATTTGCAAAATGAGAGTAGTGGCTCAGTTTGCACTGAAATTTTTAAGTATTGAGATCAGTTTTGTCCTATGTTTAAAATTATCTGCTTTTAATGTTTTTAAATATGAGAAGATATAATTTTTCCATATTTAAAAAAATGACTTTGGTATTAGAGGATAGCTTTTAAGTTGAAGAACAGTTTAGATAACCCATTCTTTATTTTTCCTTTTCTCTTCTCATAAAATATTTACTCTTCTCAAAATATTTAATACCATCTTTTTCATAGTGACAAAGTTGCAAGCTCTGAAGACTTAAGTTTTGAATCTTGTTTTGCACAAGGATTGAACTACACCTGTGATCTGTGTGCCAATACAGATTGTTGAATAAACAAAAATATCTCATAGTAGTTTCTCAACTGAATCTGATGAAAAAGTGACCTCCAAGTCAAGGAAGGGTGAGAGGAGAAATGACTTTGACATGCAGCCAAGAGTCTGCTGCAGGGAGCGTATTCCAGAGAATGCCACAGTCTCTGTTTTACTAAGAGATCAATGCAGATACTTTAGATGGTTTAATGGGGCCAAAGGGGCTGGCTAACAAAGCTTATTTTAGTATTATGAATCCACTATAACTACAGGGCTCCTCAGAAAAGGTTTATTGCATAGGAAAAGGCCAACAGGTACATTATAATCCTCTGAAGAAATCACAGAAACAGGAGAAGGATTCATCATGGGTAATTACAGTTGTTAAACCAAATTCTCTCTTTTGAATGCATACAAAGTAGATGTTTCCATATTCTCAATGGTATTTTAAGTCCTTATTAAATATTAGCCTTGTAATAAAGCTGCGACTGTGATTTTAAAAAAATGATGGAATTTTTCCTTTTCTTCCTTACGT
The DNA here is from genome assembly GCF_017590055.1 of Onychostruthus taczanowskii. Classification (NCBI taxonomy): domain Eukaryota; kingdom Metazoa; phylum Chordata; class Aves; order Passeriformes; family Passeridae; genus Onychostruthus; species Onychostruthus taczanowskii. The sequence continues at coordinate 71,491 of NW_024498795.1, forward strand.
CTCACCTGGAGTTGCTTGGAGATGGATTCAGATGCTTCATATAGCGTCTCCAGCTCATAGTCTCTGAGAGTTTAAGTCCTCTTGCATATATTCAAAGTATTAATGAGAGACCAGCACTAATTCGTACAGACTCAGATTTAGTTTTAAGCAAATTAGTAATTTCATTTGCAAACACCTAAATGTTTACAAACACCTCATAAAACTCATTCAGGTTAAATCTTTGACTATGCTTACAGATCTCTCTGTCTTATTTTGTCGTTTTTCCTTGGTTTCTGAACAACATTCTGCAAGAATTGTTATGCTATTTCACTTAAGAATTGAAGGCATTGGTGAGATATTGAACTTGCCCAAAATGACACAGAAATAATATGATGGAGGTTTTAGAATCTGTTTTCTGAAGTTTGTTTTCTTTGTCATTGACCTTCTGTATTGCACATTTTAAATTTAAAAATATGTATCAGTAGAGCTTCCAGCCCTCTCCCCTCCCCCATCTCCACCTCTTCACATGGGTTTTAATTTATCAATAGTGCAATTGGTGCTAGTACAGTGGTATCAATAGTACATTTTAGATAATTTCTTCTAAAAGTTTCTCTTGAAGAAGTCTAGTACAGGAGACATCAGCTTGCACAAGACCCATCTTAAATTTGTTACCAGGTAGTAGGAAATTATTTTATGTCCTGTATAATTATATAGATGTGGAACAAGTGTTTTTTAAACTGAGCAGCAGTTAGACAAGTAGCTGAGATGGTGTGTAAAGTCTTAGTGGAGCAGTTCAGTATTTATTATCTACACATGAGGGAGACATAGAGCTTTATCCTATGTCATGAAATTACTGGTCTTATTATGATTAGTAGAGCTGTGTGAAAATAATGAATATTTTTAAAGGAGCTATCTACTTATTTTCATTATAAAATTCAATTATAAGAATGGAAAATCTGATTCAGAGTAGCTTAGATTTAGATGTCAGCCTATGTGTATATTGTACTGCACGGCCATAGCAACAACAACAAAGTTGTTCTTTTTCATACTTCCCTGTCCGTTTCTGAAGTTTTTATATTTGGATGTAGTTGCAAGCTAGATGAGTGTATTGGGTTTCTGTGTCAAGGTTTTGGTAGTGGGGGGCTACAGGGGTGACTTTTGTGAGAAGATGCCAGAAGGTTCCGCCTTCTACAACAGAGTCAATGCCAGCTGCTTCCAAGATGAACCTGCTGCTGGCCAAGGCTCATACCACCTGTGATGGTGATAGAGCCTCTGGGATAGGGATTTTAAGAAGAGAAAAAAAAAATGTAGTACAACAGCAGCCAAGAGAGAGGAGTGAGAACATGTGCAAGAAATTGCCCTGCAGATAGCAGGGTCAGAGTAGAAAGAGGGGGAGGAGGTCAGAGTAGAAAGAGGAGAAAGAGGTCTCCAGGCACCAGAGCAGAGATTTCCCCAGGCTGTTTTGCAGACCATGGTGTGGCAGCTGTGCCCTGCAGCCCATGGAGATCCATGGTGGAGCAGAGATTCATCTGCAACCCATGGGGGACCCTACATTGGAGCATGTGGATGCCTGAAAGGAGCTTGTGAACCTAGGGGAAGCCTGGACTGGAGCAGGCTCCTTGCAGGATCTGTGGCCTTATGGAGCGAGGAGGGAGCAGGTTTTCTGGAAGAGCTTGTGACCCTTGAGGGGATCCACACTGCAGCAGTCTGGTCCTGCAGGAGTGGACCTTGTGGAAGGGACCGCTGGAGCAGTTAATGAAGACCTGTATCCCAGGGGAAGGACTCATGTTGGAGAAGTACATGGTGTGCTCTCCCCCATGGGAGGAACTGGAAGACGCTGGAGAAGTGGAAGACAGTGAGGGGGAAGGAGTGGCAGAGAGAGTGTATGATGAACTGACAGCAACCCTCCTAAGGTTTTTGCCATATTTTCCCCTGTTCACTTGATGGGAGGGAGTGATAGAGTGGCTTGGTGAGCACCTGGCATTCAGCCACAGTCAACCCTCCACACTGAGGCTGCTCCTTTTCCCCATTCCAGATGGTGATATACATCCTCATCTTCTCATTTGCTGAGAGAGACAAAAGATTCTCTCTCTATGCTTGCTGCTTTTGTGTGAAGCCATTGAGCTCTTGGCACAGCATTTCATCTTTGAACTTGACATTTCCCTGCCCTTCAGGGAAATGCTGTTGGGCTGATCTGTTCAACCAACGTACCCAACTGCTGGCTTAGTGTGTCCCATGCAGAGTCTTTTACATCATTATTTGGTGAACTGTTAATTCCCTTTGCACTACCAGATCTACTTGCATTGATTTATAAAGCCTTCCGTTTGTTAGGCCATGCTATCTCCCTGATGAATCTCTTTCCAGTGTAGCATTGATTATCTGACACTTGGTATTTTAAGTTTTCTCAAAAACAAGTTGCATTCTCTGGAAACTTTTCTCTATATGAGCTGGATGGAGTTTCACTTTGGTCGTTCACATATCTATTACAAAAGAAATTCCTTCTACAGTGTTAAATATCACCATTACAGTTCACAATTAAAAATCTTCTCAAACTGGCACATGCTATAGGCTCAGAAATGTGGAGTTTGACATGGAAAATGCCTTCAGTTACAGAGACAGAAAGTTGTTAATTGTGAGCAAATATCCACGTAACAATGACTATGAAAACAGACATCCGCATCATCTGTGTAAGCAGAAACAAGGAGTGACCAGGGTTTGTTAAGAGTGCATCATAATTAAGAAATTATTTGGAGGTGGCAGCAAGGCCACAAAAAAAAAATCAGCACACAAAATCAGTTTTTCTATGAATTTTAAGTTCTTACTTGTCACAACAAGGAATAAATAGATTTCTGAGTGATAGTCTTTGTTCAACATTAAGTTTAGAATTGGACACAGATAAGGAGTAATGCTGTAAAATATTTTTGGGGCCCTCATTCAGGATGAAATATTCAAATTTATAAAACCAGAGCCAAAATTCTGTTATCTTATACAAGAAGAGAAAAGGTGAGTTTTGTGCTGCTGCTGTTGAGCCTTACTTGACATTTCATTGTACAACTATTATAGGGCTCTTACCATTTGAAGACAGCATGATAATTTGCAGAGATTGTGGTAACAGCCAAGAATCCCTTGTCGTGAATTATGACACATCTTCGAGATGTCAATAGGATATCAAACAGGAAGTTTATAATTTTTGTTGGATAGGAACTCTATGAGTGCATTAGACATTTTCCACTAAAAGGAGCCACAGATAAACATAAATAGACTTACAGAATGATTTGGGTTGGAAGGGACTTTGACAGATCACCTAGTCCAAATCCCACCCCCCACTCTCCACCCCACTGCCAATCCTCTCCCCTGGTCATGGACAGGGACATCATCCACTGGATCAGGTTGCTCAGATCCCTGCCCAGCCTGCCTTTGAACAATTCTAGTGATGGTGCATCCACAGCTTCTCTGGGCAGCCTGAGGATTTGTGGAGGAAGAGAGACAAGAAATAGTTCCACTTGGTTATTACTACAAGTGCCAGTTGTAATTAAAAATACAGTTAGATATATGGTGAGAATTATGAAATTCCATTTTAATGGTCTATAGCTTTGCCATCTTTAACACTTGAATAAGAATTTTCCAAAGCAGGTACTTTCATCTGTCTTTCATCTGGTTATTACGTTCCCTAATTTTTTCACTGCTGTAAAATTCTTCATCTATGTCAGAAGATAAAATTAAGGGAAGAATATATTTTTCCAGATGTTTCTAAAACAGACAAACCCTATCTGACTTCAAAATCCCTTCTATTTTGTTTCAGTTATGAATTTTGCATACTTACATGCTCTTTGATTGTTTTCCAATGTTGTTTGCTTTTAAAACCTTTTTTCATTTTTTAAAAGTATTCATCTGCAGGTGTATCAAATATATGGTGCATGCAGAAAAATGCAGAATCATGTATGCTGAAAAAAAGAAACTGCACAAAACAATTCTCAATAAGCTAATTGTGTCTACTGACACTCAGGAGTGAAAAACATGAAAAGGCACTGATGCTTATAAATAGTGCTGGGAAAATAAACTGCAACTTAGCATTTCCTTCATGATAACCTCTAGATTCCACGTTATAATAACATCAGGATAGTTATGGTTATTCTGTCTGTGTGCTCTTAATTTTGTTGTGTCAGAACCATCTTCTTTGAAATAAATTTAATCAAAGGAAAAAGGCAGCTAAATGAAAAGATTTTAAAATATTGTGTAATTAGAGATGATTAGAAGTTTCGCTGTGAGATACTTATCATTATAGACACCTATCATTATACCTGCTGTTACAATATATTTTAAGAATATAATAATATTTCCTTAAAAAGTCACCTACTGAATATTTTGTGGCAATCTTACTTGCTATCATCTTTCTTTTATATAAGCAAATATAAGCAATTTTACTGAGTTCTAATGGGACTTCCTGCTGAGCATGTGCAATCAACGTAATTTTATTTCCTATGCCAGTGTGTTTCATGTTTTTACAGTTCAAATAAAGCTGTCTCTGTCTCAGCAGCAGCATTAAGGAACTTGAGCCAGTATGCATGTGGGAAAATTGAACTAATTTTTCACAATGCACCGTAAAGTAAAAGTGTGGTTAGGTATTTGAAAGGCACTATTGAAGTTCTGTGAATGTTCCCCATGCTAGATGTTGTTTATTTGCATCCTCAGGGAGTTTTGAGACTGCTAAAAGACAAACTGGAGAAAGGAAATGATAGGACAACTAATTAGCAGGTAATCATGAGTGCAGTGTTTTGAGATTATTCCAGAGAGAAGTTTTTAAAAGAAAGATCAGCCCTGAGAACCAAATCCAGGGCATATGCCTAAGGTCTGCAAAGCAAGTTATTTTGAAATGTAATAAATATTTTAATTAAAATTGACTTAACGCATCCTGTATTTAGAGTTTTACTGTAATACAAAGTCACTATGAGGACTTACTGCATCTTAGAAGCTGATAGCTAGGACTTTATAGATTTTTTTTAATATTTTTTTTTAACCCAGAGACAGCTAAGTTAATGTACAAGACAAACAACATTATCTACTTAAGAGATACTGATTCTTAAGCTATTTTATTTAATCTGAATGGAGCTGATATAAAAATATTTGCCTTCATAAACAGCAGCACAGACATATGGTGAAAAGGTATTTTTGACCAACAGCACCAGTGACGTTGGCACAATCTGAAGAAATAGTGCTTGCTAATGGACTAATTCTGCAGAGGCAGCAAAGAGCACAAAGCACTTCTTGTTTCTCTGAGCTCAACAATATACAGCAAGAAAGGCTTACTCAGTTTAAATAACCTCTGCAGTGGGTTAATTAAAAATAGATACGCAATATCCAGCCAATTCCTTCCATCTCATTCTCTGGTAACTTCAAAATAATATTGAAATTACCAATATCTTTATAGAAATGTGTTGATTAAATGGTTTATACTGCTGCTGAAATCTAACTGGTATGAATATAGAGTTAAGAACATTATACATTAATGATGAATTTCAACAATTGCTTGCGATGATCTCTGTCTAGAGTTCTGTTTGTAAATAAGATACTTTCATGCTGTGAGTTTTGAAGAATATAAAAAGTAAAGGGATACCTAAGGTGACTTCATTTTTGTTGTCTCTCTTGAATCTTAAGTTTTCAAAAACAAAGAGAAAAGTATATTTTAGGAAGTTATGACCATATTACTTCCCAAACACACACACAAAAAAAAAAAAAAAAAAAAAAAAAAAAAAAAAAAAAAAAAAAAAAAAAATCAAGATGGAATGACCTTCTCTTTCTCTCCTCTCTAATCACTGCAAAGTTTGAAAATGTCTCATGAACTGTAAAGCTGGCCTTTGGAATATCTATTCAGTGTCAGTGTTTCCTGAGACTGCAGATTTGCAAACAAGCCTGTTCAGATTTGTACACAAGAATGACATTTGGCCCAGTGTGTTCAGACATTCTGAAGGGAATTAGATGCTAGGCTCTACACCAGGTTATCATCCCCTCAGGAAAAAAAGCACTGATATACCTCAAATATTGATAAAACACTACTCTATGATGCCTAAGAATTGACTGCTAATGGAAAAGGAAATAAAGGAAAAACTACCCAGAAAAAAAAGGACCTCTAGGAAAAATATAATAAATGTGCACATTACTTATACAACACATGTATAAAAGATGGTTTCCACAGCAGAAGAAGCAGCTTTCTTGTAGCATAAAATTAAATAACCTCATTTGTTAGCAAGGGTTGGTAGCCCAGAAGCCTCACCAAATATTTTCAATGGAATTCTTAGTCTCTCAGGAGGATATCTGTTTTCCTTATGTGTTTTGCAGACTGTTTCTCACAAAGAGGGGCAAAACATGCATGCTTTTAATGCAGCGGGTTGAAACTGCCTGGTTGACACCGATCTGGAATGTTTGCTCTGTCTAAGAAACTTGCGAATTGAACATTCTCTGCCTTTTTGCAGTTCATGCAATTCACTGCTTGAAAGGCAGAGCTGACAGTCTGATTGACTCCTTTCATATTTTCCTAAGACCGAAATCAAGCTGCTAGGTCCAGAGAGACTCTTCTCACAGCAGGTAACACCAATAAAAGGAGTACTGAGAAGTGATGGGAATAGTGGGTGTGCCAGGTCAGTCACATCATCATTATAGGGTTGATGCTTTTCAGCTTTTGTCGCACTCTCCTTTGTCTGACCTCTGAGGTCAGAGAATGTGGCTGGCACCTCTGCCTCACTCATCATCTCTGACATGTGGTTGGCACTGGCAAATTTACTCAAAAAGGATGTGCCTGCTGTGTTCTAGATTGGTCTGCACCCATGGGAGGGGAATAAGGGCTGAATGTTTCAAATTTGGGATCTAAGAATGTAATCAGTACTCTGTCTACTACCCTACTGTCTTATTCTTTTTCAAATGGGGGAACTTTCCTATTTAGACCAATAATCTGTCTGCCCAGAGTACCACAGTAAGTCATAAATTCTTCAGGCTGCTCTTGCAAATGGTATTTTTCTTTGTCAAGATAAGCAAAACAGATGAGCTTGTTCAGAGAGTACCATCATTTTGGAATATCTTGAAGGTAAAAAAAAAAAAATTCCTTCCTGCAAAAATATTTGCATTCAGAATGCTGAGAAACATTTGAAATAGAAATATTTGCCATTAACAGAAAGATGAAAGAAATTTTCACTAATCTTTCCTCCTTCAACTTCTTCTTTTCCAGTGGGTTGTATGGTTTTGAATGACAGATCTACAGAGGGGACAAAGGCAAAGAAGTTTTTTCTTTGCACCCATGATGACTTAGACATTTCCCTTCAGATAAAGCTCAGAATGAAGAAATGTGTGACTTTTATGGATCATCCTGTGTATTTAGTCATAAGGGTCTCTGTGTTTGTGCCCTATGGGAGAAGGTTTTACAAAGCCTTAATAAATCATGTGCATGCATCTTCATTCTTGACCTTTAAGACTAAGCAGAGCTGTTTCTTAACTCCCTTTCTGCTAGTGAATCTCAGTAAGGATTTGAAATAGGCGGTTTATTTATTCTGTATGATATAATAATCTAATTCCTTGATTAGTGCCTTTTCATTTTATCAATAAACACTACTTTGAATTCCAATTAGGTTTTTCCATTGAGGAATAGTGAGAAAAAATCTGAAGTGTTTCAGTAATGGTGGTAGTCAAATGAAAGAGTGCATTCCAGGTGAAGTGTCAAACATAGAAATATTTACTTTAAAAGCATGTTTATTTTTTTTATTTCATGTGCATTCATTTTCAGAAGTGTGAACATACATTGGCAGATCCTTAGTCTTTCTATTCCCAGTTATAAGCTTGGTAAGAAATATATGTACAAAAAACTGTTCAGGAGCTGCTTGATTATAATAAAGGAACACTTCCATTGTTACCTGCTGCCTCAGAAGCTGAATTGACCACTATATTTGTTTGTTTGTTTGTTTTTGTTTTTAATTTAGCTGGCTACCTAATTTGCAAGAGAATCAAATACTTTGAAATCTTTTCATGGTGCAGACTTATTAAAATGTACATCCTCCTTTCCAACTCCAATTATACAGCCTGAATCATTGGCATGGAACACCTTAGAATAACAAGAGTTACTAGTGTCACCTGCAGTTTTGATTAAAAGAGGTAAAGGTGTTCGCTGGTTTGTGGGATAAGAAAGAAAGATGTAATGGGGATAAGTTTAACTGGCAATATTACACTTTTGTAGTCAGTCTGTCCATTTAAAGCACAAACAATAAGTACATCTTTTGGTTAGAACACAAAAGATTTTTTAAGAGGCTTTGGATAAAGTGACCTAAAATAATCATAGTAATATGACAGTTAAAGGGTAAAGAGGGATTCTGTGATAACAAACCAGTATGATTTGCTGTCACTTCTAATTGAACTGATTGACTCATATTGAATTGTGGTTTCTTCTTGTTCTCTTTTGGTGACCATGATTCTTCAGATATTGAGTTACATGGATCCGTGGTTGGTTGACTGTTGAGTGTGGCTCACTGTCTTCTCCAGAAGATAAATACAGGAGAAAAAGTGCACTTACTGATTATGCAGAGGTATTTCAGCTCATTGCTAATGAACTGTCAGTAATCTTGGAGAAAAGTCATACTTGTTCACTTCTCTGCCTGAGCTGAACTGCCCTGCAGAAGGAGTGGGGCTGTTTCTGACATGAAGCACTGTACTATGGGGAAATATACTCCATGTTTTCATTAATCTGAATTCCTAGATGGCTAAGTGACTGAATAACCTGCTGCCACTGATCTAACTCTTCTTTGTACTGAAATGAAAGTGGTTTTCCCAGAACTAGATGCTATCTGGAGAAGTCGCTCTAAAAGGTGTCTTGTGTCACTTCAGGCCTCTCACCAGCTTTGAGAGTCAATAACTATATGGTCAGAGAGATCTCTGTTGATCTAATTTTCTATTTTGACTTTCCCCCAGACTCTAAAGATACAGCCTGTTTGGGTGAAAATGTTTTCACATTATTAATAATTATTTACAATATATTAATAATCATTCACTAGAGTACATAGACTAAAAGATACAAAAATTGTTGCAGAGCTTCACATTAAAAAGATTGAGTGGCAAGATCATCTATTTATTAATGGGAATAAATTAATGTGGCAGATTTGGTGATGAGGTACTCTCCTCGGACATAAAAAAGCTGAGATCAAATACTTGTTCAGAGATCAAATCAAATGTTTCCCATCAAGCAGGAATGATCTTCAAGATCTTGCAATGATCTTCAAGACAAGTGCTCTCTTACCTGGGTCATGGGGCAAGTGTCTTCATTTCTGTGATTCTATTCTATGACTGGGATGTCAAGCAAAGAGCAAGCACTTGCAGGCATTTCTTTCTCAGCTAGCACAAGTAGTTCCCTGTCACCTCTCTGTCATTTGTGAAGCTGGTGTTTCTAGAAGGAATAATTAGTCTAACTTCAGGCTGTGAGTTTTGACTGGCAATAAAGACCCTTTGTGGATTTAGTTTTCAGTATCTCTATTCTTCATTTCTCAGAAGGAAAATAGAGGGGGAAAAGCACTTTTCAATTTTAGGACTTCTGTAAAAATAACTGTGGAAACTTGTGTGATATTCAGATAATGTAGTTACAAATTTCTAAAGTAAGAGTGAATCACCAACTATGAATGAAATATCATTGTTATTTAGCTTTATGGATTCATGCTAAGCAGCTAGAGGAGAATCCAAACCACCAATTCACCACAAGGAAATCATGTCTGAATCAGATTCTTTAGCCAGTGTAGGTGGGGATTGTTAGCTAAGAACATTAATGGCAACTTGTTAGGACACAAGAAAAGCACGATTATTTTATGCAGTAAAGAGATACATGTGACCATAAAAGTCCTAATAAAAACTTAATGGCAAAGGTCAATACTTATAACTTAATGTAACCATTCTGTTAACTTCAGGCTATGCACCTTTTAGTCAATATTCAGTATGTTGATATTCCTCTTTGTCTCAATGTTTTCCCCCCTGATGTTTTACTTTCAGTTTGAGGGATCATGTTCTATTCTCAAGCCTCTGTTCTGTTGATTGAGGCTATCAAACAAAATCTGCTTTCTTTCCTTGCACAGCTAATTCTATTGACTTCAGTAGGCATGAATCAGGAAAAAGATTTTGTATTTCTGTAGCTTAGATATTAAGAGAAAATTATTTTCCTGTTTCTATGCATAATTCTTCTTTTGAAATGGATAAATTTTCTTTTATTAATGGTAAAAAATGCAGAACAGTTTTTAGGAGGCAACTGGAGTATGAAGTGAGGGAAAAAACAGAGAGGAATTGAGCAAGATATAGGTTCCTAGTTTCAGATAGCATGGTCCTGATACTTATTCCACTTATTAAAGTAATATGGCATATACATTTTAATAAAAAAGTTCATTATTTACTTGCATTAACTGTGTGTGTGTGAGTAGGAGGAGGTGGTAGAGTGGTACATAAATTTCAGCTTTCATCTTAGTATTACTCTAAAATGTCAGTTTAAGGTCAGTCACCCAACTATTGCTCCATCCTGTGTTGTCCAGAAAGTCCATGAATGTCTGTGCCCCAGGTAAATGAAAATATTCTCCCATTTCCCAGTGCTTTCTTGAACAGTGCGATCAGGTCCCACATCATAGTTTTCTATTGTCCTGAGAGCAAAAGAGTTTGCTCTCTTCTTCGTGTTACCTAAATCATAATCAGAGCATATTCCACCTCTTTAGATGAGATATTCTCCACTCTTTCTATGCATAGGTGCATAGGTACTTCTTTCTTCAGTATTTATTTTTTTTCTGAGCATGGTGAAAAATCATAAGAAGTCTTCTGAGAAAGCTGGTTAGAGAAATGTGAAGTATTAAAATTAAATGTTAACCTGCAAAGAAAGAGGCGGACCAACAGACCAAAATTGTGACCAAAATTCAGGGCATATCAATCCAAAGGCAGATGACAGGCAAAGATTAATGAAGGGAGGAGTCAGAGGATAAAATAGCTCATTTGAGACTTTAACAATTTTTAAAGGATGGGGTAGAAAAAATCAAATCCAGGAAAATGGAAAGAGTGTCCCACAAAGAACTGTGATCAATGTAGAGAAATAGAATGTAACACTTGTTTTAAAAGGAATTAATGTCTGTTAGATATGTGGAACTTTCACATCTGTTTTAAGGATTTCACACGTATAAAGGAGCAGATTCTATGAAGTTGTTTGTTGAAAGCAAGCAGATGCTGGTTTTCAAACCAATGGTTTATTGTTCCATACAATCTTGAATGAGTTTACCATATATTTGCTCACAGTTGCAAATTGTACATGACTTCAGCTCATTTTTGAGCTCAGACCAATTTTACTCTTTTCAGTTTCAAATGCCATCTAGCCTCTAGGTATGACCTACAAAATATGGCGTGCTGGAAGACAGAAATGCTAAGGAATGAAAAGGAAATAAAGAGATACAAATATGGCTACAGACTGCAAAATGTCAGTTTGGGTAATCTGGGTGCACAGTAAGTTAAGCAAGTTTTGATGAGAAAATTGAAGCCTTTATTGAATATAAAAAGTAAAAATTTACAGTGTCAGAAGAAACGGAAGGTCTCAAATCTTAGGTTTTAATGTATTATAGTGGAATTTTCAAGAATAACGCATACAGAGAAAATCAGCAATAACCTTTATATATGTAGAACTCACTAGAGTAGATATGCACATGATAGGCACAAATTTTGTAAAAAAAAGAACAGTAAAGCAGCCTCTTAGAAACAGCTATAATATGGGAAATATAATTTGAAGAAATGTATATGAATGCAAGCATATGTGCACTATGCAGTAAATGTATGTTCATGTAAGGATTTCTTCCACCTAGAACTTTTCTTTCAGCCTCACTAGTGATTAACAATATAACAAATAATATTCTTAATTTCCACCTTCTTGTTTCACTGGTATTTTTCTGATTTTGCTCTGGGGGACAATGAATGATGTTTTGGGGATGGATGTGATTCAGTGGTTTAGACCATGCCCCAGTTAAGATGTTATTATCAAATTCAATTTTAATTTGGTTCATTTTTATCTTTAGGCATACTTTTGAATTCTGAACCAATATGTGTGACCTAGAACTTCCTTTCCTTTTTTTTTTTTTAACAACAGAGATTTTTCTTGGATTAGCAGTCTCATATCTCTTTCAGTTGCTTTCTGTACAGTTTCTGTGCCATTTATAAAGGACGTTCCTGTGTGTAAGGGATATATTCCTTCTGACACTGAACTTGAAGGAATATATCAGTTTTACCAGTTTTATTCCTTCAGTCCTTCAATCTTCCTCTCTTACAAAATTGTAAAGGTACAAAGATTGGTGGTATAGTAAGCCTAAAATGTTACAGCACCATTTTCATTTCTATCTTAATCAAGCTGTAAAGATCTACTATGATATCTATTATTGAAATTTTGAAAAACTCAGATATCTTGAAAGTCCAGATGTAGCAAAATTCATGTGTGAGTTTTTTGGTGCTCTTTGGAGTATGACAATCATCTTTTTGCTACTTGATTTGAATTACATTTGAAACAGAGCAGTGACATAAGCAGTTTAATTCTCAGTGATTTACACTGAAATTTTGATAAGCGAGTTCTGTACAGCATAAGGCAAAAAGTATTAATTTTTTAATTTTTTCAGGAAAGATTCCAAAATTAATTTGGTTTTAGTCATAGTATATCTAATTGAAAAACTATAAACTCATATCAACTTGATGAAATAAGTACTGATTTTATTGTGAGACTAAAAAATTGTATTAAGCAATACAATTTTTTGAGAGTGTACTGTCTTCAGGACACAGTAGATATTTTCATCATTGGGCTTTGTGAATTATACTGTTCTTAGTAGCAGATGAAATTTTTGGTAGTAAATCATGCAGAGAGGAGAAAGCTTTTGTTTCTTAAAGAAAATAGAAAGCTATTGAATAAATAGCAAAGTGATTCCTCAGCTGAATTCAAAATATTGAGCTCCTGTAAAAAATTATCACATTAAAAAAATCTTTAGTGCTACATAAAAGATTTTGTGCAAAACCATTTGCATTGGACTGAATCATCAATAGAAATGCTTTTTTTCAGCGTATGGAGAGTGTTGTGGATAATAACTTATGTAAAAATGTAATTCTTCTATTTCACTATGACAAAAGAAAAGAAAGGAATAAATTTTAATAAGACTCTGATTCAGGAGGGAATTTTGCTATAAAGAGGTGCAAGAATAAAAAAAATGAGAAAAAAGACAAATGTCTTTCTTTTTCAGTAGTTGGTCTGTGCAGATAATGATATTCATTTGTGTGAAGTATTTTTGTTCTAATCTCATATTTTATACTAGCAGTTTACATAAGTCTCTCTGGGAATTTAATATAAACAAGGATAAAAAGCAATGTGCCTAGACTAATGACAAGTTATTTTCATAGTTGGTAGAATTTCTTGGGAATTATTGAATTTCAGATGGCTATTATTTCAGTCTGGAGCTTCCCTGGCAGTGTCCATTTTACTGTAGGGTGTGTCAGGCACCACATCAAGAAGTGATCCAGGGGCTCCCACATTCTGGTGGTTTTAATTTTCCTGGGCTTGTATTGAATTACAAGTATAGTACAGTCTAGTTTGATTTTCTGGGGGGAAAAAACCCTGCAGTTTTATATTGCCACTAAACAAAGGAGTGAACAGGAAGAAGATATTACAGTGTTATGAACTCCAATCATGATCTGGGCAAGGAAACAATATTAACTACTTGTGATAAACACTAGACAATACTCTCCTATCAATACCAACACTGAACTGCAGGTGACAAAAAGATGGCTGGCACAGGTTTTTCTCCAATGTCAGATATTAAAAACCCATTAAAAAAAAAAAAAGAAAAAAAGGAAAGTGAATAAGAACTTATTAGGCACTGGCTTTTTCATTTTAGAATTGGATGAACCTGTAGGCCTGAAATATTTTACACAATCTGTGTTTTTGCTTCCTATTTACTGAGTGAATGAGTTCTTCTAGTTCAGTAAGACCACAAACTGCATTTTGAGGATTTTGAGCATATCTGTACTTCAAGTGTAGAATGTTATACGACTGCAGAATATAAAAGTATGGAGGAATTATGTAGTCAAGAGACATTTATTGATGTCTCCGGGTTTCTATTAGATTACATTTTTGAAATGTTATATATACCTTATTCTTACCATCTTCATCTATATATTAGTTTAAAAATTCTGTGCTAACTCCTCAGAGCTATCAACCTTATACCTATCACATGCCTTTGAAAGATATATATTATGGAATGCAATTTTCATAACAATGTATAAAGGACTTTGCAGTTGTGTGAACAAATGATGGTTTCAGGTTTTTTTATCAAACTAAAAAATTAAGAAAAAATAGGTTAAAGAAATTTTTAAAATTGATTTAAAGCAGGATAAACCAAAATATTCAAGTCAAATGAAATTATTGTAGTTGACTGGATAAAAAGCATTTTAACATTGCTTAATACAAATATTATCAAAATGATTTTTGATAAATCATGAAATAAATAAAGGTATTTTTTTTTTAAATGACACCAAGTCTACTTAGTTGTGTAGTGGAAATTACTGTCCAGTCTCTTTTAGTTTTGAAAAATGTTTCAGCCAGTGTAAACTTACTAAACTGAAGGAGGAAGGATTTTTGACTGATAAGTTTTACATTGGTGATGATGATGATGATGAATACACTAAGGTTCAAGACTGTGAAGTTCATTCTATCCTCAGTGCTCACACACTCAGTTCACAGTGCTGCAGCCAGCCCATGGATCTTTTGATGGCTAAACAAATTGTCTTGGAAAGACACATGGATGGTAAAGCCATGACTGACAAATTTTAGCGTGTTCATAAAATTTTTGCATAATGACCTTATTTTTTTGACAAACTGGTTCTAATTTACTTGCTAAAAGCGAAGATGGCTCACATTGACTTGTCTCTTAACCAAAAATATTCAATGGCTCTAATCAACAGCACTATGATGATTCACATCATCAGTGTTGTAGAAGGATCAGTAGAAAGAAGGGGGAAAATTAAAGAAACAGAAGACAATTTTACATAATCAGAGCAGAAAAAAAATAATCTTCTAATAGGTCTGTAAAGATAGTTCCTACTATTGTTATTATAACAGATCAGTAATATTTATATTGATTTATTGATGATTTAACATGTTTCTACATTCTCAGTTGCACATCTTCCCTCTTCTGATGTTTACATCAAGAAATAATATGTTACCTCTAATTCCTCTGCCATAACCCTACTGAATGCCTAAAAAAAGTAGTCTTGCTTCAGCAAAACACCATAAGCATATTTACTTTAAGCATGCAAAGTGCTTCACTGACTATTTAGGATTTGCTTCAGACTATGCAATAGCTTACAATTTTTACTAAAATGGAACTTCTTGTATTCATTATAAGTACAGCTCTAATCTATGGAGAAAGCTGGAAAAGAAACTTTATTCATATTTAAAAACAGTTTTAAATAAATAGTTTTGGGGGATTTTTTTTATGTTATAAAAAATGGTAGAATTAAAAAAGATATACTAAGTGGAGATAAAGCAAGTTTCTAGGAACTGTAATGTTGCTCAAAGTTTCTGAGTTGTGTGTCAGTCTCTCCTTACCTTTAATGTAAGTAAACAAAATTCAGTTTTTATAAAAGCTGCTGTAAAAACTGTTAGAATGACTACTGACAGAAATTGCTTAATTGTTCATGGACTGTGGGCTTTGTTAGTTTGAGACACTGGAAGGATGGGAAATTCCATATGATTTCTGTCACTGAGTCCAACGTCAGTCACCTGAAAAAACTAAGGTTGAAAAAATTTTTTATAATTTTTGTTCACTCAAGGCATCATTGAAAGTGAGTTGATACTGAAGTTAGTACAAATATATTTTCTGCTGTGGATTCGTATTCAACAGGGAGATAAAAACAATTCTTTTCAGAGAAGCTACTCTGGAGTCACTAATTGTGTTTTTGTTACTGGGCAGGATAAGGGTAGAGAAGCATATGACATACACCATGCTTTAATATTATATATAAAGTGACTTAGATTTGATTGTGACTTCTTTTAACCTACTGAAATATCATGTGTGCAATTTTGGAAAATCTATAAAGATTACTTATTGCTCCTAAGAAACAACTAGACACACCCCCTTCTCTCCCTCCACCCTGCCTCCTTTTCTACTATTTTACAACATTTATTAGCAAGTTGTATTACATTTACTGTACTTATATGCTTTGTTATTAATTTGAAATACTCTCCATAAACAGAAAATGAAATAAATATGACATAATAGCAAATCTTGGCCCACATTCTGGCCTAAGTACTTCTTTTTATCATGGAACTTCAAATGGATGGTTATTATACTCTTAAAAACTGTAGTATTGAAATCATAATTGGGACTTAGTTTATCTGCATATATTTCTCCCTGTAGAACTGAGAATTTTTATATTGGTTTGCTTTCAGTGTTTGTTATATTAGAAGAGTTTCTGAAAATACAAATGAGAATGGACATAAAAATTAACCCCAAAATTTTCATTAGCTGGTGCTACAGTTCTGGAAAAATAGAGAACTAATTCCCATTCCCAATCTTAGTTTTAAGCTTAGGCAAATAATTTGGAGTTTTGCTATGGTCTTCACCTAGGTCATAAGTATTCCTTTAATTTCTCTTTCTTTTGATGCACTGATTTCCAGCTGTACATTTGCCAGGCAGCTTAAGTTTTCTAGTTCTGGCTATGTCTACGTCAGTAAGTACAAAGGAGAAACACATAATCAGATCAAATTAACTTGTGCTGTCTTGTCCACTGTTCTAGGGCATTATTTTTAGCAGATTTAGTCTGATTCCCTGATTCAAATGTCTTTACCCCACATACAGTTTGAAGTAATTTGGAGCACTGACCTTTGATTGGACCAACAATGATCCCATTATTTCTTAGATTGTATTTGGTAATTGTATTTGATTTGTATTTTCCTTCCTTAAGGAGGAAACTGGAGAGAAAACTCCGTAAAAGGAGTTTTCTCTCCACTTTCCTCCTAAAGGAATCTAGTTTGCGTAAATTAAAACTGCCCTGTGAACCACACTATGGCACTGCAAAAGAGAGATGTTCAGGAGATGAAGTTCAAAACTGCAGTACTCTGAACCAAAGAGCCCATTTGGACCCAGCCCTTGAGATTCATAGATTTGTCAAATTTCAGGTTCAGGAAGGATTTTTATGCTGCCATCCAGTGTAAAAGAGGTTGTGCAAGTCCACACACTCATCAGTTAGTACCAGCTGGAAAGGTGCTCAAGAGGTCTTCAAGGCCTGCTTATAAAAGAGCCAGCTCTGGGATTAGACCTGGTTGCTTTGTCTGGGGCTTTGTTCAGTCAGGTCTGGAAAATCTGATAATACAAGAATTTGAAATAAAAGTTACATATAACAACTCTATACATACATACTGTAATGAAACACCTGTGATTGGCAGAAGGATACTGTTGTTCTCTCCCACCCTGGAGAGAGTGGGAGATATGTATTTAAATTTATGCAAAACAATCTCATCATAATTCAGAGCTGACCATTAAAGCAGGTCTTTGGAGAAGGAGCTGGGGTGTCCTGCTGGACAATAAACTGTCCAAGAGCTGTGTGCCCTTGTGACCAAGATGGCAGATGGTATCCTGGCCTGTACTAGGAAGAGTATTGCTAAAGGAAGCAATCCTTCCTCTTTACTCTGGTTAGGCTGTTTCTGAGTCATGTGTTGGGTTCTGAGCTCTCCAGCACAAGAAGTGGAAGAAACTATTGAAGAGATTCCAGCAGAATGCTGTGAAGATGATGAAGGGACTGGAACATCTCTTTCATGAGAAAAGTATGAGAGTTGGGCTTTTTTAGCCTGGGGAAGAGAAGACTGAGAGAGATTCTTATGCCTACAAATACCTTCAGGACAGATGTCAAGAGGACAGACAACTTTTTTCAGTGGTGCAGAGCAACACGGCAAGGGACAGGGGGCACAGACTGAAACAGAGGAAATTTCATCTGAATGTGAGAACAGCCATTTCTTCTGTGAGGGTGGTAGGATGCTGCAACGGGCTCCAGGAAGGTTTGGATCCCCTCTGAAGATACTCAAGACTTCCTGGATCCTATGCAGTCTCTTCTGGGTGACCATGCTATAGCAGGGCTGTTGTACTAGGTGAACTCCAGAAGTTTCTTTCAACCCCAAACATGCAGTGATTGCATAAGATGTCCCTGGTTTTATTATATCAAGACTTAAATGTATGAAAAACAGATTCCAGACACCTGAGTTCTGGTTTGTTGGCTCTGACTTGGCTTCTGAGATGCAGGGCCTGGAATTCTGTCTACATGATGGGCTTGAGATGTCTGCTTGTTTCAGTGGATTTTGTAATCTTCTTTGGTATCAATAAAGTCAGGGGAGCTAATCTTATTGAAAGCTATTAAATTCTGTAGGCAGATACTTTTATATCCATCTATTCTTGTATACTTTTATATCCATCTGTTCTTGTACACACAGATTAACATTGTTAGGATCATTAAATGTGTCTTTTAACAACAAAAATTCTGTAAGCGGCTTAACTTCAAAATGAGAACTGAAAAAGACAGAAATGCCGCTCAGCAAATATTGATCTGAACAATCATTTTTCCCATGCACAAATGAAGTCACATGGAAAGAAAAGGAAGAAGGATCTAATTTCTAGAGAGACTATCACTTGTGCCAGAAATTAGGTATTTTGTATCAAAGTCTAAATAAAAGCCGGGCATATGGTTCTCATAGTCCCTCATAGTACAAATGAGAGTTGTTCAAGGAGTGAATTATGGCTAGGACTAAATTATCCATGCATATTCTGCAGGGGACAGATAATGAACTTAAAATTCTCATTTTTAAACTAATTGGTTGCTATTTCAATTACTAGTGGGTATCCATCAAAAAAGCTAGTTTTAAAGTACTTGGGTTAGATTAAGTATCATTACAGGAAATTGAACTATGAGAAATAACAGCTCATCTGAAAACACAGATGATATCTTGTTCAAAATATGGCTATAATTGAAATTTGTTATTCCAATCATGGTTTTTCAATACAGGAGTACACAGCTATTTAATATGAATATAGATAGAATTTGGGCCTTGCATTCTCTGGTAGCAGCACTGTCTGCATATATGATCAAGTCCTCCTAACAGCTAATTAAAAATGTATGTAAAAAGTGACTGTCTATAACTATAATTAAAAAAAAATCCCAAAACACAAATCCAAACTCAGACATGGGCAATAACACGAGAATTTGTTAATGTGGACAGTATTATTTTTTTTAATAAGTTATTCTATAGGAGTTTGCTATTATTTCAAAGACTCCATTTTAAACAGTGATCAGTGTTTTAAATTCTGTACGCAGAATGGATATGATACTTCCTAAATCCACGTGAGGGGAAAACCTATTTCTAGGATTTATGCACACATACTACCTGGGTGGGCTTAGTATTAATGACACTTCTCATTTCCCAGAATGATGGTGCTTTTTGCAATCCTACAGGAAAGATTTGTGCAAACACAGATGGGCAAAAAGGAAGAAAATATGAAGATATAGCTCTAAATGGATTAAGTTGGCTATGTTGAGTGCTCCTGTTAACAATATATATTTTTGTAAGTATTACAGACTTCATTTCTAATGACACATTAAGGATTCACTTACTGTTTTCCAGCTTTGAGATTTATTCCAAACACATTTTTAAAGAGCACTCAACCTTAACGTTTATAGTGTGGGCATAGATTTATGCCCCATGAAATACTCATCTGTGTAATTTTGGTCTCTGTATATCTGGTTTATTTGTTGAAGGTGTCTGAAGATGAACCTCTTTGTTTATAGCTTCCTCCTGCCTCATTGCAGGCATGTATAAGCAGCCACATGTTTCAAGGCTGGAGCTGGCAGGAAGGGCACAGGATTTTCAGCCTGAAGCAAAGAATACTAGATGAGAAAGTGTGGATAAAATAAGTTCTGTGATGTGATAAGGAAGAAAGAATGTACCATATTTACTTGGAGGAATTTAGAAAGGAACAGGGAGGAAGATTAGAGAGCTTAGGAAAAATTAGAAATCTGAGAAAATATGTACTGTATGGATGGACTGTACACCTCAGGAAGAATCTGTCTAGATCACATATTCTAGCATGACAAACTTACATGGCACTTCATATAGATATGACCCACATCCTTTCAGGTATAAGGTTTATCTCTTTGTATTCCAAGTCAGCTGAAAACTCAGCTTCAGTACTGGATTAAACTGACTGGGTTGATTCCCAGCTGGCACTAGCACTGATATGTCCTAAGGCACCAGTTTTATTAGCAGGTTTTTGGAATAGCAAACTATGAATGAAGAACAGTTTTGCTTAGAGCCAGCAATAACGAAAACCTTGATTATTTCAAATTCTTAAACTGTAATTGTTGAAATATTTTGTAGAGCATTTACCTACTATTTCATCTCTCGGTTTCATTGTTGGGGAGACTTCATTGCCTAGCCCTGATGTATTTATTTGAGAAAAATTAGTATGGCTTCTGACAAGGTTTTAAGAATATAGAGAAAATGTAGGCAAGCACAGCATTTTCTTGTTTATTAAGCAAGCACTGCTGTTTTTACGGGATAGTTTCATCTGGAATCACTCTGATAAGGATGAAAAACTGCTATTTTAGTTGCCATTAACATGATAGAAAATCTTCACGTGCTCATTTCAGTCTGGCAGAAAACCAATGAGGTTTCTGGCTTATATATCTGGCTATGCTACTGCATAAATGAAGCAAGTTCCCTGTTGTACCTCTTCTTCTCCCAGCAAAATGAGGAAATTTGCTCAGTATCATTTGAGGGCATTTAGAAATTGTTTTTTCAGTGTATCTGACCCAGTGGATACAAGAAAATTGCAGCTACATAAAAGCCTAGTTACAGTACTGCTGTCATCGTGGTTATCATTTTTAGCTATATTAGACAAAATATCTGGAAAATTTCCATGTGCCTGGAAAAGGCACAAGCCCACCTGGAATCAGGTCATGTGTTTTGACTTGCTTCTGCTGACAAGTTCCCAGTTGTCTGACAAAGTAAAGGATTTTTATTTTTTTTTG
Organism: Onychostruthus taczanowskii; assembly: GCF_017590055.1. Classification (NCBI taxonomy): domain Eukaryota; kingdom Metazoa; phylum Chordata; class Aves; order Passeriformes; family Passeridae; genus Onychostruthus; species Onychostruthus taczanowskii. The sequence goes on from NW_024498795.1 coordinate 92,557, forward strand.
AAAATGTGAGCTTTGATTTTCTCACCGACATGGTGTGCAGCAGCCAGGGGTGCAGCCATCCTCACAGTCTCAAAGGGCTGAGTGCAGGGAGCCCGTGTGCGGAGCCTTGCCAGCAGCCTGTGAACTGCACCTGTATTCCTCACACGTTCCCTGTCAGCTGTTTGCGTGGGTAAGAGCTGTGAGGGGGTCCTGTCTTGGCCTCCTGTTTTCTCAGGAAACACACAAATTTTGTTTTCTGTGGTGAGGGCCACCAGTCTCACTCTTGATGAGTGCATCCTAATTTTGCCTGCAGGTTCAAATAGATTATTGATTTTAGATTAGCAAGAGCAAGAAAAATCTAAATAAAATATTTGTGTGAGACAGACTTTTCTTCCTCCAAAAATTCTAACAATGGCAGGACATTTTTTCCAGGCAGGCACTTGCTATTGATTATAAGTCTGAAACTATAAATCACACAGATACAAAAATAATAAGGAAAAGGAAGGACACACATATTCAATAATAAATTCAATAAAAAATTCATATCTTAAATGCAAGAATTTTACAAATAGAAGTTCACAGCTGTTGTATTGTATTTCTGTAAGTGGCTTAGCTGTTCTATATAAAACTATAGTTTTATATATAAAAACTATATATAGTTTTATATATAACTATATATAAACTATATATATATAAACTATATATATATAACTATATATAGTTTTATATATAAAAAAACTATAAAACTAGTTCTATATAAAACTGTCAGAAAGTTATGGAGAGACTGAAAGAAAAGTAAATAATTTTTGTCGCAAGTATAACTTGGAATATACCATACAATTGTATTGTGACTCACTCGTAACTATTGTCTTTTCTCAGCCATGGGTAAAATTGAGCAACATGATGCAGGATGATTGAACTGGAACAGGTCAGAGGAGGAATCTTTGTCTCTCATTATACTGTACAGTCCTGAATACGAAATCCAAATCTGGTCCTCAGACAGAGTGCTTGTGTTGAGTAGTTTATTATACTTTAATCCCTATTCAAGACTGATTATTCAGTAAATTGATAGCTCAGGATTGCAAAATAATCATACCATGAAAGGAGGGATTAAAATAATACAAAATAAATTTGCTGCATCCTTCCATGTTGATTTATTTTTCAAAATCTTCTTAAAAATAGTCAAAACCTTTTATGTAGCCCGTAACCAGTTTTTTCAGGAAGCATTTTTTTTCTCTGACCTTGACTTTATAGGGTAGTACACAGAGTTCTCTTTGCCATTCATTAAGTTGCAATGTTTCTTAGTACAGTCACCTTGTCCATAGCTCCTTTCCTATTGGACTGAGATGCCTAAAAATATTTAATTAACCTTCATTCTTTGTTACAAACCTTTGTCTATTTCTACCCATGAAGAATGGAAGCAATTCTTCTCCAGCTTATAAATGGTACTAATATTTTTCCCATGTAATATTTTTATTTCATTAAAAACAAAATTATATCCACTTGGCATATGCCAAAAATCAACATTTAAGAATATACAAACTTATACTGGTATGAACATACCTTGGATCAGAGTGTAGCCACCACATAAATGGAGTGCTAGCACATACATAGCATGTGGTCTGTCTTAGGAGAAACCCTGCCTCATGGTGTGACTGTGACTATTATCACAATGTGAATACAAAAAATTGTGTATTTTGATTAAAAAAGACCTCTATGACTTCTTTATGATTTTCTATCAGATTAATTTTTCAGCAAAATGGACAGGTGTTTAAAAGGTAGTATATTTTTTTATAGAACAGTTTCTTTCAAATTTGATGTTGAGAAAAATTATGTATGTATTTAACTTCAGAGGGTTTTTTTTTTTTTTTAATTTAAGCTATTTTGCCTTGTTGGAGCTGCAGTACAACAAACTTGAATTAGAAATTGTTATTCAGAGATTATAAACCTGGAATGAGAGATGATCTTATTTTTTGCTATGAACTTGTTCACTCTCTAGATTGCATTTCCGTGATGCATTGTCTCTGCCTTGATTGATCACCTTGTGTGTTTTGGAGATGTGTTCCAGATAGGAAAAATGGTCTATGGGTGTTGTTAAACAATACATGCATTTTAGTGCTGATTGGAATGATCCTAAGCAGCACAGTAGGACAAAATGAAAACACAAAGACAGGCAAACAATTTAAAAAGATTGGTGTGCTTTGCCTCAGTACAAAAATCTGAAACAAAATATCTTAATCTGTTACTCATTCTTTTATATTATTTTTAGGCGTTATTCTTGCCCTTTCCTTACTGTGTTAACCATCAATCTCTCTTAAAATAAATCTTCCTCTTTTCAAGTACATAACAGAACAAGCATTGTTTTTCCCCCGGGTCTAAACTGGAACATTTGAAGTGTCTGATTTTACCCTTCAACCAAAAAAAAGGAGGAGAGATCAAAGAACTCAGTCCATCACCTTGAAGTACAGTACTTTTGTAATTTTAAGACATTCCATGTATAGGTACTGATAGCTCTAAAGATATGTCCCTAAAAATATTAGTGAATATCTAGTTTCTTAACATTTCTGTAGTTCTGTAGTAAAATCTCCAGAGTTAAACCATAGAAGAGAGATAAAAATTTAATTCAATATGTTGGAAAACTTAAGAACTCCTTAAGAAAGAATTTTAATATTTTATCAGTGTACAAGCACTTTTACATTCCAGAACAATTTGGAGCAAGAGATATGTCATTCATACAAAATATTCCTATAGTAAGGAAAACATTTCTGGCCTGTTGGAGCAGAAACATTTAACTTTTAAATTACAAAAAAGGAAATCACTTTATAAAACATATGTTTGAAGCTGCTTGCAAGTTCTATAAGGAGATTTTTTCCCTTTGCTATAATGAAATATGTAAACTTCAAGGTCTGATTGTTATAATTGTTTCTGTCTGTTTATTGTAATCATTATAACAGGAAACTCTGCATTCAGAAAAGCAATGGCATTATAGACTTCTGTTTTCAGAAGAGGAAAAGTAATTCTCATGCTTTTAATAAGCTATCTTTTGTTTCTATACTGACCAGACTTACAGGCATTTATTTCAAATAACAAGGTATTCAATGTTTATTAGTGTGTGGTAGATGTACAAATCACATAACCATTTAGAAGACCACTGCAGAAGCAGCAACTAATCCATTCAAATATGTTTATCTTAGATTTGCACTTTCAACACTTTACATTACAATAAGACTAATAAAATATAATAAATATAACAACAAACTAATAATTTTATTTTGTATAATAATGCCAAATAAGGGTAACAGATAAAAATATTATTTGCAAATTTTCAATCCTAAACTTATAGATTATAGCAGAGTCTTCTGAAAATACTGATGAAAACCAGCAGTGAATTACAGAAAACCCTTTCACAGTTACAGCATCAGTTGCATAAAAGAATAAAAATATCTTCATGAAATATATGAGAAGAGATGCAGGATGATCAATTTTTCTCCCATAATATGGGTAAGGTAATTTAGTAGGCAGAGATATTGAAAATGATGTCTTTGACAGAGCATGTCAATGATTCCCTCTGTAGTCTTTGCCTCTACATTCAGTAGGCAGCACTTTCTGAGTGTCCTGATTTAGGGCAAATTTGGCAGGAAGCTTCAAATGGGGTCCCTTTAAAAAGCAAATTCAAGAAGCCCTTCCACCCACCGGTTTGAGAGACAAGAACCTTCTTTGAGAGAAGTGGAAAAAACTGTTTATTTAACAAGCAAAGTACTCACAACCATGGAAAAATGAATAATATTAAATAATGGAACCTCTCACTGTTCTGAAGAGATGGCAAATTCAGGGAGTCCTTTTTGTGGGTTGTAATTTGGCTCACTCAGTCTCTTATCAGTCCCTGCTGTGCTGGAAAATGCTGTGCCCCAGGCCCTGGTGGGCCACAGGTGTGAGCTCCTGGTGTTTTTCTAGGTTTTCAGTCCAGAGCAAGGCTGATCAGTTCTGAGAAAAAGAAAAAACAGAGTCCGGGGAACTTCTCTGTCTCAACTAGCAAAAAAAAAAAAAAAAAAAAAAAAAAAAAAAAAAAAAAAAAAAAAAAAAATCTTAACTTGGAGCAAAGGAGAGCTCTTGCCCACTGTTTGTGCCGCAGACAACAGTCTGTGAGAAAGAGACCTGAAGCTCTTATCTTTATGTTTTTGAATACAGCCACCTCAGACATTCCACTGCTTCTCCTTCTCCCCCTCTTCGCTTTCAGATCTAGTTTAAGAAGCACAAAATTCAATATCTAGCATGAGCACAACAGAGGATTGGGGATACAAGAAACATAAAGTCACCCTAGAACACTGAGTAATAGGCGACAGTGAAGCCATCATTTTTTTCACTGTAGTCCTGAAGTGCTGAAACAAATAGGCATTGAAGATGTCAGAAGGGAGGTGATAAAAATAATAATTCTGTTTTGTACATATATGGCAAAAGATCTTTCAAAATAAAGACAGCAAGGAGGTAGCATGAAAACAGAGACTTCCTACCAGGTTTTATTTGTACCCATATAATGGGTTTTCTGATGTAAAAAAAGTAAGGATCCAGTGGAAAAAAAAAGCACAGGAACAAGTTTTCTTCTGATCAGTTATCTGTGTATATTTGTGGAATAAATTTATGAATGCGAAAGCCAAGAAAATAGTTGCTGAAAGCAGGTGCCATGCCTTAACTCCAGCTGGCAATTAAGTGCTATGCATCAGCTCCTGCTCCCTCTTCCCCACCCTGTTGGGTTAAGATAGTAATAGTTTAACAATCAAAACAAAGTAAATATAATAATACTAATTATAATAGTGATAACAATGAAAAGGAGGGATAGAGAGGAATTAAACCCAAGGAAAACAAGTGATGCACCATGCTGTTGTTCACCACACAGTGACCAGTGCTCAGCCTGTTCCTGAGCAGCTGTCCATGGCACATGGCCAATTCCCCTCAGCTCATATGCTGAGCATGACATGTGAAGGCGTGGAATGTCCCCTTGGCCACTTTGGATCAGCTGTCCCATCTTTGCTCACCCCCAGCTACTTGCAAAACTTCACTGTCAGATCATGACACTGAAAACTCCTTGAATTTTGGTAAGCACTACTGAGAACACCAAAGACATCAGTATGTTGTAAACATCTCATACTAAATCTGAAACACAGTGTTGCACCAGCTACTGAGAACAAAACAAATTCCATCCCAGCTGCTGCCAGGACATCAAGTCAAGTCAGAGATGAGAAACAGGATTTTATTCAGGTGGCCTTTTTCTCTAATGCTACTAAGTCTACATTCAATGTTGCCTGTGTATCTGTCCACACAGGCAAGAAGTGGCCTAAACTGCAATTGCAAAAGTAGGTTCAATTGCAGAAGAATTTCAAGGAATATTTCAAGGAATTAGGTAACTTGCAAGAAAGTTCACTTCAAAAGTTGGTATTTCAGCACTTGTCACTATGGAGCCATTAGCTATGTTTTTATTTTCCTTTTCCTTGACCTGGAGATGGTTACTTTTTCTCCTCTTTTATTATATGATTAAAAATTTATCACCTTCATTTTCTGCCTCTGATTCTTGATGTCCTCTACTTTTTCTGCTTGCACTCTACCTTTTCTGAGTGGAGTGGGTCACATGTGACCTAAGAGACAGGATAAAAATGGTCAGCCTTGTTGCAGTTGGAGTTGCAGACTCCATTCTAATCACTGAATTTCAGAAGATTTTAAGCCATCTGCTTGTTAGAGTTTGAGAAGTCAATTGTGTAAATAATACCACATAAATGATGGCATAAATTTTGTCACAAACCTGGGGGGAAGTAACCTCATCAGTGAAGGGTTTGCTTATTTTCTCCACAGTGGGAAGGACTGTATGGTTGTCCTATCCACAGTGGTCAGAAAGATACTGGAGAAGGTCTGAAGGAGAGGACGGAGCACTGCTTTTGGTAGCCTGATATTGAAGGGATGCTTTCCTAGTCAGGTGATATTCTATTCAGACAGGAGAATTCATGTCTATAGAGAAAAGCAGAAGCATTTTTGTAGAACTCAGTTCTGTGATTCTGTAACTTAATTCGTACTCTTTGGCAATTTTTCTCAGAAAAAAAGCTTGCCTTTGTGGATGATAGAAAAGTGGAGAAGAAATGTATAAACACACTATCTTCTGTCAACCTGTACATTTGTCTGCAGTCCTGCCTGTAGAAATCTTGCAGATATGTAAAAACCATTGTAGAGTGTATCACTCTGGCAAGACTAACAAACTGTGCAAGAACCACGTTTTCTTCGCATCTGGGGAAAAATGAATTCTGTACACTTGAATAATGACATGCAAAAATAAAACACAAGAAGAGAGAATAAGACCAGGGAAAAACTCCTATGGAGAGCCACAGAGAAAAGGGCTAGAAATGTGCAGGAAGCTGTGAGGACCATCTTCCCAAAAGGCTTTTGGGAACGTTTTGAACATTTGAACATTTTGAGAAGAGATTGGAGAACATTGCCTGAATGATTAGAAAATTTTGCATGCAGGTATTTGCACATAAATATCTGTGACCTGACAACAATCTTGTGATCTCAGTGGTAAATCTCCCACTGATGATTATGATCAAATGTCATTTCATTACCCTTATGTGCACATATAGGATTTTATTCCTTTATCATTCATAAACACAACTTCATGAGTTTTAAAAAAATCTGTCTTTGCTTGTTATATATTTTCGGTTTTCTTCTCATGAACCAGAGTAAATGACAGAAACATTTATACACAGTCCCAAAAAGCAGACATGCTGGCAATTCGTGACTTGGACAATGATAAATGTTCTCTACTTCACATGAGATCAGGAAATCACTTGCCTTTGAGCCATCCAATCTAAGGGTATTAATTATATATTACAACTCATGAACCTTCTAAATTTAGATAGCCTTGCAGGGACTGGTGTGATTTATTAATATACTGACAAATAATTAGCTGAGGAATGTATCATGTATATTTCATCTATAGCCTGAAACTTCAACGTCTGCCACTTGGGAACATGAAAAATCTAAGAGTCTGTCTATCATTTGGTTATTGAAGACTCACTTTTTTGCCTTTTTATAAAGCAACAACATGAAGCACTGATATTGTTCAAAGCTGATGTTTCAGCACACCTATACTGATGGTGTAAGTAATGTTATGTAAGAGAAAAGTCCTTCTGAATCAATGCAGTTAATGTCTGATAATGAGTAGAAGGCTCTCATAAGCATCTGGTTGTGGTTTTTGGCAATTAATGCACTTGAACCAATGCTGCAGCTGATTGAACTATTGTTATATTGTTAAGAAGCTGGTTGCAGTGCAATATTCATATATCATAGCCTCATGATTATTTTTTACTGTAACAGTTATAAAAAGGGTAGCAACTCAACTTCAATAGAAAATACATTGTTTTGGACAAAGATTATGAGGGACAGAAATTGGGGCTAGGATTGCCAAAATAATTTCTGTGGTGTAGGAAGGATCCTGGAGTAGCATACTTAGCCAGGCTGCAAGATACTTGTCAGAGGATCAATTTCTTCATGTGTACCAATATTCTATAAACAATCTCTTAAATTCCTATGCAGTAAAAGCAGTTCAAAGTTGACCAGAAATCAGAAAATGTGAAGCTATCGTGCATTTATTGCTCTTGTGACCTGCAAGAATGTGTTCCACTGTTTAATACTTTCCTTTTTTTTCTTACAGTTCATATTCCTTGTAATGGATGGTTCTTCCTACAACCTGTTTTATCGGTATCTGTCTTTATCTGTATCTTGAGGCCTGACCCATCTCCCTAACCAGTCCAGGTGTCCTGTTCACTGTTTCATTTCCAGTTGTGTCCATTAGCTACAACTTCATCAAAAGTCACACAAAGTTTTTCCTCACCAAATTATAGAATATTGGGTCCTTGTGCAGGACCCAGTACTCCTGATGCCTAGGAGCCCTAAGAACATTCAACACAGCACCACTGTGAGCATCATCTTTGCTCTCTGCCAAGTTCATGGTAGTCCCTGCAAAGCACTTATATAGACTGAGGTTTTTCAAGCTCTTGCACTTGAAGTATTAAATGCATCTCAGGCCTGAGCTTACTTTGAGATGTATATTTATAAAAAGAAATCTCTTGGCAGAGTCATGCAGATTCAGGAAAGAATGACAGCATAACCTTGGAAAAGAGCCAGATGCCAAAGGACTAGTGTGAAATACTACTCTAAGGGGTTAGCAACGTGGCAGATGTCAAGGGAAGGATTTTCACTGACTCTTATTGTCCTTTTGTTGCTCAAAGAGAAATCACTCTTCAACCTAAAACTCCTTTAGTTCCACTGCTCTCAGTGTTTGCTAGTTACCTTCCTCTTCTGTCAGTCTCCAGGCCAAAAATTTCCTATAGGTGACTTCAGTAATTCAGAATCCAGACACAAACATTTGAAATGCTGTTTCCCATTTTTATTGAAACAAAATAATTTGCATCCTCTTTCAGCAAAGTGCTGTAAATAAGGAAAAAAATTCACTTTACCCTGTCAGCTGTTGTTTTCCACCCAATATCACTGTCAGTAAGTACTCAGACCTCCACAGAAGGATAAGTAGGAAAAAAAATGAAAGATAATTGAATGTTTTAAAATCAAAGTAACAAAGGTCAGATTAACTTCCTCATAAAAACTGCTGCAAAACCAAAACTACAAAAACTCTAACCACTGAAAATTGCATGCAGGCTGTGGCTAATGGTGATGAGTAGGAGAAATTATGTCCCAAAGAACAAAAAAATCCAACAACAACAACAACAACAACAACAACAAAAAAAAAAACCAAAAAAAAACAAACAAAAAAAAAAAACCAAAAAACCACCAAACTGTTTAAGAAGAAGTTCTTAAGATTTGATTTATAGAGTGTCATCACCTTAAGTAAAACACATGGTCATAAATTTGGAATAGGAAAATAACTTATCTTTGGTTTTCTTAAAAATTTCTCAAACAAACCAATTTTAGACTAATAAAGTCCTCAATTTTCTTTTGATGTTGAAGCACTTGACTTTTCCATTCACTGCTTCTAATGTTGCAAGAAAAATATGGGTTGGCATGGTGAAGAAATTTCACCAGAATGTGTAAATTGTGTGACTTGCCTATGAATATGAAAAGTATTTGCCAACTAACTATTTGAGAGGTATTATTAAAACTGACAGCAGAAGTTAATTTCTCTTTATAATTTGCTGTATAGAACAGGTTAACAGCATTGCACAACCTTCTACAGAGCCTATACATTGTATAGGTTACAATGTGTTTAGTGTTGTGTGTAATATTATGATCATTATTAGCCCAGAGAATCTGCCAACACTTTATAACCTTTTATTTTAAAATGATTCTCCCGAAACAAAGCCACATATGATGCAGCTAAGATCACAGACAGCAAGATGTTCAATGAAACAGAAAGCCCAGATTCACTGATTGGTTTTACTGGCAGATGCTGCTGCTAAGCAGGCACTGATGTCAGGCTCTGTGCATTTTGCAATGCCCACTTCAGAACCTGGGGAGACTGTGTGTGCATCCATGTATGTGTGTGGTTTCCATCCTAGGCTATGGCTCCAGCTGAAGGTGAACTATCACTGTCCTCTCATTAGAAATGTTGTTCCTTGCTTTGTTTGGAGTGACTCTCACTGCCTCAGAGGGACAGAACAGTTACACAAGTACTTAAACCAGCTCTTACTTGTAAACCATTGGGAAGTTCTCCTCTCTCTCTTCAAAACAAATAACGACAAATTCCACTGTAAGGGGTTACAACCTTAATTTTAATTAGGCAAGACACTCTTAAAAACCAAGCTCTACTCTTATTTTGCAAAATATGCTGCCCAAACTTCAAAACTGAGAGATATTTCTGAAATTCTGTCACTTTGGTGTGTCAGAAGAATCATCTCCTTATGCTGCAAGGATGGTTTTCAAATGTAAGTCATTATTCTGCCTTTTCCTGTTCAACTTATCATTAGCTGTAAAACCCCTAAAAACTTCTATCATATCTTTATTGCCAAGCTACTATATCAGCTGGAGACAATCACGAAATAACTTCCTATAAATTTATGCAATTGTAAGATTTTTGCAACTGCCTTCAGTCCCAAGGCAGAAGTTCAAACTCTTCAGCTGCAAATCAACAGAGTCCTTGTTGCCTACTCTAAAGTACCACTGGAATTTATTGTATACTCTGTTTTTAACTACCAGCCTTAGGCTACACTATACACTACCATCAAAGTTACCCCTTCAAATACAATACAAAAGTTAAACCACTGTTCCCTGGATATTTCAGGGTCAACTATGTTTAATTCAGAGAATCAGGAAAATTTAGAGATATGATAACAAATCACTTTATTTTAAAGGGGACAATTACATTTCTTCTTTCTTTGGGTCAGTCTGAGAGACTGCAGGCAGTGGCAGGGGTGTGGACATGTGGAAAGTTTTATGAGTCTTGGGAAGTGATAACAACCCTAGAAAATTTATTTGAGATCCTTATTCCAATAATTTGTAAGGTGTGACTGCTTAACACTGTAAAATCAGTTTTTGGTGGTGAATCCAGAAATATGTCATAGTCCTTAGTAGGTCTATAATGTAATCAAGAGGAACCCATCACCTGGATGGGAGAAGAACCAGGCAGGCTGCAGTTTTATGCCACTCCATTTCCAATAGCTGTCAGATGGAAGTGATGTCAGAAGTTCATGAAGCAGGGTCTGCTTTGTGTGAGGAAAGAATTGTGTTAGGCAGCATTCTGAGATGCACTGGAGGTGTGAACTTGGGTAATGAATCTGTTTTTTGAGATTTTTTTCCCTTTATATATATATATATATATATATATATATATATATATTTTCCATGCTATAAAGTAAGTATTTACCTGATTTCTCAGGCTTCTGTATGCACATTTGCTGTGATGAGGATGTTTTAATTTTAGTGCTTGAGTTGACAGTTCTACAGGTAAAACTCTTATCAGTAGGTGTTTTGATTTCCAGTACTTCCATAATCTCAGAAATTGAAAAATTTTGTTTTCTACTTCAATTTTGTCATTCCCTTCTATCCTTTGCATTAAACCTTAGATGGCAGATTTCCTTTGTCATTCTCCTACTTTTATCTCACTATTTAACCTCCCCTCTGATCAGCCCTCAACCTCAGGCCTATTAATCAAGAGATAATTGTCCTCAACTAGTAGCTTTTCTCTCTGCCGCCTTCCATAGGACTTGGAGAGAAACACCCACAAAGTTGAGTCTTTAAATTTCTTCTTAAATTTCCTTTTCCTACAATGTGTTAGGCACTTCATCTTGAGAAAGGTGTGAAAATGTTGGAATTTTGTGTTATTGAAATCCAATAAAAAGCTAAATATGGTTTTCACAGCAGTAATAAGCAATATGTTTTGTGGCGCTGAAGACTAATAATTAACAAAGAAAAGAGTAATTGAGATTGTAATAATAGTTGTCCTTATTTTGGATCTATGACACTGAATATTGACTAATTAGGCCAGCTGATAGAAAGAAAATGAGACATTATTTCAAAAACCAAAACATAAAAGAAATTTCAAATCCTGAGGTTTTGGATGCTATATTCAGGCTTAGAATAAAAACTTAATATGACAATTGATTTTCTTTTAAAACATTGAAGAATTGAAGTGTTTGTTTTTATTTTTTTATTTGCAATATTGTATTTTATTTCTACCAGTTTTCATTGGAAGTCTTGTCTTTTGGTTTCTTCTGATGATGTTAAATTCCAACCTTTCATCTAAAACCATTCACACAGACATTTTATAGTAGTCTGAAAATCTTGGAAATTTTTCATAAAATAATTGAACTGCAGTTGAAAATGAGGATTGAAGAGGTTTGAAAGTTTATGGCTAGTGTTGCCTTGAAGGTGTTTTCTTGATCCTGTGGCATCTATGTCTTTTGCATAAGGGTAGTGCAAAAGACAGCAGCCTGACAAAGATATCTCTAAACAGTTTGGTAGCAGAAGCAAAGCATTTTCAGGAGAATACTTACCTGAATACTTATTCACTCTCTGGTTGTGGAAGTACAAGTGTTAGGAAAAGACAGAATTAATCTGTTTGTATTTTCAGTTATATTGCAGAGGGAAAAAAGAGACAAAAAATTTTACTCCAAAGTAGCTTTGCAGAAGGAACTCTAAAAAAAATCCATATTTCATAAGGCAAAAAGAGGCAGTGCCTGCTTGCCTTTCTTCTTTCTTGCTGCCTTAGGGGCCTGACGTTATATTCCTAATTGATATTACATAGCCTCTCTCCTTTCATGGCACAATGAAAAAAGATGAAGGAAAGTGAAGGAAAGGTTCTGTGCCAACCTAACAGGTGCATTTTTCTTTAACTTTTTTAAAAATTCCTTTTTAAGTTAAAGAAAGAAGCCCCCAGATTTACTCTCACTTTTTGAAAGGCATAAGGCTTTTCTGAATGCCTTTTTTAAGTCTGGGACCTGTGCCTTGATTTGAAATATTTTTCTGAAAAATATTTGGTATTTATTTTTAAATTCTTAGCATTAGAGAATCAATCTTATCTATGGTATTTTTCTAGTGTATTAATAATTAGTTTTATCTTAAAAACAGGTACGTTAATTTGTGTTTGTAACAAAGAGGATAATTCTAAATGTATTTATTTATTTATTTACTTGTGGATGACACCAATGTCATCCTTAGGAGGTCTATGCAATATTGTCTTTTCATAGATATTTATTTTAATTTGGATTCTTTAGTCTGGTAAACACAAACACACCAAATAAGAGACTGTAAGCAGTTGGTGCTACATTTAAAAAAAAAGAAAAAAATATTTAAATCAATGTATCTGCCTAATTATTAGCTGGAACAAGATAACTGCTTTTTGTCAGTATGACTGTTCCCTTCAGCTATAAAAAAAAAATTAATCTGTCATCATCAGTAAGTTTAGTGTGTTATCAATTCATTATGCATTATATACATGCATATTCTAGTAAAGAAACTGTAAACAAAGTAACAAAAAATAGTCTTTTTTTCAACAGAACAAAAGAATGGAAATATTTAATCTCACTTTTCTAGTCCATTGGTCGTTCTTCAGTTATTTTTCAGTTTTGAACACTAAAGCTGGATGCAGCATTTTAGTAATTTTCACCTCCAAAACAGACCCAAGGGTTGTAAAATCTTTCTGTATCATGAGTTTTAATTCTTCAGGACCACTGCTTACCAACATTCTCCGTTCTGCAAGTACTCCCTGCATGAATGTTAAACTCTGCTGTAATGCCATGCAAGGTTTGGTTTTAATCACCTGACTGAAAAATAAAGACCATTCTTTATTTGTTACCTAATCCTTTTTGTAGTATGCGTTTGTGTCATTTTCAAAGTTATTCAGTAGGGAATTAATTATTGTTTCGTTGGCTAACAACCTTATAAACAGACAGGAATTGTTGCCTGTGAGGTACTAAGATGCACACCCACCCACTAAGGAGTCCTTGCTTGGGAATTAATTATACTTTGACACTTTCTGGTTATTCAGAGATGAACATGTGTAATGTGTAGCTGATTTTCTGGTTTTCTGACTTTCATATAGTTACTGAAATCTAATTGCATTACTGTCATAGTTGAGATGTAGACAGTGTAAAGCAACACACATTTTCAGAAGGCTTCAAACTATTTTTTATTATAGCATGCATGCTTTTTATACATTCTTACAAAGCTCATAAGTTTACTCATGGGTCATAAGAGACAAACGAAGTGCTTATTGGAATAGGCAGTTGCAGGTTTCTCTTATTCATCCTTCTTTATTTCTTGGTGTCTACATCAACAACCTTACTAGAAAATTCTTGCAGGGATTAACATGGATCTTCTTATGAAACTTCTCTCTGGCTCATAGAAATTGCTGTAAAGCCTCTTCCACACATTTCATTTAATCAGATTTTTCATTTCATCCATTGTTGTCAAATTAGCTGGACAGGTTTCATTTTTTAATATTTTATATGTACTCATTTTGCTTAGCCTGGAAAGGAAAGAGTATGCCTCACATAAAGAAATCTCTGTGTATTACTGCTACAAATACAATTTGCTTCTACCACCAAATAGTGGTTTTTCATAAAAAACAGCATGGTTAGAATTTTAGGTATCTGATGTGCACCCAGCATCTCATTTTAGCATGCAGAGGTACATGAATAATTAAGATCATATCACATCACATCACATCACATCACATCACATCACATAAAAAACTATATTATCTGCCATGTTAGTAGATAAAAATTAGCTAGCTTGTCATCTGTTTACGTTTTCATCCTCTATAAGGAGTTTTGTTTCAGAGAATGGCACCATTTCAGTCGGATAGTGCTATTCGGGAAAAATTTCAGGATGTTATCCTTGAATTCTGTACCTATGTACAAGATATGAATAGAGAAACAGTAAATAGCACAGCTGCTGAAAACTATAATTTTTAAACTCTCCTATGATAAGTCAAAATTGCTAGCAATGTTTTTCAAAATCTGCTCCTCACATTCCCTTGCATGTCTTTGAAACCACAAAAGCATTTTCAGACTTACAGTCTCTGTCCATTTTACCAAACACTTTTTGACTTGATTTTTTTACTGTATTTCAATTTCCCTTATCAGTCATGTCTTTAATATTAAAGTTTGTCTTCGTTAGAATGTCAGTTCTTGGGATAATAATTTCCTATCCCATATTTCTTCCTTTTAATCTTCATGAAGGCATGATAATAACGTGATCCTTGATTAAGAGATATGTCTGAGGCATGAAAGGGTTACAAAAGTTGCTGTAAAAATATAAGTATTTAACTCAGAATAAACTTTTTTGGTGAATATATTAATTTATGATTTAAAATTTCAGAATCTCATTGGAAAATCTGGTGAACATGAAAAAACAAGAAGAGGAAATTAGCCTCATTGCCTCACTTTGATCAATGCTAAAAACAGTAGCAGCAGAAATGCAGTCAGAAAAATAACTGTGATCCCTACTCTGAGCAATCAAGTAGAAAGGAAACAAGCTGTTTTCAGTGTTTAAATTTCTGGAATATTGCAACTTAATTGTCCAGTTAGCACTATTTTTGGGGTATGTGTATGTGTTGTTCATAATTTTTAGAATTTTTTAAAAACTTTTGTCCGTCTGAACCTTTTCCTCACATGGCAAATGCCTTAAGAATTAAGAGACAGGAGGGCCAACTCTATTAAAGGCACTGTAATGCTTGCATCAGCCTTCAAAATTGTTGATTCCCTATTATATTTGTTCTTGCATCTTGGATCCTGCTTCAAAAAGTTGCACCTCTTCTCCAAGGGCTTGGGTTGATCCCAAAGCAACAACTTAATGGCATTTTATCCCATTGGCTAGACTATTTTAAAAAATGGGGACCATAAATCCTTATCTTTGCAAATAGCAGAAGAAACAAAAGAGAATGTGACTTTGAAACAGTTTTGCCCAAGTTATGAAAAGGATTATATAAATCCATTGTTCATAAAAAATTATTTTATCATCTAATGTATTTTTTCATGCAACATTAGGAGAATAAATATAAGCTTCACATTAATGGAAAAATATTTATAAGAATAACTTTTTGAGACTAACAAATACTCACTGTAAAATTCTGCATTAACTATTTGCATTTACAATGATACTGACCTTTGCCTCTAAAAATTTCAGCTCTTCATAAATTTATTTACTGACTCTTTCTTCAAGGGCAGAATAAACCATCTGTTACCCGCCCTATTTGTATTTTTCTGTTATACTGAAGCCACTTTGGGGCTTAGCATTTATTTACAGAAACACATTTTTCTTTTGATTTTATCCTTTCCTCATCCTTATGATATCAGGTGGTCTGAGGAGAATGCAAGGTTGAATCCTTTAATTAAATTTCACAAGGGAGGTTCTCATAATGTCACCAGGTTCAGTTTTTATCTTTTGGGCATGAGAGAATTCATGACTTTTCCTGACATTTTTGGGTAATGAAGTCCTGAGCTGTGTGGTGCGTGAAATATCCTTTGCAAGGTAAATTTTAGGATTGCTAAATTAATTTCACTTTGAATTATACACAGGGGAAGAACGTTGCTGTTCTCCAAGCAGCACAACTCTGGGTGCACTTTTGAGGCATCCCCAGGTAATATATAAATGGATTGTTTCCCACCAGGCAGTGCTGGGCAGGAGGGTGTGCACGACTGTAGTTTGACTGATATAGGCCTGCCATTACTAAAATAAAGCCACCTTCTTTTTATTGATGTGGGAATGCAGGATCTCAGAACTTGTGTTGGTTTGTGTTGGCCAGAGCTGATTTGGGTATTTTTATTGATATCATGGTGGTAGAGTGACCACAGCCTCACATGGTTTAGTGTGATTTTGTGAGTCTTATGTATTTCAAACAGTTTGACAAACTTAGGTTTGGCACTCTGCATCCAGCGCCAGAGAACTGGGACTGAGGGAGTGTGTCATGCAAGCTGTAGCTGGGAATCAAGGAGGAGGAAGCAAGCTGTGATAAGTACACATGTAAAAATGACCTAAGTGGTCACTGAGACTGAGGAGAAAAGGACTCCATCACTATCACCATGACCAGATACTTCCCAGTTCAGACCTTTGGACATTGACAACTGCTTTTAATCCTCCACTATTCTTGGGGTAGAACAAAACTGCCCATTTCAGGATCCAGGGTGAGCATAATATTTTGGAAGAACAGCTATTAAACAATATAATTAAAGATGTCTTTATTAATTAAATAATTCCTTGATTGGATGGCTCATCATTAGCCATAAAACATTAACTGAACTAACAATAAATTTTTATCTCACATGACTCTGGTAAAAATGTAGTCTGCTACTGCTTCACTTGAGGGTTTTGTCTGACAGATGTAGTCAGAGAAGAACATCCAGAAGTTTTAACACAGACTTTAGAAGCACCAAAATCATTATAAGAGAAAAGCAAGTGCAGAAAAGAATGCTAATCTAGGGGAGAAGTAGAGGATATTCTTACTGTTTTTTTAAAATCCACGAGTTGTAGCACTGCAGAAGAGAAACTTAAAATGTTAGCAGAGGACTCTCAGATTTCCTTTGAGGATTCAGGACAAGTACATCCTTGGATGATAGTGTTCTTTATAAAATGAGTTGCAGATGTTAGATAGTTAGGTAGATGTTATCTATTTCTGAGATTTATATATCATTTATTACTGATCTATTTAGAATCATTTAACATAACTATTCTATGTGAACTCTGCCTACCCTGAAGTAACACTGCTGACAAAATCTTACTTTGTTTTCTTGGTCTTTTAAAGACAAAAAGGTGTGCATGTGTATGATCATAATAACAACAATTAGGCCAGACAAAAGAAAAAGTGATACACTGGCTGCAGTAAAAAAAAGCCAAATTAAAAAGTAATTAGCATAAATTTTACATAATGAAAATGAGATGTTATCTTGTGGTTCAAATTTCTCTATCTTCTTTATAGCACCTCTACAACATAATATATACAAGACTGTAGCAAGTAATTTGAAAGAACAACAGTAGAATTTGTTTAATTGCAGTCTTGGATGGTATTTATATTTTAAGTCACTTAATGTGCACCTAAAATTCTTATTGCTGGCAGAATATGCAGCTAAAGTAATCTCATTTATTGCTGATTGCTGTTTATTACTGATAAGCCTTATTAGTATTTGATGCAGAATTAATGTTAATTAAAGTTCAAATTGTATGTTTTCAATGTCAGTAATTAAAATGAGAAATTAAGTATTTGGCTCAATGCACAGTAACTTTACATTTTGGAGAAATTGTTTAAGTGTTGGGCCCAAAGCACAGTGATGTTTCTTTTTGGAGACCTCTACTGCAGTGGACCTTGGGAGTGCCCCTGTTTCTACTGATATCTGAGGCCAGGCTCTGTTGGGCCTTTCTGAGTGTGAATAATCAATCCCTGACTCCCTTAATTCATTCAAGGAGATTTATGTGACCTCATCTCAACTGTTTGCAATTACTTCAAGTATTTCTCACCGAAGAAGATAAAGCTGTATTTTACTGTGTGGAGAACAGTTTGTACCAGTGCAATACATGCCTGCCATAATGATGTACATCTTCAGAAATATATATTTTTCCCCACCATTGCCCTGCATTATTGTCAATGTAATTAGAAGGGTTTTAAATTGATGTTCCTTTACAAATATATATATGTTATTTTATTCCTTCATTGCAGATAATGTTTAAATTAATGATGTTGTTGACTTTATATCTCTCAGCATTAGCTGATGCCATTATTTGTGCCCACATTAAATTTGGAAAGGTGTTGTTTTATGTGTTTGATTATTTTCATTTTAAGGTGCTGGTTGTGTCAGACTTGCAAATGTACTAAATATTAATGAAGATTATTGACCATTTCTGTGACACAAAAAATTATTATTATAGTCTTGATACAGGAAAAGTTCTTAAAATTCTAGTTCTAAGCAAAGTCATGATGAAAGTTAAGCAAAATACACATGCATCTAATTGGAGATTATTTGACATCCTAAACATACGTCATCGCTTGATATTGAAATAAAATTACTGCTCTGTTGATAAAATACACCTGTGTGGGGTAAAATGTAATATTTTACATGTGGAGACACAAAACTACAATCACTGTTTCCCACTGGGATGGCAAAAGTGATGGCCAATTTTTTTTCTATTTTGCCTCTCCTCAGCACCATTAAAGTTCCTTTAAATCATACCTAGCCTTCCACACTTACTGGCTGTTCCTTGGAAAAGTGGTATAATGTCATGATCTATATTATTTTCAGCTGTTACCATCAAGGATGTGGTGAGGCAACTTCCTCTGAATGGGGAGCACCAGGAAAGCATCCTCCAAGGTAAAATCAAGGTAACCCTGTCTGAAAGAGCTGTGGGTGATGGTATAGCTTTCATCACAGATATTGGTTTCTATTAGCATGGAATTATCAGCTTCAAATCATTAATGTCTGAGAGTGTGTTCATTGTTTTTATTCATGATTGATCCTAATTGCTGTAGAAAATCAGAAAGCAGATAAGTGTGCTGTTGTAGGAGCAATGCTTTTTAGTAAATACATAACTAATAAGTAACAAAAATGGTAAAGTAAAAAGATCTCATTACTATCTTTGAATAATTTCAGTCATGATGAATGAACTGCTCATTGAATAACCTCAGATTTTTGGATTTTCTTGTGTGCTGTAAATATCGTGTTTCATTTCTTGAACATTTAGTTTTATTTTAGCATTAATCTCATCAGAAAGCTGTTATCAGACACCTTCCTTTACTTTCAACAAACTTTAATTAACAGTATCTTGGTTTATGAAAATAAATGGTATATTCATAATTTACAAATGGTATATTCATCCTTGCAAGGATTCTGAAATGTCAGTATTGCAAATCCAAATATCATTGTGTAAAAGGAAATGAAAGTTTTTGCATTTTCATGGAGAGACTTTAAATCTCCTTATGATTGTTCTGTTTTCGATATTTGGCTTAAAGTTGATTGTCTGTTCCAAAGAGCTGTATTTCTGCTTTCAACTCAAACTAATTGTCCTGGATCAAGACAAGAGTTCTGTCACATTTTTACTGCTGAAATTCCAGAACTTCATTTTGCCAGCATTTTAGGAGACTAATATTAATCCAGCGCTGATGGTATAATTATTTTTGGTGCTGTGGTCCAAAAGGTCCAGTAAATCTGTAGAGTAAAGACTTTGTGGTTTAGATCTATCTAAAGGTTAAGGAAATATCCTAGTAGATTGTGGGTTTGTTTCAACTTTCTTTCCACAAAGATGAAATTAATATTTACTTTCAAAAATAATTTATTTATATGGAAAGAAGACACAATTTTTTTTTCAGAGTATTTTATAATTTCTTTGCATACAACAGAGAGAAATATTACAAGGACTTGGATGTCTTTCAAGGGTTTCACAGTCAGCAACTTCAGAATCTGTATAGCTAAAAATTATGCTCCCTAAGAATATTTTCCCTGTTTAGTTTCTCCTAGCCTATGAATCAAATATTTTCCTAATTAAACATATGGCTCATCCTGTTTAATTAAGTATATATTAGCAATACCAGGCAGAAGGTTTATTTAAATACATTCTGTTTGGAGGATCCAAATTGTATCAATCAGGAGCCAAGTTCAAGAAATTCACTGAAGCATCCCAGATGTCAGGAGGACATCAAATCTGTGGTGGTTGAAGAACATGTAAGATGATACTTATCATTGCTTAAGCCTACCACTCCCTGTCTAGTCACGTTTTTTTGATTCATGAAGGAAGAAGAACTTGATTAGTGTGTGGTAAAATTCTTAGTATAGAATCTTGTGAATGTTTTGTGAATATTTCTGGTTTTCCAGAACAAATTTATTCAGTATTTTAAATACTATTTCTATCTTTGTTCCGCTGCTTCATTCTTCACAGTTGGTAATGTGAAATGTAATGACAAACGTTAAACTCAGAATAAAGACACTGACTTACTAAAAGCTGGGGTTCTTATGTAGCTCACCAAATTATGAGTAAATTAATACTTATCAAATGCCAGTTGCTTATTCAGTTAACTTCTGAACATAAACCTCGCATCAGTGCATCCATTTCCTCCACATTCTAAGTGAATTGGCTGTTTTTAAATCAATCAGCCTTGTTCACTGGCTCAACAGTTCACAAGGTTAATGTATTAATGTTTTCATGGAAAGAAGCCAATCGTTTGTTCCTAACTTTCCCTGAGGAATCACTTGAAGTGAAACCATGCTTAAGAAATTTGAAAGTTGGAAGTATATTTTAATGGATGTAGATCCATGCATTTTTTTCTATGCTGCTGGTCCTACTTACATGAGCAATCATTTGGTT
The DNA here is from genome assembly GCF_017590055.1 of Onychostruthus taczanowskii. Taxonomy (NCBI): domain Eukaryota; kingdom Metazoa; phylum Chordata; class Aves; order Passeriformes; family Passeridae; genus Onychostruthus; species Onychostruthus taczanowskii. Next base: position 113,314 of record NW_024498795.1, read on the forward strand.
TACTAATCTGTACCACAGGGAAAGAAATGTCTCCACAGTGCAACAGGTCTGTCTCTTGGATCATTTTCCCCTGTAATTCTTATCTCTATGTCAGTAATTACAAAGGTTGAGACAATTCCACTTCTTTTCACTGTCAGATGGTGAACATTTTCCTTATTACCACTCATAGGTTTAGCACTGGCTTTAAGCATTTGGTAGAGACAAGAGTCACTGTCCTGTTTGCTCTTTACAGAAGAGAGCTTTACTAAGAGTTTGGGGAAAAGGGAATAAAGAAGCAACAGAAATGTTATTATTTTTTTATTTTTGCTTTTCATGTGTCCCAAACAAGGCCTCCAACATTCTGCAAGTCCATCTCATTAATGGACATGTCACTCAAGTGTCTCTTGGCAAGTAGCAAGAATGCTCTCCAGCACAGATATATAATCCTTGCAGCAGTGTATGTCCTCTCCATGCCGATCCTCTGTGATGCATTCACTGCTGCTGGTACTGCAGAGGCCAGGTTCAGCGGGGGCCAGAATATCCTAGGGTGAGCTTATGGAAGTATTATAATATATTTAAAGTTTAAGTTTTGGAGGAAAATTAATCTTTATTCTACAAAATCTAGAAAAGACAGTCTTTTTTTTTCTTTTTTTTTTCTTTTTTCTGTTTTATCTTAATGTTTTTCTCCTTTATTCTTTTTTTTTTTTTTTTTTTTTTTTTTTTTTTTTTTTTTTTTTTTTTTTTTTTTTTTTTTTTTTTTTCCCTGTAGCTAATATGTGGATGTAAAATGGATAGGACAAAAAACTAAAATCCAAACCAGAGTGAGAGGAAAAGCCTGACAACACCACCATGGTACATCCTATTGTTGCTAGTGAAAGAAAACAGACTACCGAAGAACAGAGTTTTGGTGCTGGCCATTTATTTTACATATTCCCATGAGTCTTTGGTCAAGAGCTGTTTCAGAGTCCTTTCCATACTCTACAGTCAAGTTAAAAAAAATTAAAACTATGTAAACCTCAAGGCTATTGAGGTGGCATTTTTGATTTTCCTTTGCTTTGCCATGGATCCACGATATAAATGGTGTGTGGTCCTTCCTAGTTCTGCTTATAAAAGTCCTTGTTTAGATGGAAATTTTCCAGAATTAGATAACTTTTTTTCCTTAAATGTAAAGGTAGTGTTATGATATTCTTCTACTAGTAGCTTCATTTAAATTTCTCCTCTCTTCCACTAAAAAAATCCTCCTCCAAACCCCAAAATAAGCAAACAAAGTCCTTGAGTTTTGTGTGATTTGTAGTTTATCCAGGCTTGGTTGAGAACCAGTTTTTGAACAGGTATAGTATACTTGTAGAAATGTATCTATTTTTTTTTCATACAAATGTCTGAATTCTGATAAGGTTATCACTGTGGTCATTTAAGTAAGTAGCTGAACAGTCTTCTCTGTTCTATTTTTAATTAAAAAATAAATAAAATAGATATTTCAACAATGAGAAGTAAGATGGATTGCAAATGAATAAATATAATGAATACATATATTTGGTTAAAATAAAAACAAACTGACCACCATGATTCTTAATTTTTTCTCAATTTACATCAAGATCTTTCTCAAATTTTTGCCTGGTGTCTGCTTAGACATAAAAAAAATCAATGTGCAATTGCATTACTTTTGATTTTTCTAGGATGGTGCATTTAGGAGAATTTGTTTCCATGAGAACAGATTGCTGAGCAAATAAGCCAGCCTACGTGTTACGAGACTGATCAATGAACTGGATTTTTTTGAAGGCAAAATGTCCTGCATTGAATGGGTAGATGGATTACAATAAACCAGGCAAATTCAGGGATACATCAAGAGGACTTTTGTTTCCTTTCATTGTTGGTGAGGATTGTATTATGACTTAACCAAAATCCTGGTAAGAAGTCCAAGTACAGGACAACCCTGGTAGTCTTATTTCTAAGGTGTGCATGCCCACTATTTTTCTCAGCCTAAACTCAGTTTATGTTGAAAATGGAATACTTTTATGTGTTTATATTAAACTACAGTATTGAGTTACTGGCTGGAACTTAACATAATTACTCAAAACTCTAGATGGACCTCTCTACTTTTGGAAAACAATTATTGCATGTCAGACCTGGGAAAAACTGAATGACGATTCTTTTCTCAATGAATTTTTTTTTTCCAGTTGCATTTGACTTTTTTCTTCCCTTGGATAGATGGTATTTTGCCTTGTGGATCAGCAGGAAAATGTTTAAAGCTAAGGATTTTTTTTCCAAGCCTTTTGTTTTAGGACTTGATCCCAGAAGCAATCTCTTCTGATGTTGTAAATGTATCATGAGAGTGACCAAGAACACACCGGACAACAGGTTCTTCAGTTTTGGGGGTTTATTGTTACAGGACATACTCTGTACTGTTGTTATGCAACTTCTGTGTGGGAGTTTTTTGTGAAATCTTCTTCCTTCAGCAGTAGTTTCCTAAGCACAAAGTACATATTTTTATCAGACTCTCTATTACCAGAGCATAAGATAGAGGAGAAAACTACAGATTAGCAACTGCGCAGACTTTTATTTTAAAAATGTGTGTTTGGAAGCACAGGAAAAATGTATTGATTTACAATGTGGGCCTTAGAATTGTGAGCACTTCAAAGATGTAGATGCATTTTGCAACTTTCTAATGTAATTTATAAAAATATATATTAAAAAAATAATATGCATATAATTTCAGGCATTGTGCTGATAGCAATTTACAGATGAGCAAAAACTCCTAGCATATTAATGCAACATTGGCAAGTAATTATTCTTGAAAATGTATATTAATCACTGGTTGTTATGAGTGCAGTGTGGATTTCTTGAAGCCTGCATTGTTTTTGATTATACATTCTCATTTGCTTCTAGTTTTAATGGCCCTCATATGTTCTGATCCTTGTAAGCAGTTGATTTTAATAATTACTAAAATCATCATAAAGCTTATTAAATGGGGAACAAATTGAGAACAAATGCACTGTAAATGTCTCTACATTGCAGAATCCTCCTTTCACAACCTTTTTTCTGATTTTAGCATGATTTGATTTATTAATCAGAAATGTACCACCAGTTGCTCTTGATGTCTGAGATAGAAATCATGCATTGGGCAATCAAGTGTATGTTATTTGGTTGAATATGGTTTATAGACTCCCTTTCCATGTGGAAACAAGGAAGGATCCACAGTGCATCCAAGTGAAGGATCCACCAGTCTTCTGCAGTTGTATATATCTGTAATGTCCATCTATAGATATTGTAGTAGACTATAGATAGTATTGTAGATTATAGATATTGTAGCAGTCAAGACAGAATATATCTTTCTCATACAACTTCATATTTTTATACATGGTGAATTGAGACCACTGATAAATAGCCCACTGAGTCAATAGATAATATTTGAATTTTCCTCCTTTGGCACAAATGCTAAATGTATATGCCCAATGTACATGTAAATGTGCTAAATGTAAAGGAACAATTAATGCAGGTAATTAATATGTATTAATCTATGTTTTCTAATTGTGATAATGTAGGCAAGAATTGTGCCTGATCTGCTGTTACACATGACATCAGTTCTATGAAGACATGTGACATTGAAATGAAAAAATGAGACTGTGTGAAGGGCTTTTAACAGCTTCTGGAGGCAAAGGTATAACAAAATAAAGATTTCCTCCCTAAATTACTAAAACTTCTGTGATGAGCAATGCTATGTGAAAGTTCTGGCCTTGATTTCTAAGTTTGATCTGTGTGAAAATTCAACTAAATACATTAACATATGGAAGTCAACTGAACATTGCTTTGCAACTCAATACATTGCTAATTTGCCTACTAACAGTCTTTAGTTTATGTTCATTTTGCCTGACTTAACATTTTTGAAATTCCGTTCTGTTCAAATTTTTAGTAAAGGCATTAGAGACAGCCTACTTGGTTTCACTAATGGAATATTTTGCCTGATAAAAGAGTTGTGTTCTATAATGGAATGACTGCATCATTGGCCAATGGAAGAGCTACTGATCTACCTGTCCTTCAGTGAGGATTTTGATATGGTTTCCCCTGTAACATCCTTATTCCTAGATTGGAGAGTTATGGGTTTGATAGTGTTGCCAGATGAATTGTTTGCACCTTGTGCTTTATGGTTTTATAACTTTATAGATTCAGATTCCAAGTATTTTAAAGACTGCCGGGAGTTATGTTTGGTTATGTTTCAATTTACTTTATTAATATTTCCAGATATGGCCCACCACTGTCCAAGCATTATTTTCCATCACCAGCTCTCTCATCATGCCTGTGGTAGTCATGTTCCAAGATTGACTGCAACTTTCCTGTGATGGTTTGTTAAGAGAAACACATTAGAAGCAGAGTGAGAGATGCAGGCTGAAGCTGTTATAAATTTGGAGTCCTTACACAACATGGAGCCTTAAGGAAGTGGTATCCTGGGTTATATTTCACAGTCCTTTCATGTATTTCAGATTGTATTTGCACAATGCTACAAATATATTTATAATGTGAACTGAGGAAGTTCAGTGGGTGGCAGACTGGCAACAGGTAAATTTTAGAGATGAAAAGGGAAAAAAAAAAAGATTGCACACCTCTATTATCAAGGATTACAGCTCAAGAAAAAGAGAAGTAAGAGGGGGGAGAAAGAGAAAGGAAAGGATTTATTTCTGAAGCAAACCATAAATAACTGACCTAAACATTATGTCATAATCAGCCTTCGATCCCCTCCAGATATTTTGAGAAGATTCAGGTTTTCCTTTTCCTGAAGGTTTTGTAGGCTAGAAAGATTTGAGTCTTAGATAAGTATTTCTGACAGGAATACATTCTGTGTTTGGAATCCAGATAGCTTTATTGACAGCTGGAGATTCTGAATCTAAATTTTCACTTTCAGTGTTATGTATGTTTAGCTAGAGAATGAAAAAGTATGATTTCATATTATGTATATGTGGATTATTATCTATATATGGCTATTCTGGTTATACAGTGAAAGCGATAAAACTGACTGTAATTCTGAAAAATAAGTGCTCTGAAATGTCATGCTGATAAATAAGGTTAAGGTCTGTTCTCCTAAAATCCATGGCTGTGGTCCTTCATTTTGCTTTGGTCCCTCCTCTTAGGATCTTGAAATCTACCACTGCACTGATCACTGCATCAAAGTTGGCCTAGACTTTGACACTTACAAACAGCCCTTCATTTTTCCTGACCAGCAGAGCACCTTCTCTCCTCCATTGCCTGTGTTGACTTCTCTGTCACCCATACGACAAAGACTATCTCTGACTCCTGTATCACAAAGCTGCTGTCAGTGGTCTCTGTAAATCTCCTGGGTTTTTGTGCCCCATTTTTTGTGCTTCCAGCAGATATCAGGTGGTTAAATATCACTGGTTATTTACAGAGCACTGCATGAAAAATGATACTAAATACAAGTGAATCTAATGATCATGATGATTGCCATTATTTTCATGCAAAGTAAAGAGTGCACACAAATAATAATTATACTAGATTCAGTATGACTTTATAGAAAATTGATTTCACTAAAGTAGCTGTATGTAATTTTATAAAATGCTAACTATTATAAATGCTAAGTATTAAACTTTTTTATATTTTATTAACATAATGGTAATTAAATATATCTAATTAATTTTGGTTACTGTACAATATTTCTATTAAGAATCTGAAATGGTATGAAAGAAAAATAGCATATATTAAGTGGACTGAATGTGGATTAAATAATATATCCCAAAACAGAATGAGCAAAGAGCCATTAACTATTTACCTAAATGGGAATGCTGCGGTCTTATGTTCCTTTTCTCCCAAATCACTGACATCAAACCTTCACTGAAAAATGTGAATGTGTTACAAAATGGGAATTTTTATTATTTAAGAGGACACAGTACTTGTGCAATGGTATTTATTTTTTATCCAACTACAAGTATCTTATTTTTACCATTAAGGGTTGTATGGTCATACACCATTAATCAAGTTGCTACTTATTCTGCAGTTCCTGCTTACAGGATTAATTATTGAAAAGTGTTTGTGGAAAGCTGTAAGAATAAATATATTCTAAAAAGCTTTAGTATTATTATGTAAGTTTTGACAGTGATATACCACGCAAATTAACCTGAAACATAATAGACTGATGTGCAGTTGGAAATGCAAAGAAAGTAAGCCCTGGTGAAGAACCTGTGGAAGAGTAACTCCCAGAAATGGACCGCAATAAAAAACAATCAACTATTATTACAAAGAGTAAACTAGCATAAAAAAGCAATAAGGAGGAACTATTGGTTGTGTCTATATTAAGAAGAGGTTTGGGTTCAGATGGAACTGAAAAAATTTGTGGGCATCATGATGAAACTATTTATTGAATATCTGTACTTAATGTACTTTATGTGGAAAAACATTCATTTTGGGATTCCAGTTGTAATCTCCATTTTTTTCACTCTTGCTTCCCTGTGATACCAACCAAAGTAGTTTCATTTTAATGGCACTAACATTTTAATCTGCCTTCACCTCCCATTGGAAAATTTAAATTAAATAAATCATTTAAACATTTTAGTAGTTGTTATTGCACTATCATATTCTACTTATGCATTACAGCTTGTCAAAGAATGATGGGATGTTATGGGTGTTTTAATGAAAGACTGTATTAAAAATTCCAGAGTAATGTAAAACATATTGCAAATGAGTTCAAAATTAAAGGCACTTCATATCCTTTATTGCGTTCCTACAGTTTAGTTTGTTTTCAGACTAACAGCTGATAGTATGTGATGGGAATACAGAAATCAAGCTGATTTATCAAACATGCTCAGACGGCAGAGATTTACTGTTTCCTTTTACACTGGCCTACAACAGTGATTTTCATATGTATATATATATATCTGCAGTTGTGTCAATATTTAGAAAAATTTAAACTAGATTTAACAAGTTGCATATAATTATATATATATTCATTTTTGCATTTTAGCTACACAAATGCAATGCAAGAAGATCAATCTGCCTAAGGAAGAGATGAACTTGAATTGTAGATTGCACATAGACATTGGAGTTAGTCTCAAATAAGTATCTTGGTACAGCTGGAAAGATTTTCAAGAGGCAGGTACCACAAACCACCTTTAAAATCAGCTTGACTAAGATGCCCTTTTGCATCTTGGACTCTGGATTGACAAGCAATTGTTGATGTGACTTTTATTCTCCAAAATCTTCTAGACGCCAAAACAGTGTCAGCGCATGTGAAATGAGAACCAAGTGACTGAAATGGTCAACTATTTAGAATAATTCTTAAGTACGTCCAGAGGAATTTTTGGGGAATCCTGCCCCCTCCTTCTCTGGCCTGGGTGTCTGTGTAGCTGTTTCTCTAATGTTTTGTCTCACATCTGTTGTGCAGCATTTTTTTGGCTTTTCATCAACCTGTTTCCCTGTGGGCAACACCAGCTTGGCTGATGGTCATAAGTTTGACCAGAGGTGGTCCACTGGATCCAGCTGGAATGGCTGGAACCAGTTGTGTTTGCATCAGGCCCTGAGCTCTGCTCATAGCTTCTGCCACTATCAAAAAGTTATCACTCAATACAATTAGGCAAATGCAGCCTAGATGTTGATTCTTTGAAGATCTATCCATGCTATACCAGTAGCATGGTTGGAAACGTCCACCTTTTGAAACCTTAAAGATGAAAAAAAAAACCAAAACCAAAACAACTGAAAAAACCAAACAGCAGTCTTGATCTAAAAAATCCCCATGAGGCATTCTGCCTACTGCTAATGGGTACTTAAAGGACTTGTATCTGTGGAAAAATAACCTTATAATCAATAGCTTCATGATTCCTAGTGCATTCTGTGTTCATCTGGGGAACATTCAACATGAGTTGAAGAAGGTGCTACTTTATCACTCCCATGGAGTTCATGGGCCATGAGATGTGGGGGGAAATGGGGGGATCCACCTCTAACCTATTATTGGAGGCAGTCAAGACACAGGAATAAAAACGGGCTTCCAGAGCTAGTTATTTGTAACATGCAATATAACTGCATAACACTGTATAACTGTCTAACTGCAGTGGTATCTGGCTAGGATAGACGCTGCATGAGCAGGGATCAGAATCTTGTTATTACACTTTCAGCCTTAAAGAGCTCACTAGGTCTAGGCTGCCCTTGTTTTGGTTAGCATCTCATAAAATTCTTTGATTTCTGGTTTCCAAATATCTATTGCAAGGCAATTAATGATTTTTTGCCGGGGAGATATTACTTCTTTCTTAGACTGAACATAGTCTTGTGCTCTGTCAGTGACTGTTCTCACCAGTGGGTTATCATGAAAAAGGCTGTCATTAAAACTTTAGAGTTCTTGCTGTGTGTATCTTGCCTTCTCCAAGGTTCCTGAATCTTACAGCAAAATAGGCTTGAGAAAGAAACACAGGGCTTGAGGAAAAAGGTGCCTTTCACTCCCAAGCAGACACATCTAACTCCATATGGACAGTAAAGTTAAGCCCCTGGGGCACTAAGGCTCAGTAGAGGAAGGTTGTCTTTGCAGTACTGGAGAAACTGCGAAATTGCTAAATGTAAATATGTTGCATAAGCTTTAATACCCAACTACATTTATGAAGACTATTTCAAGAGAGCACTCTTGTGTCTTTCTGAGATAACTGAGTTTTATAGCGAAGGGAAATGATGTATATCTCATCTGTCTTGGCATAAGTGAAGCATGTAATGCACTACCATGTTGAAAAATTTAGACTAAAATTAGGAAGACAGGATTTTTATAAGAATGATAAAGTGGGGAAAAAGCTGAAGGGGAAGAATTGACTTATTTCAAAAAAAGAGAAGAGACTACTAGTGAAATTGTCACAGGTCAGAGACCTTATTTAGCATTTTTATGACCTTAACAAAAAAAAAAAAAAAAAAAAAAAAGGCGAACACAAAGGGAGCAGGAAATTAATGCAAGGCTTTTTTGATTAAGAAAAAAAGATGGGAGATATTTTCAGTAGAGACGATGACCAAAATATCATGTTGGAGGTATGACCTTCTACATATATGTGTGGCTCAATGTCTGGAATGACAAACAATTGAATTAATATGAAAATATATCCATATGCTTTGGCTAAATAGTAACCACTGAATGAGGAAGCCTTGATATGATCACAAGTCATCTGTAATCAGGACTAGCTACTAAAAGGTTTTAATTTTTGGAAACATCAATGAAGATACATCTGCTTGTGTGGAGAGGACTTGTCATGCACTACAGTTTGTCAGTGCACTACAATTCATCGACTCATGCACTGTAGATTTGTCATTTATGATGCTAAATACAGTTCTGTTAATGCATAGTCAAGACAGAAAAATAGGCATAAATAATCTTCTAATAAAATAATACCGTGAAGCATGTACTCTTTCTAAAAGAAGACACTAAAAACTGGCTTATTTAGCAAAATGAAGGCATAAGTGGCACATGAAACACATTACTTGAAGTACAAAAGCTGTTCAAACACAATGATAGTTCTAGCATAGCTGTAAGTGGCTGTTAAACTGGACAGAAATATATTCAAGCAAAAAAAAAAAAAAAAAAGAAAAGAACAGATTTTAAGTAGTAGCCAAATAAAGTTACATGCATAAGATACCTAACTTTTTGTAAATGTAGAGTTTGATAAGTTTATAAAATAATTTAAGTAATGTGGTTATCTGCAGTAGAATGGGATGACTGAAGACATCACATGTCCCTTAATGAAATAAGACACAGCAGGAATGGATATCAAAGAAATATTTGAGATCAACTGATCACTTGTCTATCATTCTTGGTCCCTAGCAGCCTCGAAGAATTCTGTGAATTGACTAACTGCAAAACTTATCTTTCAGGTGAGAGATGGTGATTGATGCTGATTATGAAGACACGTCCCATACAGATCTGATGTTATTATTAAAAAGGTATACGAGTTTCCTTGAGTAACAGATGTAAACTGCCCAAAGCTGAACATGTAGCTATGTGCTGCATGAATATACCTAAGTATTTATGAGTTTGCATAATTGCACCAGGGTTTATTTCAGGGACCTGAGAACTTACAAAGCTATAGAAGATTTAATGCAGCCAGAAATGCTGCTATTGCTTTCTAGTGTATGCATTTCATTATTTACTTTCTTTTTTTCATGACAGGTACTATAAAGGAGACATAAATAATAAAAGTCTACATTTCACTACATATCTCACACAAATTAAAGCAATCTTAAAAATAACTCTATTTTTTAGACAAGAAAGTGAGGAAACATTCAGAACAGCAAGCTCCTCTAGCTATTACTCAGTTCAGTAAAAAGGGAAATTGTCAAGGGTTCCCCCTTACCAATTTGGCTGCACTCTTTTGCAATAAATTATACAAATATCAGTTGTGTTCAACTTAATTCAAGTCAAAATGTCACTTCACTTTCATAATCATTGATTTTTTATATTAAATATGTTAGGCATGTGCTAAAAGTATCAGTTTTGCAATATAAAATTTTCACCCAATGAAGTTCAAATATATTTTCAGTTACTCACTAGCAGCTCTCATTTTGTTTAATCTCCTATTTGGGAGAAGATTCCACGAAGTAGGATTTAATATTAATTTAATTATGGATTTCACACATGCTAAAGTCAATTGACAGAAGGAAATTTTGTTTATAGTGCTAAAACTTACAGGAGACAAAACAAAAAAGAGAGAAAGAATAAGAAAATGTCTTCTGTTGAAGGAACATGGAAAGAAGAAACAAGATTTTGTGCTTGAAAATAGTTTATACATACAGAAAATGCTTCTTGCACTTCTTGTTACTTTGTGGTATTGTATATTAGGGTTAGAAAACAAATAACTATTCTTTTTACAAATGTATTGAAACCATTGTTAATATAAAATGAAAAATCTTAATGAAAGTTATAGTGAAATGAAAAATTGCTTAAATAAAATTTTAGCAAGGATAAAACCAAAACACTATGCCTTAATGTAGTAATTTACAAAATAAAAGTTTTGTGTTTGAGAGGCGGGTTCTTTTCATTGCATGGTTCTCGTTATTCATCACTGAACAACACAAAATTATGTTTATCCAAACTGGATTTATAATTATTGGTTTATTTACTGTTACCCCAAAACAAATAAGAGGTGGGAGACTACTGCAGTTTGTTATGGAAAAGCTGTCAGATTCCTCACTGAAACCTGAAACTGTTGCCTAAACCTCTATATGTTTATCAAATTCAGGCCTAAGAAAGCACTAGAAACGAGCAGCATTAGTCAGGAGTAATGATGGGGAAAATTTAAGTTTTTTATGCATCATTTGGCTCTCTGAACACCTCATAACTTAGATAATGTCTTGTGATCTCATTGTTTTACCCTGTTCTAACAGTGTTTTATCCTGTTCTAACAGAAAGCTATCTTTTACTCTATGGCAACTTTCAGCTATGGCTAAAAATGTTTCCAAACACAGAAGTAATTTGGAAAGAGGCTGCAGCCTAACAGCATTAAAGAAAAAGTTAAAAGAATGTGACTTTCACATTTTCTGGATTGAAAACTTTTCATTTATAATTCTCAGTTTGTTAATGAGAAATATCTGGAGGGAGGTTAAAGAAAGAATGAGAAGGAGGTGGAGGAAAGTAAGTATAAAGTCTCCTACACGAACATCGGGCCATGGAAAGACCTGCAATGTGCACAAATCACAGGATGACAACAGCCTGAAAGCATGCATAAGACAGAGAGAAATAGTTTCAGTTTAGTACAGCTGAATTTGGGATAGTGAGTTGAGGTCTTGTGTCTCCTAATAGGTATGGTTACCCTAAAAGAACTGCTTTAAGACCTACGGGCATCTTTCCTGTCAGAAGCTGTGTACAAATCATCTCTGAAGGAGGCACAGAACCATTTTGTTGAGTGTTGACCTACAAGCCCTGAATTTATGGACATGATTAATGTGTGGTCTAGTGAGACAGTATGTCATAAATATTAGATTTTGGGTTGTTGGGTTTTTTTCTGATGTATCAGCTTGATATCTGTTTCAGCCCAGTGCCCTTCAGCCTGTGCTCTCCATGCAGGTTTCTGAGGTGAACCTCTTTCATGAGATCACAGAGAGTGATGGTCAACTTTTGCAATGAATTTGAGATACTTGCTCCTGAACAAAGTAAAAACAACAGTTTCTGTGAAAAAATCCCAAACCTTACAACATTTTATTGCTTCTCTTTGGGCTAAGAAACCATATATTTTGGAGATGTTTTGGCTAAGACTGGCAACCCATTACTGCATATATTCCAGAAAAGCATTGCCAGACACAGATGAAAGCTCTATGGGGTAAACAGAAATTTTTAATTTCATGCATCATTTGCAACTTGTTACACAAATTTCACAAACTCAGAATGCTGTTAATAAAAGCTAATGAGAAAGACCAAGTGCTTTCCCTTATACTTCAACATTTTCTAATATTTGATTCTAATTACCAACTTCTGTGTTCTGAGACCAAAGAAGTTGACTTCTAATTTAGAAGAAGAAGAAAAAAAACAACCCTTAACTCTCCTTGTTCAAAAATAGATATATTTAGGATATATTCAATGGATCTCATTTGTTCATGACTTAATTTTCTTTCTTCTGCTATGTCATCTTTTATTTAGTAGTAAATTTTAATAAGGACCCTTCTCAGCTCACAGTCACAAAGTAATAGCCTGTAATAAGTCTTCAGAAATGTCAAACCTAATTAAAAAAAAAAAAAAAAGGAAAATATGGCAGACAAAGAAAACAGATCCTTCCTGGGCAGAGATGAGAGGTCTCTGCTATAATTTTTGATACAAGTAGTCAGCTGCCATTTCAGGATTATTTAATAAGAAATACCCCCTGCAAAACCACTAGTTGGAGAAAAATAGGCTCTCTGTTGAAAAGAAAAAAAAAAAGAAAAATCTCTGAGTAAGGGATGAGACCTTTGATCCACAGAACATGTACACCCAAAGGGACACTCTCAAAATCACTATTGGTTAGCAAACCACTGGATAGTGAACAGAAGGTCAAAGATCAGAATAAAGACAGCTAAGAGAGGGGAGAGGCTATGTCCTACTCTGAAGCAAAATACTCATCAGTGAGTTACAGAGAAACCCTAGCAGTGTGTCTTGGAATGAAGAGTCTCACAGGACACTCCTCATCATCCTCTTGCAGTAATGACCTCCATGGACACAAAGCCAGAGCATGAAGGAGTCACCTGAAGGAATTCTGATTAAGATGTAGGAGATTAATGTAAGGAGTATGAACTTTATTTGCATGTGAAATTATGTATTTAGTACATACTTTGAAAATCTGTCAAATAATTCACACCTTTCAAATAGGGATGTACATTAGTGTTGTGTTTGTACCCCTGCTAGTACATCTGCAGAATAAGTTTTAGCTCTTGGACTAAAACTCTTTTGGGTGAAAAATCCACTGGAGGGAGAATTCACATTTATCTTTTCAAATAACATTTTTTTTCTTGCTTTCACCATCCTCTTCCTGTGGTTTTTTTTTTTTTTTAATTATTTCTATCTGAAATACAACATTAATTCTGTTATTAATTTCCTTCCTTCTGAAAATAGCCACCTAAGCCTCTTGAAAGCTAAAGCATGAAAATTTCAGCATTAACAAAGGCAATTGGTTTAATGTTTATACCATAAAGTGTTCCCTAATAAGCATTCAAAATCACCAAGCAAAAATCCTGTCTGTTTAAGATGGGGTAGACACTATCTTGTTTATCTTACACAAAAGCTTTTAACTCTAGGAGTTTTCTCTTTTAAAGACCCACTATCTTCTTTGATATAGGGAGTATATAAAACAAAAATTTCTATTGATAATTTTATTCTAGTGCTAATATTTATAAAACTACAAGTAAATAGATAAATTTACTTGTAAATAAATAGATAAATAGATAAATCTACAAGTAAATAGATAAACCTCTTGCAGTAACCTTGAACTGAAAGTTTCTTTTAAGGGCAAGACCTGCAAAATGTCAGTTTCTGCTTGCAGTTAGGCATGTAACTTAAGCCCCCAGTGGGCACAATTCTGTAAATAATAAAAAAAAAAAAAAAAAAACCAAGTGAGTGGCTGCAGTCTAATCACCTCTCAAAACGTTTTAAAATGGTAAAGAGCAAAACCTTTATTTTCAGAGGAGAAAGATGTGAAACTAATAAATCTGAATTTGTTCAGAGAATTCAGGGAACAGGGTGAGTGTATTTTCAAAACAGAAACTGACAGTTGAGAAACAAAACCTATTATTGCTTAAAAGGATTTTTGGGCAGAATTTCCATAAACTAAATGAACACTTACTCTACAGTAATTTTGGTTACAGCTGTGGGAAAAAGTAAGCAAAACGATTTTTTTTTTTAGTGAAAGAGACAGATAATCCAGAAGAGCACCTGTCAGTTCAGTCTATCTCATTTCAAAAGCCACTCAGAGATTGCTTCCTTAATGTATGTACTCTGAGGTAAAATGCTAAATTAGAAGGAGTTATTTTTAGTTCAGCCAAGGCCTTAATTTTGCCTTGGGGGAAGAAATCAGGGCTTCTGAATTTAGTTGGAAAAGAGGAAGGACAATAATGGTTTATGTAGGAGAAAAACACTAAATATACACTTTGTATTCTTCCCCAATCTGATGCATAAAGCCCTGGAGTATGATTTAAACTTTCAGCAGAGCAGTTTTTTACTTTCTGCAGTATACTGTTGTGCTGAGTCTTCACATCTTATCCTGGGTTTAATATATCATAGGAAACATGAATATAATTATTTTGAAGTACTTTCAAAGTTCTGGAACTTATTATTTTATTTTCAGGGGTTTGTAAATTAAGCACCATGCTGGAGAAATTTTGTCAATGTTACTTGTTTATTTTTAGATGCAAAAGGAAAATTTTCCTGTTTATTAGACTAGGGATGTGTCATACCACCCTTGAGAGAGGAACTCTCAAATCTGAATTTTGGTCTGTATAATCCTGCCTCACATGGACAGCTGATCTGATGCTGGAGGAACACTCCCTGTATCCTCAGCACAGACAGACTCCCTAATATAGAGCAGCTTCAAGAAGAGACAGCAAATCTCAAAGTCCTCATTAGGGGATAAAATCAATCACCAAATCACCTCAGTATTTTCCATTTTAAAGGTCTTTTAAAATTTTAAATAAAAATTGTGTCTATTTCTGGATAATTTTAATCAAGGATGTTTGGAATTTAATCTGGAAATATCAAGGATGAGGACTTGCAAACACCATTGCTGCCTCTTTCAATGCTTTTCACCAGTGTTCTACTTCTTTTTCATGTGTGGTTTCCAAAAAATAAAGACATTTGGTGCAGGATGCCCAAATGTGGGCATTCAGTCTGACAGATTACCTCTGGTAAAATTTACTGGGTATTTCATTGTGTCTCAGGCTTTCCAATACCCCTGTTCTTTGCAACCCTTTCAGTATGATTGTCACTGCTTCACTAAAGCAAATTACCTTTCTTCCAAAAGTAGATATTCATTTGGTTGCTCACTCTTTCAGGACAGGGATTGTGTTCTTCCTAAAATGCAAATATGAACTTCTGAAAACGGTCCCCTTACTCTTCAAAGAGCTTGTAGCTTCATTCATTTTTAATGAGAGGAGTATGCATCAGGGTATCAAATAGAGTATCAAAAACATAATTCTTAAATATTTCTTTTTCTTCAATGAACTCAACATTAGCTGTAGTATCAAGAAATAGCAACTATCAAGAAATAGGTTAAAGTTGAATTTTCAATAATTTTGTACAAAACTAGCAGGATTTGGCAGAGTTCCTTATTTATGAAAAAAAAAAAAAGATATATGTAGTACTGGGAAATCATTTAAACATGGAAGATTAGCAAACATGAAAATTTAAGAAATACCAACCCCCACAACTGTTTTTTGACAATGTTTACAGAATCCTGTCTTGAAATAATTGTCTTGTCATGGGAATAATGGACCAGAAAGATGAAAAATTTTCAGACAACACCTGAAGATTTCTGAAAGTGATTTTATGACACAGTGGCCTGTGACATCCAGAGGAACAAATTCAAACTCTATCTCCTCCTCTTCCATTTCCTCTTTTGCATCCTTGGCCTCCATAAAGTACCCACAAGGGCCAGCAGGAGAGCTGGAGAGAGTCATCAGTTTACAAGGGCACGTAGTGACAGGTCAAGGGTAATGTCTTTAAACTGAAAGAGAATAGGTTTAAATTAGATATCAGGAAGAACTTCATTGCTTCATTACCATTAAGGTGGTAAGGCACTGGGAGAGGTTCTCTAGGAAGCTGTGTATGCCCAATCCCCAGATACAATTTAGGCTAGATTGCATTGAATTTAGAGCAGCCTGATGTAGAGGAAGGTGTCCCTTCCCATGGCAGAGGGGTTGGAAAGAGATGAATTTTAAGGTCCCCTCCAAGCCAAACCATTGTATGATTCTGTGAACACATATTCATGGCAGAGATATAATAAAACAATGAAAGAAACATGTAGCTAAATGAAGAAGTAAATTAAAAGATACAGTAATTAAATAAGCCATTTAATTGGATTGCTTTAGTCTTACAAACTTCTCATTAGCAGGAATTTATTTATGATATAAACACACACCCTCAGTGCTGAGAGTCCTATGCTTCTTCAAGATAATGAATAATAATAAGATAGGCAGACTACAGGGTCTTTTAAATAGCAATTACTTCTAGAAATATAATCTACATGAGACAAAAAATCTTTGGGCCAGACTTTGCTTTCAGTTACCAGAACACACTAGAAAGCAACTTTATGTCTTGGCAATTACATTTGAACTCACCATTTCTATCTGCATGTTTGAAATTATTTTATGACAAAATAGTTCCTGGCAACTAAGTATGAGTATGGTTAAGTATTGCTTTTTATAATATAAAATAGGAGCATGCAATGCTTTAAAAGCTGCAGTCATTCTTCATGACTTTTTCACTGCTTTGCATAGAGCCATAAGTTCATCACTATTACTTTGCTCCACAAATGAATTGTAGGCATTTAGAGAAACACATTTTAGGTAGGAAAAGAACACAATAAAATTTATTTTGCAGTAAGCATCTTTCCTGTAAGAAGAATGAAATGCTTCCTACACTTATGTGTAAAAACAGGAGCTGTATTTGTGCCCTCTTAGCCTTGGCACTTTGTCTTTAAATATTTGTTCTCAACAAATGCTTGTCATGTCATGATATCAAAAGAGGGCAAATGTCTAGACAAAAACATTAATCTTCCAGCAAGTACAGGGAATCAGTGAAATGTCAGCCTGGTTTTAACCTTGCTTGTTTATTACATATTTCTATTATTTCTACCACATCCAGCAATAAATTAGGTCGAAGTCACAAGCTTTTAGCTTCCAGCAGTAGTTTTAGGTAAGGCATTGAAATATTGCAGCTGATCTGGAATTTTTCTACTACTATCAGAAATATTAAAATACCTCTATTCAAGCACCTTATGACCAAGTCCCTTTTAGGCATTTTATTTATCTTAAAACTAATAAGGCTTCTACATAGTTTGCAAACACTAAAATCTCAGTTTCATGTAATTTTATATTACGAACAGTGATAAACTTTTGCAGAAAAATAAAGTGCATTAGGAAAGATGAATTGCTGACCTAATATTTTGCATCTGATTTCACACCGTATTGCATTCTGGATTGTAATTCCAGTGCTGTTTCTTGATTATATATTAGAAGTAGGAGACATAGATTTTATCACAGATTTTTATAGTCCTTACTGAAGACAAAAACATCTGTTGGAAAGGCCAGAAGTGGACTGCAGGGAGAATGAAAGACAGATTAGGTTGTTAATGTCATAAATCCCAAATGTTTTTTTCCTTCAAATTTACAGATAGCTACAACACCTTCTTATGCAGACTTGAACAGAAGGGACCCTTAGGACAGCTATATACTACAAAAAGACATAAACAGATATCTATGTGATAAATTCCTTAAGAAGTATGGTTGCTTTGCCCAAGATATGCAACAGACAAAATAGGAGCAGGAGTTACTCCCAAGTAGATACTTACAGATACTAATTAATAAAGCAGAGGATCCTTCAATAAAGCTGTGGATCCTTCATGCTTTACTGATGTTGTCTGGTATGTGCAGTCAATCATTCAGGGTGTCTAGACCAGGTACCTGCCATTCCAGATGCCAGGTTATATGCTTGCTGCTACTACTTATGAGTAGAGGGAAAAAAGTCTCATGGCATCAGAACATGGGATGGGAGAATATCTACACCCAGAAATTCAGAAACTTCAGGTCTAGTGGCACAGTAGGAGTTACTGTGAGTGCAGCACTCCAATAACAATGGAGATGAGGATATGGCAATGTAACTGATGAAAACAGGAGAAACCTGCTACCTTGACACCATTCCATTATTTGGACCCTGAAAGATACATAAGTCCCTCAAAATATTCAAGGCCAGATTGGCTGGAGCTCTGAAAAAACTGGCCTAGTGGAATTTGTTCCTGTCCATGACAGGGAAGTTCAAACAAAATTATCTCTACTAGATGATCTCTTCCAACCCAAACCATTCTATGATTCTATGAAGTTGCTATAAAATTTATGCTTTCTTTTCTATTTAACCCAAAGATTTTTTTGTACTAGGACCAATCATGAGAAAAGCATTTCAGAAACAGACAAACATAAACCCCCAACATTCCATTTTTCTTTAATTTGTTGATGGATAACCTTCTCATTTTTTTTTTTTTTTAATCTAACATCAGTTTGGGACAGATACCAGATTGCAACTTTCCAATTCAGAAGGGAAAATTTAACTTCTATTAGGGGAATTTTCATGGAGGTCTTGTTGTCTTTTTAAGTTTTCTGTTATTCACTTAACATTCCTATGGGTTCTATGTAAAACACATATAGTAAGTCTTCATTGTTATGAAGCATGCCAAAAGCTGTAAAGAAACAAACTATCCAATTGCCATGTGTTATTACAAGACTTCATCTCCTTTCTAGCATCACCCTTACAAATAACCTTCCTACTAAATGTTTTGATTGGTTGCTGCTTCAGGCATGAAGTAAATGCTCCAAGATATTTGGGTTTTTTGGAAAAAATTTGTTAAATTTTTGTTGTTTCAGACAATCAAGTCAAATAATTAGACTACAAGTTTTAATTCAAGTTTTATTGGAACTATGTTAGGAAGAAATATATCAAAATTCAAAGTAGTTGAGTTGTCATCCCTGGAAGCACATGGTTTTGTGGTAGACTTGGAAATGCCAGGTTAATGGTTGGAGTTGATGACCTTAGAGGTCTTTCCCAACATAAATGATTCTATTTAAGATGTTGCTATACACAGACTTGACACAGAAGTTACTTGAGTACATAGCACAGATTAGCTTAATTTTTAACACAATCTCTAAGGAATCTAGATTAAAATAATCTTAACTGTTTTAGATATTAAAAAAAATTCTGGTTTTGATTCAGACAAAACACTAATAAAATGACTAGTAAATTAACTGAACTAAACAGGAGGAAGGCTTTTTTCCAGTGTATGTTTTTATGCACTTTTTATGCTTTTTATGAAATGCTAGTATCTAGTTTTATTCAAGGACAGCTATTACACTTAACATTCATACCCTATTTTACCCAAATTAGTGCTGTAGTTGAAAAAAACCCAAACAAACCAAAACTCTCAGGAGATGAGGTGAAATACTTTTGGTATTATAAGCTGTTTGCCATGGTAGTGAAATTACTTTAAAATGGCCACATTCCAGTTAATTTGCATTTTGGATGAAGGGATTTGTTTATTTGTGTGTTTGCTGGATGGGTTTCCCCAGGCCTAGTTACTAATGGACACAGTGCCAAAAACAGTAAAGCCAGAAGAACCTTCTGAAGCAGCAATGAATTTTTAATGTTCAGTTCGGATGGCACTGATTGTCGCAAAGGGAAAGTGCATAAAACCAGTGTATAGTCAAGGGGAACCCCATCTAATATTTCTGATGTTATTTCTGGCTAGACTTAAGAGTCTTCTCTCTGATCCTTCAACTCACACCACATTTGATGTAAAGTTTTTTTCTCTATAGTGCCTATCTGCTGGGGCAGGCTTGCTATATTTCTCTGCCTCATTAATGCTCTATTAAATAAATTGTTGGAAATAAATGGTTTAAGCTCAACTAAGTTCAATTCCTCTCTCTCCATTTTCCTGTTTCTAAATGGAAATTCCTGAATAAATAAAATTATACTTTATTAATAGGCAAAGCATGATAAAGAAGTATGATGTAGTATAACACCAAGGGCTGCTAATTTTTTTTCACATTTGTTAGGATTTGACAATATCCCTAATAGGACCTTCAGTGGAAATCACTTATCTGCTTTCTAAAATTCCTGGGTGATATCTTGGATTTAAATGTAATAGTGGATTCATAGGTTTTCCTTAGGGCACTCAGGAAGCAGAGGAAGGGAAGGTGATAATATTAAACATTAGAATTTGATCTCTCTGTATGTATATTTTATAAATATTTATATATATTAGAATTTCATTAAAAAAATAAAATTAGGATTTAAAGAAGTCATGACAGAAGTAAAAATAGGCTTTTACCATATCTGGCAAAACCCTAAGTACTGTAGAACTTAATTATTTCCTTTGTTCAGCTGCTATTTGCCTAGGCTAGAGAATAAACTCAGCCCCTGAATCGCTTAGAAAACCGAGATTTTCTATTTTAGGCCTGTCTTTTTTATTTCTGTTTTTGATCACCTTCTTTTTACAGGGAATTTAAAATCTGCAGGCAATTAAGTAATTTCTAGTGATGTGTATTGGCAGAGTTATGTCTGGTTGTAACAACAATTTAGAGGGTGATTAGCAGCTGTATGCTAATTAATCAGGAAGGCATTGATTTCCTGAGAACACTAATTCTCAGTTCGATTACATGGTGTCTTTGTTTCATCTACAGTTAGGAAGTTTTCTGCATGTTCACATCGAATATTACAGAAAAGATTTTCCAGAAAATTCACCAAATGTCTTCTGTTGAACATTCTCCTTTAAGTGTCAGTCAGGTATAAGTAACTTATTACTAGTGATTCCTGTTTCAAAAAGGCCCCAACTTTTTGTAGTACATCACATAAGTCTGTATTGTTTTTTAATATTTTATGCAGAAATGCTTTCAACTAGTGCATATAGATATGTTTCATTCAGAAACCAAGATCTGTACAAAAAGGATTCTGAGATGGGAAAACTGCAGAGAAAGTTGAGTAAATTATGCTACATTCCAGAGGCTCATAGAATTTCAAATTTAGGAGTCCTGGGGGATTTATTTGTTTAGTTTTAGGAATAGTTAACCTGAGCTGTCCCAAAGATGGTGCCATGAGAGAGGTTGGTATCTCTTCAGACTTTTGAATTTATATTCCAGTTCTGAGCGCAGACATCCTGCTGCAGTTGGAGGGAGCTGTGTATGGGTAAAAGGGAGCTCCTCTGTGTGACTAGCTGGAACATAGAGAGACACCGAAAAGGCAGTATTTGACTCAATTGGAAAGCTTTGGTATTTTCTCTAAGAAAAGAAGGTGAAAATGCCTCGAGTTTGACGCCAGTTGTGAGATGAAATCACGTGGTCATGACTAAGAGCAAATACATGCGTGATGTTTGTTTACGTGAATTCTGCAGTGAATTATGCACTCCACATCAGCACAAAGTGGCTCTGTCAGAACAGAAGCAGAGACAAATAAAAGGCTGCATTTTTGTGCACATTTTGTTGCAAATGAATATCCATAGCTACAGTAATATTTAGGTTTAGGTATACACTGGACAGGTTGTAATTTCTCCTTATAAAAGTCAATAGGAATTGTCAGGACCAGCACTAGATGTTTACTGAGAAAATGTGGATTTTTCCATTAATTTGGAATATGCGTCTCCTGGATCATACTAGTGGTGCTAGGTCCCTCTGAACATGAGATTCTGAAAGCTAGTAGCAGTGAATCTGGCCGAGCTTTTTCTGCTTTCAGCAAAGACCAACAGGTCTTTTTTTCCCCAATGCTTGTTTGCAAGTGCCTCTGCAAACAAAAGAAAAATATGTATTTCTGTATGTTGGCTTTTCTAATACTGGTAGATAAAACTAAGATTTCTGGAGAATTGCCTTTGGAGCTGTTTCTCTATTCTCCACCTACAGAGTGGAGAATTTTTCAGGGTCCTGTTCATTATCGCAGTCTCATCCTTAGCCTCAGGGAAGCAGAAGTTGGGAAGAGCTGCCAGGGACCGGCTCTAGTGAGTTTACATTGTGCTGAATATGACCACTGAGGTGCATTGTCATCTGCAACAGATGAGATAATTTTAGGAAGCACCATGTTGCAGGGTGGTAATTGACATAATAAAGAAGAGAATATATCCATCAAGCTGTGTTTGTGGGTAAATGTGAGCTAATTAAATTAGCAATAAAGCATAAGGGCTGTAAAATAATATGTACTTCTTATGTTTGCTGTAGTCAGTTCTCTTAAAGTTATTGTCTTAAGCAAAGATAATTGCTTATGTGCACACTGCTCTAAAAGAAAATAAGATTAAAGTAGTTATGTAAGAGATACTAGAGACTACGTTGTGTCTAAGTACCTGAAAAGTACTTGAGTTGGGTTGGCCAAGTAGACCAAAAAATTAAAGTCACACTATTTAAAATACCATTTACTACTAGGCAACATTAAGTAGGCAACATTATTTACTCCAGATTTTTTAACATCTTATGAGTGAATCAGAAATTATTGTTCATCTGGTATTTATTGAATGAAAGTGGTTAATCTCCTCCTGATATGGATCTTCAGAGACAAGATTTTTTTACATCCATGGTTTGCAAAAATAAAAAGTAATACAATTTAAACCAGCTTTATTGCATTTGAAAAAAAAAAATTATTTAATGAGATGGAGAATAAATATCTCAGGCAATTAATAGTCTCTAAGGAAATCCAGGTTAAAATGATATTTGCAGTCCTGTGTATGTGAAACACTACACAAATGATGCTAACAAAAGTTTTGTGGTAATGTAAGAGATGTTAATTAAAGTTAATAGAGAAGGAAATGGTTGACTGAATTATCAATAGATGGGAGCATCCACTGCAGTGGGTGAGAAGCAAAATCAATCTTTCTAATATTAGTGTAACTGCAGGAATTCTGTGATATGTCTGCCTAGGGAGATTTTTATTCAAGACACGAATTTCTTGGCCTTCAGACTGACCCTCTGACCTGGCAGATATCAGGGTGTCAGGCTTCAACAGGCTTGTACTTTACAATTCTCAGCCTTTATAGCTAAAATAGCTTGTGAAATTGGAGATCCAATGACTCCTCTTGTATTTTTGTTTGTTTGAATGCTGAAAGACCAATTTAAGACATTGGTCATTCTAGTTACACATTTAAGGATGGCTGGGGAGCAGCTGAGATATCATTATTGCCTAATGTTTCTCAGAGTCAAAACCCATCCAGGTTCAGGCAGGATGCCAAGGAGTCTCCACACCTGTCTCCTGCTCAAAACAGGGATAGCTCTGAGGTAGGATTTGGCTGCTCAGGGCTTTACCTTGTTTGATTTCAAAAACCTGCACAGATGGAGACTCCAGAGGTTGTCTGGGCAGCTTGTCCAGTGCTGGGCTGTCCTCAGAGTCAGGAATTTTTTCTGCGTATCTGCATATCATAGAGATGAGCATCTCCAGTTTTTGTTTATGCCACTGAATATCATTCTTCCAGCGTGTGTGGCTGTGGAGGGCCTGACTGCCTAAAAATCTTCCGGTAGGCACAGGGAGGGCTATTAGGAGTCCACAGAGTTCCCTTGTATTTAAGTTTAAACAGGGCAAGTGCTCTGACCTACTCCATCCTGCTGAACTTGCTACATTTTTTTGATTGCTTTCTTGCACAGGAGGTCCCAAAAACAGTATTTCAGCTGTAGTCTGATGAATGCTGTTCAGAGAGGAATGATCACTGCCTTTATTAACTGCCCACGTTCCTAATTGTACAGCCCACAAAGCTCTTGGCCACCTTGCTGTCTGGAGGTCAGCTCACTGCCCATCAGGTCCCAGGGGCTTTCCCTCAGGGCTGATCCCAACCTGTCTGTTCGAAACCTGTGCCATCACAGGTCCTTCTCTATCCCAGGGGCAGCACTTTTCCCTGCTACATTTCAGAAGTCTCCTATCTAACCATTCTTTCAGCCTGCTCAAACCCCTCTGGTAGGGACCCTTCTCTCAAGCGTAGCACAGCAGGTTCCCACTGAATTTGGTGTCTTCTGTACCCTCTCTAAATGTGCACCTCATTATATCCCAGAGGTCATTGATGGAGATGTCAACCCAGCAGAGCCTCCTGCAGCTGCCCTTTTTTTACTGACACACTGGTGGAACACAGAGAGCACAACCCATTAACCATGACCTAGATCTGATCACCCAACTCTTTCTTTTTACCCTTTTGTATGCTCATCCAGATCATAATTTCCTATCTTGGATGCAGAAGTATTGTGAGAGAGGGTGTTGAAAACCCTGGTGAAGTTGAAATGAATAATGCCTGTTACTCTTATTCCATTCCAGTTTACTAATTAGAGAAATATAATTTGCATGGCACAGTTACTTAGACTTATCTTTAAGTTCAAATTTCCCTGAAATGTATCTGGCAGTTTGAAGTACCCTATTTCTATTGCATTCTATTGAAAAGTGAAGAAAGTTTACTGAGAAATTTCTAAGTACTTAATGAAACATACACCTGGCTTAACCTTTTTTATGAGATGGTGGGTAGTAATGGAATGCATACTGGGAAATTTCAAGTGAGGGTGGAAGGAAATGCATTTCTTTTTAGTGTTGCTCTTTCTGTTTCTCTAACATTTTTTTTTCACAGCAAAAATAATAACATATTTCTATGTGTTTTGTAATTTTACTCCTACTTACCTTCTGCTCAGCAGTAAAAAGAAGAACAATTATGTAATTTACAGAAGGGAAAAGCTAAGGTAAAACTTAATTTGCAGATAGTTACTGAACTCCCTCATAATTTCTCCCTAAAACATCTGGAAAACTAATATCCTTCAGAACATAATATACTTTTATAATGCTATTTAATTACCAAATCACTATATGAAGAACTTTTCACAGCCATAAGTTGGAAGTTTGTATTAATCCCTGTTAAAATATCATTAAAGATGACACTTAGAATGTTTAGAATACATATTTGTTATGTCATTGATAAGGCTATTTTAGAAATAAATTTGATTATGAGATGAAAGCAATTTCAGGGTTGGTGTTTAGAATGCTGGACTCTTTCTAATCCACAGATACTAGCTTTAGGGGGTCATTTGAAAGAAGTTTGAGTTAAGAAGATAAATCCCCATCCAAACAATGAAGAAATGTTGGCTTCTTATTAGACAGTGCAGTCAAGGGGATGAACATGCATCTTTCCAAGAGCCTTTCTATCTTGTCTCATGAATCACATTTGAAAAAGTCTAAAGTACTGTTATTTGTATGTATGGCCATGTGTGTGACCAGACATTCAATGTAATTCAAAACCCTCAGAGAGAGATCTACTTGGGTTTTTAGACACAGTGTAAAGTTGTTGGATGTCAACCTCTCACTAAATCAATAAGAAGCAGCTAATTTGTACTGATATTTTTACCTCCACCTTTTAAAGACCTAAATATCATTGAAAATCTGACTCCTACTTTTTAATCTCTTTATTAAGATAAATTTGGCTTAGAGCTGGTATAACAAAGTGAAATTTTATGGCCTGTAATATTACAGAGGTCAGGCTAGATGATCATTCAGGCTTCAAAACTCCATCAGAGAAAACTGATATGACTCACGGCGTTTGGTTTCAAGATTTCTTCTTTACTCACACATTTTCTCAGTGTCCCTCATGACAGGACATTCTACTTTTTTGAATTTATAAATCACAGGACAAGAGCCATTAGAGATGGTAAAGATCTAATTAATCATTTACCCATTCCTTGTCAAAGAGAATACTGTTAAAAAGAAAGATATTTCAGATATTAAACTGATGGCTGAATAATACCACACTTACTCTTAGCCCAAGGGCCTATATCTTTTAGAAAGTAATTTCTATCTTCTATCACAATCTATTTTAATCATCAATATTCTTTCCCTGGAGGGGTGCCCTCTAAACCTCCTTAAATTTGGCGCTCTTAGCCATAACAATTCCCATTCCATTAAACCAGCCCATGTAAATGGAGAAGATAGCTCAGTTCACTTCTGGAGGATTATTACAGCAGTCACAGCCACAGAAATTTATAAAGTCACTTGTTTTTTTTATCTCCAGTGCCTCCTGGACTTTTAGCTCCTCAATTAATAATCTTTCCATTACAGAGGTTACACTTGGATAAAAAAGAAAGTTGTCATTCTTCTACAAATTGTAAGTTCACACTGTCCTGTTATATTTAGGTGCTACATTTTGAGTCTAGACAACTATTTTGTAGCAGTGTATCCTCATGTGCCATCAGCAGGGAAGGGGATAAAATGCAGTAACTACAGAAAAAACATTGTCCACTGAAACATGTCTACTGAAAAAAACATTATCCAAATTTGTCACAATAAAAAGTACAGAAAGGAGAGATAGGTCCAGAAACAACCCTGACAAGAACTCAGGGACTAAGATTCATGGAAAAAAAGCTCATTTGATACTAGGAAGACAATGAACCACCAATATAGTACCCAAGAAGTACAGGTATTTTGTATATATTCATATTCACTGTACATACACATGTCCACATGTCCCCCAGGATGCACTCAAAGAATAAAGGCAAGATAGAAACAGACATGTTTTATACTCTTCTATAGAAGTTTATTTTGCATAGGTTCATTTACAAATATGAGAACTTAATAACAATATTGGAGTTTTGCAGAAAACTAATCTTGCCATTGAATAAATTTCAAGCTTCACTGTTTGTTATGTTATGGTTTCAAAGATATTAAAAAATACACAATCCCCCAGACTACAGGAAGGGAAGCAGCTAAAAAGGAGCTTCTCTGCATAGCAGACAGATTTGTCTCCACTGATTTAGTAAAGAAAATGGAATATTTTAATGATTTTTTCTTTTATGTGATTAGCTTTTATATTAATGTTCAGCATCACTGATTCTAGACATCATATCTCACTCTCTAATTTCTTATTGATTTATGCCATAAAATCGTGGATATAAAGCAATAAATTATTTTTTCTGTTATACTGAAGAATAAATTAACCTATTTTACAGTACAGTCCCCAAGGATTAACTTGTCCCATTCATTTAACCCACAATACCAGTCTGACCCTTCCCAAAAACCCTAAGTAATAAAAAAAATGTCCCTGTCATCTAACAGAAAAAGAGAAAAAAACCCCAAAACAGCAAGAGAATTGTCCTCTTTCATTTTTGTCCCGCTAAAGGATTTTTACTATTCACACCTGGCCCAGCTCCTATCCACTTGCTTATTATCCAAATCAAACCTGTTGCTGGTAACTTTCAGCCAAATTTTACAGCCTATTTGGTTTATTTAAGACTGGGAGGAAACTGACCAGCACTGAAGGGCTACAATTTTGTTCTAATTCATCCCCAGCCATACCTCTTTCCTTAAAAAAATACTACATTCCAGATGAAATCTTAATTTTACTTGCCTTGGCCACATTAAATTTTCTTTTAAAATCATCTCAAGAGTGGTTCTACTTCACCTACTGGTTCTCTTCACCAAAACCACTTAAGCTTTTTACTTAGATAGAATTAGTGGATTTACTAATGAGGTTTCTTTTCATTTTTAATGGGCTTCCCTGGTTATATGGAAAGGAAAACAAATAGGGCCAAACTGCTGCAGCTTTTGGCATGAGGGTGTTTTCTTATGGATTTTAGTTCAATCTGTCATAAGGAACACTCAGAGATTTAGGAGAAAGGACAAGGACTTCAGGTGCACTGCCTTCTAAGGAAATATTTGAAACCAGAAGTGTCTCCAACTGCTTCTATTTATTTGAAATGAGACCACATAGATAAGAACAATCTCTCAATAACCAATAAAGGCAGCAAGGGAAACTACTGCCAAATCACTGTTAGAAGGAAAGATAGGAGCTGAAAAAGGGAAATATTTTTAAAATCATCATTGTGAATTGCATTTACTTCTTTTATTCAAACAAGGTCTTTGAGCACCCTAATAAAGCAAAGCAGAAAGACAAGATTTGACTTATCCTTTCATAGAGACTTAAAAAATAAGGCAAAAAGGTAGCCAGGAATGTATTTTTGTTTAATTTAAAATGCATTTCCCTAAGGGTGGCATCTGACATCCTGTATTATTGCTGGGGCTAGAAAAAAAGCCTGGAAATGCCATGTTCCCTGTCATAAATAGAGAAAACACTTCCTATGCTGATTGTGGTTTGCTGCTGATAGAACAAAATCTGTCTTGACAGAAAAAGATCTGTAAACGTTCAGAGATGGAACTAATACAACGGTTTTCTAAAAGAAATCCCAGTAGGCTTCTCACATATTTGCCTTCATCTTTTCAATGAAGGTGACCTCTCCTCAAGAAGAAACAAGCAGTTTCAACTAAAGAAATCTAAAAGAAAGTGTACTGAAATGCATCTAGGAACAATGAAAGCTCAAGGTTTATCCTAGTGAATCCACTGACTTTTATAATTTAATTTTATCAGTCATTTTTTTGCAAAGTCTGTGGAAATTCTGGGGTGGAACAGGACATATTGGTCCTGTTAAACAACATGAAAACACCGTGCATGTTCATGCACAGTGTGTGTGTGTACACAGATGTTTCACAACATGGCAATGTATATGTAGATATACAAAGCAAAACAGATTGCAGTTGATTGAAAGTCTGTTGAATTGAATGGTTCTGGAAACTTCTCCAGTTGTCAGCAGGAAATAATCCCCTTCTTCTGAATTCTTTTTGGTACAGAGGGAGTATAACACCCTCAAAATATAATACACTGAGTGCTGAAAACACACTGAGAGCTCCAGGTGGTATTGATGATGATCTTAACATGTAGGGAGTAATTTGTATTCTGATCCTACAAAATAGATGTGGTAGTGTGGCTCCTGACAAGTTGGATCTGCTGTTCAGACAAGCCCTCAAGGAGCAGCAGCAGCCCAATTAGACTTAATGAATCACTTACACTTGATCATTTAAGCCAATATTCTGTTTCCTGGAGGTTTAAGTCCTGCTTCTCCTACTTTGATCTTGGACATGGAATAACCTCTTCTTATACCTAAGTACTTTTGTTTTGGATAAGCTCATTGAAGTGTGCAGCTTTATTTATTTCTCTTCCTTGTTGGTTAATAATAGAAACAACCTTTACAAGTCTATGTGATTTTAATGTTTATCTTCTTGGGACCAAGGAGTTTCTGACCCACATGTAAAAATTTGCAATCACATTTAAGCAAAAAAAAAGAAAATCAGCAGCCTGGGGAGAAAATTACTTTTATGTGATACAGTAGTCATTGTTCCAGATGTTATTCTTTAAAGTATTTTATAAAATGCATAGGGGAAACATAGATAATAATATCCATCTAGCCTTTTCCTGTCAAAAGTAATTTTGTATTTTTTCATATATGTTTGTGTATACAGTAACAGACTTTGTTTTAAGGTCAAAACATACTATGACTTAAATTAGATGTATGAAAAATTGTATGAAACAAATTTGATTTTCAGGATAACTGCTCTACAGTCTAGGATGCACATTATTTATTTCTTTATTAAAAAATAATAACTTTATTGTTTCTTCTAGTTTATAACATAATTCTGTCTTCAGGTTAGTGAGAAATGCCAGGTAGAGGTAGTTTTGATCCATCATTTTGCTGTTCTTGGCTGATTATAACAGAATGATCTGTGTATGGGCATGGAGAAGGAAATACCTCAGAGAATTTAATTAATCTCTGTTTCTTTAATTGCTTGTGACAGAAACAGTCACCTAGTTCTGGCTTCTATAGATGGCTGTAGTAAAATAAAACCTTTCATATTTTGTCATTGCAACAAGATCCTCAGTCCTGCAAAGCAACAAAAGCAGCAAAGCCCAACTGCTTGTTTAGAGCTATCTGGAGAGGGAGTTGCATGGTGTAGTCAGAAGGAACATTAATTTCACTGATGTACATTAAAATCTCTTATGCCCTTTTAAGGCATCAGAATTTCAAGCTTAAGCAACACCTGGACTTCATTAACCTAAACTGTCTCATGAAAATACACAGGTATACATTGCTTTCAAATATCCAGCATGAGCCTGTTGTTTGGCTTGGTTGGGGATCTTTTTTCCTTTTTTTCCCCTGTAAGATAAGACAGTTCTGTCTCCTTTTCTTGTGATTACGGAACTTGCCTTGAAATTGTAGCATCTGCAGCCTCCTCCATCTTTTGGAATCAAATCTCAATTTTTTTTTTTACCCCCACAGAATACCATAATCACCTGGTGGTGGGTTGTAAGAATGCTAAGAATATATCTAAGTTTTATAACTCGGCTTCTCTATTTGGTCCCAGATCCCTATTCCTCAGCTGCCCACATTCCTCAAACATTAATTTTCTTCTGAAAAAAATCCTTTTTTCTTTCCTTTCCTCCTTTTTTTTTTCTTTTTTCCTTTTACTGCAAACCATCTTGTACTCTCCAAAATAAAAACCAGCTACCCATCTGAGTAATGTTTGTCGTAGTGCCTACTCCCAGCACATATGAAAGGCAAGAGTGCAACTGGTAAAATACCCTCATCCTCTGCTATATTCATTATTTTAGTGCAATTAGAGCAAGGTTGCCAGCTTCTAGAAGTGACCAACTCATTCCTGTTCTTAGCTTCATAGTTCCTCTGGCTCCTATGTAATGTTTTTGCAAGTCCAAAATGGGCTCTGTGAGAGTTCCCAAGTGCGTGTAAAAGGTGCAGGATGATGGATTCAGCTCTGAGTGTCTGAAGTGTCCAAGGGCAGTGTGGCACTTTGCAAACCATCATCACAGAGGAGCACACATTCATAGACAAAATATATTTTTGGACTTGCAAGAGCACAAGTACGGGCCAGAGCAGCTCTGAGGTTATGTACAGGACTTTGTTGGTCATTTCTAGAAGAGCCAACCTTGAATGATATATCTAAACCTTTTGTAACCTCTTGATCTGGGTACAATGGAAGCTGGCTGGATTCACTTATTACATATTAAACATTATTTCCTCCTCATAAAATTGTTTCGTTCGAAAAGAGATGAGTGTGAATCAATATGAATCTCTCCTGCAAGGAGAAGATTAAGTGTTACAGATGTGGTGACTGAATACAACTCTATCCTTGCCTGGTACCATTGGGTGATGGGCAAAAAGGAAAAGGAGGATGCTGTGAATACATAAATCAGTAAAATCTTTCAGTCACAGAGCAGGAGAAATTAACAGTTTGGCATAAGACTCAAGCCTAAATGGGTGCTGTTGAAAGTGAGGTGTTAGAAGTGTCCGCAGCAGCATTGTTTGATGTTCAGGGAACTCTGATGCTGAAAAAGTATGAACTGTGGTGTTGTCAGAAAGCAGAAGGGGTGAGTCTAGACTTTCAACTTCAGCCTTTAAGGTGGTGTTTAGCAGACTTATGTGTCTAATTCTTTTGTTACTCCATCAAAACTGAGACAATCTTTTTCTTGTGTTCCTGAAATAAGGCTAATATTTGTGCTGTAAAAATCCTGTATGACATTTTCATACCTCTTTGTGTTCCTTATTTCCTCCTTGATTGTTGATAACTCCTGGTCATAGCTTATATGTCAGCACTGTAGTGCTTCCCAATATACTTTTCTCCTTTTCTTTTTCTTTACATCAGGTAGCAGGTTTATTACTTATTGTCAGCACAACTAATTGAAACAGGGGTCTTTAGAATACACTGTGTGATGGATTTGATCTCTGATAGTGCATTCCAGAAAAGGATTTTTTCTGTATGTGTATCTTGGGATTTTGAGTCAGTTTTTCTCTTCCTTATTTATTAACTTAATGAATTATCACCTTGTAGTCAATATGATGCAATAATAGTAAACCAAGCACTAAAGAACAGCAGCGACACACGTACTCAGCTGTACTTAGGAGCATAATTAAGGCACACTGGAAATTACATACTCTCAGCCATAATCTTAAAGACACCTGAATTTAAGGAATCACAGCAATTGATACTTTTACCTTCTAATTCCCAGAGAAAGTGTAGCTAGGACTTTCCAAACACTTACTTTAGCCCATAATTCGGAGTGCTGTTAATAATACTCTTAATCTCTTACAGATGCAGACACAAATGAACATCAAAGAATAGACAGTTAAGCCTAAGTAGGGAATGAAGAAGAGTTTTAATTATGGCATTTTGAAGGATGTTTTTAAAACACAAAACTTTGTTTTCTCATGTCTCTGAGTAGCCTATGGTAATTTCTGCAGATATAACAATAAAAATCCCACAAACCCAAACGTGTGGAAGCAATAACTTCTATGGCTTGGTGGATCTTGCACAGAAGTGGAAGCATACAGTGGATATTTTTAGAAATTACCTGATCCCAGTAGTGCATAAAAACTTCACCTTAATATTTTTTTAGTATTTTCTCCTTTTAAGGTTATTAATCTATTGACTTTACAAGTGTGCTGTTAATACTTTGCTCTCATTGTGTATATTTGCCATGGTCTTTTGCATTTTAGGAGTCACAGCAAGCCTGTAGCATCTGTGTGACTGTTCAACCAGACTAAAATGTCTGACACAAGCTCTGTATATTTTCTGGCAAAACTAAAGGACTGGAGTCCTGAGCATGAGTGTCTTGATAGGATCAGATTTAGGCAAGTGAGCTGCACCTCAGCAGAGGCAAGTGGCAGACCATCACTCACATTTTTTACTTAGTTTCCATCTGAAGTGTCAGAGTTCCTTTTCAGTGAATGACACA
Source organism: Onychostruthus taczanowskii (assembly GCF_017590055.1). Classification (NCBI taxonomy): domain Eukaryota; kingdom Metazoa; phylum Chordata; class Aves; order Passeriformes; family Passeridae; genus Onychostruthus; species Onychostruthus taczanowskii. Next base: position 146,046 of record NW_024498795.1, read on the forward strand.
GAAATTGCTTCTGCTCCCACTCTTCTTCTCACAAGGTGACAGGCAGAGTTAAGTCTTGCCACAGCTGCTTCTGACCCAGCTGCTTCCAGGAGATCTTTTGAACCCAGTGTCAGCATTGGAAAAAATATGAAAAATGCAAGAAAGCATCAGTTTGAGACAAGCAAATCTGTTTTGTGTGATGATATAAGGAGGACATTATTATATATTTTTTAAAAAATTATTTATTTACTTAAATAAAAAAATAAATTTTACTTTAAAAATAATTTTAAAAAGCTTGATTTCGCATTCTTACAGGGAAAACAGAAGAATTTTCACCTGCATACTGAGATACTAAAAAGGGATTGTTAATGCTTGAGTGCTGTTTCCTATCTGAATAAAACTTAACACTTGGGTAAAATCTGACCCCAGTGCTCAGACTCCCTTTATCTCATGAAAACCACGTCAACATAGCTGGCAATGCTTCTGAAGGGAATCACTATCCACTAAAGGAGACTACACAGCAGACAGCAGTTAATTAACACAGGCTGTGTAGGACCTTTCTGAAGGAATTCACCATTTTTATTTGTTAAATGTTTGCTATAGCTCTCTGGAAACATTATCTGCAGACATGGATTCCTGATTTTGTTTTCATTTGTAGCGATAGTGTTCTTTTCACTCAATAGAAACCTGCACAATTCTTATCTCATTGCTTTTCTTCCCGCACTGGGTTTGCTTGCCTTGGTTTTGGTAGTGGGGGGCTGCAGGGATGGCTTCTGTGAGAGGCTGCCAGAAACTTCCTGCATATCCAAGAAAGCCAGTGCCATCTGGCTCCATGACAGGCCAGCTGGCTCCAAGACAGACCCACTGCTGGCCAAGGCCAAGCCCATCTGTGGCAGTGGTAGAGCCTCTAAGACAAAGTGGTTTTAAGAAAGAATTAAACTGCTGTGCACCTGCAAATGCAGCCAGGGAGAGGAGTAAGACTGTGTGAGAGAAACAGCCCTGCAAGACCAAGGTCAGTGGAGGAAGGGGACAGGAGGTGCTCCAAGCACCAGAGCAGAGATTCCCTGCAGGTCTGTGGTGCAGACCATGGTGAAGCAGCTGTGCCTCTGTAGCTCATGGAGGAGCACAAAGAGCAGAGATCCACCTGCAATGCATGAAGGATCCCATGACAGAGCAGGTGGGCATCTGAAAGAGCTGTTATTCCATGGGAAGCTGGTGCTGAAGCAGGCTCCTGGCAGATCCTCTGGCCCTGTGAAGAAGTTAGCTCATGTTGGAGCAGGTTTGCGGGTAGGATATGTGATTCCATGGGGGACACACTCTGGGGCATCCTGTTCCTGAAGGACTGCACCCTGTGGAAAGGACCCATGCTGGAGCAATTAATGAAGAGCTGCAATGGGAAAGGCACATTCTGGAGAAGTTGTTGGAGGGATGTCTCCTATGGGAGGGACCCCTGTTCTTTAGCAGTAGAAGAGTGTGAGGTGTCCTCCCCCTGAGAAGGAAGGAGCAGTATGTGTGATGTGTGATGAACTGATCATAACCCTCATTCCCTGTCCTCCTGTGTGGCTGTGGGGAAAAAGGTAGAGATGAATCAGGAATAAAGTTGAGCCTGGTAAGAAGGTGGGAGAGAGGGAAGGTGTTTTTCAAATTTGATTTTATTTATCGTTGCCGTACTCTGATTTAATTGGTATGAAACTAAATTATTTTCCCCAAATCTGTCTTATCCATGATGTTAACATGTAAGTGATCTCTCCCTGAACTGATCTCTATTCATGAGCTCTATTTTGTCCCATCCCATCTAAGGGTGGGATGATAGAGAGGCTTTGGTGAGCTCCTGGTGTGCAGACAGGGTTAAACACCACGCTTGCAGACCAAGTAGCGAAGGCAGCAGAGAAAAAACATGGGAATTTAGCTGAGTGATTGTGTAATTTCTGTGTGGGATTCAGATGAGTGTGATTTTAGAAAATGTCGTGTTTTCAAAGAACTACTGTACTTACCTAAAAGTATTCTTGCTTGAGAGTAATTCTCCTATTGAATATTAATACAAAGAAAAATATGTTTGATTATTTCTTATACAGACCGTATATTTTGGTAGTAGGCTTACAGTTTAAATTATTAAAAAAGAAAGAAGGAAATAGGTCATAAGTGGTTTTCATCATTGCATTCAGACCATTTCTGAACATAAAACATATGGAGGCAAAACTTAAAGCAAAACTAAATTTTATTATCCCAGTAGTCATTACCAGCTTAATATAGGAGGTTATAAAGACCTTGCTATGTAGACCTGTTTGCTCTATTTGTTCTGTGCATAAACCTCTCCTAGACCTCTAACTCCAAAGTCTACATTTTCTTAAAATCTCTTCTATAATTTATGAACAGAGAATAGTGTGTTCATTCATAGAAATGAGTGTCTAGAGAATGAATTTTACATTCTGAACCGCAAAATTTTACCAAGTGATCTGGCTCTGGCAATTGTATTAGTAGGAGTAAATAAAAATGACAACAGTTCTATTAAGAATTCTCATAGCAAAAGAAGCAATTCTTAGTGTTTGAAGGAAAATTGTCAATAAAGTCACACTTAAAATGAAAGGCAGGAAAACCCCCCACAGTCTTTGGTCATGAATATGTCTGCTGCCTGGTTACTGCCTGCTGCCCCATTAGTGAAAACACTGACTGGATGGGACTTTGAGCAGTCTGATCTAGTGAAATGTGTCCCTGACTACAGCAAGGGTTTGGACAAACTGATCCTTAAAGGTCCCTTCCAACCAAAACCACTCTATGATTCTGTAATTTATTTGCATGAGAGAAAATAATTCCCAAGAACCTGCACGTAACTGCATTGCTTAAAGCATTTGAGACAGTAATCCTTGACATGATGACTATGTTATTATGAGAAATTAATAGAAATTAAATGCTGGAATTAAATTACATTATATTGATCTAACACAGTTAGGTGGTGATGAGTTAATTTGGGCCAAAGTCTCAGTTAACAGGTATGGTATCAACTCATCTTGCATTTTGTTATCAGGAAGGGAGTGGGTGAAAGCTGTCAAAAACACAGGGAAAGAAAATTAATCAATGATTATAATAAAATACATAGAGAAAAGTTTGCTTTTTTTTTTTTTTTTTTTTTTTTTTTTTTTTTTTTTTTTTTGAGATAAGCACAGAAATACAGCTCCTATAGATCTGGGCAGATGGAGATTCCATTTGGCTGAGTTCACAGCTCTGCACTCAACATGAGCATAGAAGTGCCAGACTTCTGAGAAAGGGCAGAAAGCATTATTAGTTTCTGAAAAAGAAGGCTGGGATCCATAGACACCCTGCTGGCAAAGGTTTTCAGGAAGTCCTAAATCAGTACAGTGTCTCACAACCTCTTTGTTTTCTTCACATTTTGAAAACTCAGCATTTCCATTTCACAGAGATATAGTGCTGTTGGGTTATTTGTTTCAATTTAACCTGGAGTCAAACCCTGCTTATTTTGAATACCCTAAAGACCTTCCTTTCATCCATATTTTGTCAAAATATTTGTATTTAATTTCTTGGGTTTAAAATTTGTGAGTTTTATGGGAATTTAAATTTAATTCTATATTTTTCCATGCAATCAGCTATTTTAGATGCTTTTTTATCTTGCATTCAGCTGCTGCTGTTTAGGAAAGATTGAAGAATTTTACCTTGCTTTCGAGATCCGGCAACCTTTTAATGCCATAATGAAAGACGGATTTTGTGTTTCAGAGAGGCTTAGATATGCTAGGCTTATTGTCTCACACAAAGTGTGCATGTAGGCAAATGAAAAATAATTTTGAAGGTGCAAGATGCTAAGTATATATAGTATTTAGTAAGACACTGCAGCTGAACAGAGTTGTACTTTCATAGGAAGACATTTTCTAACCAAGCAAGCTAAACTTTCATCAGTTTTTTGTAACAACTGCCACAAAAATCCATTAACAATGTTTAGAGGCAAAGTTATGGAGTGACACTGATTGCATACAGTAATTAAATTTGTCCATGCATGGTTAATAGCTGTGTACAGTTAATAGAGAAAGGAAGGGGATCTGGAAAATATGTGGGTGTACAGTGGAAGCAGTAGAGCGAATGTTTAGTTAACCTTTATGTTTCAAGATTTTTTTGACTCATCCTACTTAGAAAAAAGAATTTATGTCATAGTTAAGTGTAGTTTAGATTGAAGAAGATTTTTTGGAGAAAAGTTACTTGCCCGGAATAGTGTTTGTAATTTGATAGTGCTGTGAATGTAAGGCATCACAAATTGCAACCTTTAAAAGAGATAACTTCTAAAAAAAGCCAAAATGAAATAAGTGAATCCTCTCCTTTTACCCAGGGTATTTTCAATGATGACATGATATAAAGAAAAATTTTTAAAAATGCTTTTCCTGACTTGCAGTAGGAATAGACCTTAGGGAGTAATTTTGTAATGGGAGACAATCAAGCGAAGACCGTCAACTTTGTTTCTTTCCTTCCCAAGTCAAGTTTAAAACCATATTTTCCCAGAGATTCTGTTTGTGCATGGAAGTCACAGAATTTTGGATTGATAAGTACAGACATAGTCTTCCACAACAGTATTTTATTTTCCTTGCTTTTATATATATTTAACTAGTCATTGAAAAAATAGAAAATCTGCACTAAGTCTTTCTTCCTCCTCTTTGTCTCACTTTCCCTTACAGCTGTAAGAAACCTAAATAAATTTTTGGTTGACTGACATCTAGGATGCAAAACCTCAGTCCAACATATTAGTGTGATAAATTTACAAAAATTTGAAAATGAGATCAAATAATTTAGTAGAAAATATGCTTAACCAACAGTGCTTTGCAGTAACAGTGCTCTGTGCAACATGTGGAAGATATGGTAAATATGTGTTTCTACACATGAGGTCAATGACTTGTTTCTTTTAATGAAAAAGAAAGGGTTGTAAATAACTCAGGTTTCACCAAGATTAAAGAACACTTATGGGCTCTACTTAGCTTTCTCAAACACACAATAGCAGGTTAATTTGGTTGGAACTTAATTCACAGATTTAGAATGTTGCTGCTAAAGTAGGAAAATTATGAAATTTACAGTGCTATTAATTTGATTTAAATTCTTATACAAAGGAAATATGTTTATCTATTGTGGTTGTGGGTTTGTGGTGGAATACCATAATAGCACTGCATTTAAAGAAAAATAGTGTTGATTTGTAAATTTCCATTTTAACTGTGTAAGATGATTCTTCACAGTAATATAAAATCTAGCTCAAGTAATAGAACTACATTAAAAGAATGTGTCAAAAGAACCATATGGAGGCAGCAGATCTAAGTCCAAGACTGTTTAGATCTAAAAGCAAGGAAAGCCTCTTATCAATTAAGATTATAAAACCACAATTACAATTTATAGTGACAAATATCACAGAATTACAGCACAGACCGTTTTGGAAGGGAAGACCATCTGATCCAATCTTTCATGAGGATGGGAGCCTAGATGAGATTGTCTAGTACTCTGTGCAATTGCACCTCAAAAAACTCTTGATGGGGACTGCCACATCCCATTCCAGTGAACGGTTGTTGGTAGTTTATGTCTTTTTTTGTGCTAAGATAAAACTTATCATGTTGCTTCCAGTCTTCTCCATGTCACTCTCTGTGAAGAAGGAGCCTTTGTTCTCTCTGTAGCTGTGTTTTAAGTACTGGAATACTGTGATGAGTTCCACATAAACCATCTCTTCTCCAGGGAGAAAAGATCTAACACCTTCAGCCTTTCCTCAAAAGGCAGCTCTTCCAGTCCTTCGGTCATATTCAAGGTGGTCTTGTGGAGCCCCTCTGGTTTCTCTACATGACTCGAATTATTGGGACCAGAATTGAACACAGAACTCCGGGTGCAGCCTGAGGAGTGCTGAGTAGAGCGGGATGATGGTGACTCTTGCTCTGGTAGTCATGCTCCTGCAGATTCAATGCAGGATGTGATTTGTTGATACAGAGGTGCTCTGCTGATTTGTGTTCAGCTTGCTGTCCACCAGGACCCCAAGAGCCATCCCAGCAAGGCTGATCCCCAGCCACACAGATCCTATTCTGTACTGAGTTGTTTGGTTACCTTCCCCCAGGTGCAAGACTATGTACTTGTCTTTGTGAAACATCATATTGTTCTTGTTAACCCACTGCTCTCAAATTTTCTCCAGATATTGAAGACTAAATGCTACTGCTACAAAATCTTAAACACATCACATAGGTTTTATTGGCAAATAATTCATTTTGAATGAGGTAAATTTTGGGAAAACATGCCATATAAAGTAATATAAGAAACTTCCAGCTGTGAATCTTCTTTACACTGAACCACTGTTCTGTCCTTAAAGTACTTAATTAGAAAAGGTAAATTTGCCCAGCTAGATTACCTAGCTGAAGTAGGCAGTTAGAAGACATGGGATCAGTAGGTATGATTCTGATGGTTCTTCACTGGTGAAGTATGAGGACTGACTTTGAGCAAATATTTCCCTGTGGTACCATGAAGCTCCAGCAGCCAAGCAGACCTCATGCTCTTTCTGCATGCCTGGCTTCTTCCACGATGCCTACACAGTGCTGCCTACTGCTAACCACTTGGCAGGCAGTAGCTCACACATTCTGTGTGGAACATATTTTTGTGTTACTGTTGTTCTTTCTTTCCTCTTTCTTGACCTTACCCATCTGCATGTTTTGCCTATCAGTTTTGTCATTAGCATAGACCCTGATCCTTAAAATGCTTAAGCACGTGGGTAAATTCAATGTGTTATGAATACCTTTTTGAAGGTTCTAGCTTGTGTGAATTCTATTTTAAAATAATCTTTCCTGCTGGTGCTGCTGCTTAGCTTACTTGTTATGACTCCCTTGTGATCTTAGGATTAAGACTGCATTGTGAAAGGCATTTTATGGATACAAGGTAAAATCGTGTTCTCATCTTCTGTCAGTATGGATACTGGGTTATTCTATACACCATGATAAGGTAGTTACTATTAAATAATCTTTCAATAAATTAAATGTTTGCTCTTGGATGTTTTTATTTAGTTTCTATGAATTTTATTGTAAGATTTTATCCATCTCTTTTTCTGTCTTTTGATTTTTTTATTTACTTCTGGAATGACATAATATATTATTTGATTTCTCAGAACAGTTTCTGATGCTGTCATCTTTGAAATTCAAAATATGAAATTAGAATGTTAAGTGTCTAAATACATCAGATGCAGTATGAGACAATTTTCACCTGCATATTTTAATTTTGTGAAATAACAAAGCAGAAGCCATAATTTTACAACCCACTTCCTTAGATCTTTGGGTTTAATTATTTTAGGCTTTTATTAATTTAACAAATCATCACACAAAGACAAAAAATAAATGAGCAGAAGCAATACTACTTGGAAGAAATAAGGACAAGTGACTTTTCTTAAAACCTAAACATTTCTTGTGTATAGAAATCCACTAGAAATCCACTTACATTCTGCCTGAACTGTAGAGTATGTGCTAGAAAGCAAACCAAATTAAATTTTTGCACAGTACCATATGTCTAGAGTATGTATTTTTTTGCTTTACTTCTATTGATGAATAATTTTGATTTTTTTTTTCCATGAAATTTATTCACGATCATATGCATATGTATTGGCACCTTTTATTTTCTTTCCAGAAAATTACTTCTGTGCTCATAGTCATGAATATATTAATGGAATTAGGCATTTAGTAAAATTTAGCATCTGGAATTGTTTGGCTTTCATACTAGATCAATAAAACCTTTACTTCAGGTATTTCTGAGCAGTCTATACCAACAGGAAATGTAATAAAGTCAATGGTACTGCAATTAAGTAGGAAATCTAGACATTTTGATTTTATTGAAAATATAAGTAATATAAATGTTATTAATATAAACAATTTCATTTTATTGAAAATGATTACGCAAATCTTATCTTCTCACTCAAATATAATAGTCTGAAAATCAAACTTGTGTTAGATCAAACATGGCGCAATAAATATGTGCCAGAATACATAATTCTTTTAGCTGATGAACTAATACAACTTTTGCTGAAAAAGTATGATTTTTTGCATTAAAGTTGTCTCAGAACAGTGTTCCAAAAGACTTTGTTAACAATGAGAAACTGGAAGATCTCCATCAAACCACGGCATAAGCACTTATGAACATATGTTATATTTGCAATTATTGCACCTGGTTATAGATGGCTTTCCCTTGTAAACCATCTGGAAAATCAACTGAACTCTTAAGTACAAACTTTGAAATCTGACTTTTTTCCTGGGTCTGAGAACATTATTTTAGTCTGGAATGAAGCATGAAAACATTGGGTTTTACAGTCAAAATTGTAGGATGCTGTTGTAGTTTTGGGAATATAGCCTTTATCCAAAATACCCATCTTGAGCTCAAAGCACTGAATTAAAGATGTTCTTTAAGAAATTCAAACCTGAAAATGTGCTCAATCAAAAGTATGTTACCTCTGCCCATGAAAAAGTATATTTTGAACAGTTTCAACTCATTTTACGTTGTATGTCTGTAAAATATGCATTTGAGAACTTCTTTTGAGTAGCTTAAAATCCTTCTAGATTTCTCATATATTTTCAGAACAGGTTGAGAAGTCATTGAGGTGGTAGTGTTAATGCATGTGCATCATTCTTGCCAGTTAAAGGAAGGAGACTGGTCTCCCTTTAATAATTTTTATCTTTCACATATGTTATTGACATGTATTAACAATTATTATTATAGGATGATTAAGATCTCAGCCAAAATATTTTGTATGTAGGTATGAGCTCTTACTGAAAAGAGAAGCATCTGAGTAGAGTCTTTATTCTTGCCTATCAAACAAAAAGGATAGTGGGCCATTAAATCCATGAGGTTCCCTACAAGGGAGCACTTCAAATAATACTGGATAAAATAGAGGAGTGTAACTGGAGAAGATGTTGAGTGAAATTGAAGGGAGGGAGGATTGCAAGAAAAAATTGGCCAGTGCCAGGCAGCCAAACTCTTGGGCAAATTGGGGATTGCACTTCAGTGAAATGAGTTTCCTCCTGTATTGTAAAGTTTATGTGTTCTGTTGTGTTATACACATCCAAATTGCCATGCATGTTTTTCTGCTTTTTATTTGTTAAGTACATAAATTTAAAAAGCAGTAAAGATGATTAACACTAAAATTTAGTTAGCTTGTAGTACAAGCATCTTCATGGCCAGTGTCCAGACTGAAATTGAATTGGTCTAGAGAACAGGAAGACTGTTATTTCCATACAAATATACATGAATCCACATATGTAGACACAAAACTTGGTCACAAAAACTCATTTTAACCGTGGAGTCAGTTATTCTTCCTGGGGAAAAAAAAATTAAAATAAAATAAAGCCCCAAGCAAACCACAAATCATGTTGTTTTAACAACGGTAACCACTTCCCAGTAAAAAAATATAAAATAAAAGCACTGTCTGCAGCCCTAAGTATCATCCCTCTGAAACTCTCATGCCTGTTCTTTGGTTTCTTCTGCTTCTCTCATCTGGGATTTCCAGATAGTTCCTCAAGAACTTTTCTCCTGGGGTATTTTGGAGTGGGACTGGTATAATTCAGAGTCAAATAAGTTTCTCAGCACAGTTTTGGGGCTAAAGATGATGCTGAGATTTCTGCCAGATGGATTTTTCCTCCTGAATCCAACAAAGAAGTTTGACGCTTCTCTGCTTTATATGGAAGCTCTTAAGCTTCTACATCATGTTTTCAAATTTATAATTAAATTATATAAGACAGTCTGCATTTTTGCAGTTTTTCTGCTTAAAAATGCCATTAAATTAAAAAATAAAAAGAAATTTAAAAATTCAGAGACCTTAAAAAGAAATGACTGAGGCATTAATATCTAAGGTAAACCTTCCCTTTTGGCATATAATTTTCTCTTCTTGTGCCTGAGTGGTCACATGCAAACCTTTCTTTTCCTGACTTTGTTTTGTACTCTAAGTACAAAAATTTTCAGCAAAAAGAATGTATTCTTGAGACAGATTTTAAATGTCTGTTAATTTTTTTTTTTCGTTTTGATGATGGTAGTTAAGGAGCAGAAATGTAGATTTGTAGCATCAGTCTAGTTTTCACAGAGGATCATCAAATTTCAGTAATAATCCTAGAAAATTTTTTAATAGGAGTAATCTTATGTTTCTATCAGGACAGATGATGCAGAAGTTGAGCAATTTCAAGAGAAAAAAGGCCTAAACTGTACTGATCCAATTAATACTTAATTGAGAATTCCTGTCAGTCTTTCTTTTCCACAGCATTACAAAATTAGCAAACTAATGGAATTTATTTTATGTGCATTTCCATTTTTAAAAAGGCCTTGGTAAAAATCCCTGAAAGTTTTTTTGAAATATTTCACCTGTATGGTTTGAATTTTAGAACATTTAAAGACTGAAATCAGTGTTTGAAATACTAAAAATGCCTATAATGCACAGGAAACATATTCACAGGGAGAAGTCTAATGAGGTATAGCAGGGTGTCTAAGGGGATAAAGACTATATTTCTATCCTAATCATTTGAAAAAGGATACAAAAATGCCTAATATATGTACATTTAGGAATGCATATATATACTTATAAGTGGTTGACAGCAGTACAAATAGATTGAACTTGGAATTACAGAGTGAAAAATGAAAACAAGGGAAAATTAGCTTTAAAAATTTACTCAAGAGAGTTCAACTTCTGCAAAGTAGTAATTTAGAGTGAGTCGTCAGGGATGAATAGAGTGAGGATGTGCAATAGCACACAGTGAACTGCACTTTGATAGTATGTTTATTTTTTGATATAGCAGCAGAGTTCTGCTCTGGTTAACACAGTGGAGGCTGATGCCATAAAATAAGGAATATCAATACAGGTTTTTTTATAATTACAGTATGCTCAATTGACAGACCGCTGTACATTCTTTGATACAAGTTTAGCACAAATAAAGCAAAGGAGATCATAAGATAGTGATAGAAACAACTTATAGCTGCACAAATTCATTTTAAAAGGAAAATCATCATGCAAGGATGTTTAGTTTATAAGTGAAATATTTAAAATTTATTTGGTAGATAAAAATATGGAAAAAGAGTTAAGTGGCCCTTTGTTCAAGGTTTTAAATGTAAAATAGTAATAATGAAGAAAATGTTACGTAAATTAAATACAACTGTCTCCCATGAAAAAGAATTTAATAGTTATGAAGAAATATTTTAGTGCTTATTAAAATGGTGCAGGGTATGAGTTTTCAAGGAGAGCACATTGGGTTGGACAGACGAGGATTTCCTTTCTGCAGCTCTGCTGTAGTGGTTTAAAATCATCATGGAATTAGACTCCAAGTAAGTCCTCCCTCTTACCCCTGCCCTTTTCCATTGAGAGAGAGATAAGACAGAGACCACAGCTTTAGACAACCATCTACTGATAACCACCAATGGGATGAGGTACGAACAGTAACTGCAACAACATCAATAACAAAACTATATAGAAGAGGTGGCGAATTTCACACAAAAAGGTGCTCAGCATCCCAACGAGTTCCATACGGCTGCCCAGACAAAGACAACACGGCAGATGATTCCACAGCCTGGCAGTGACATGCGGTTTTCCCAAGACAAAGGCAAGATGGTTGACATTCCTGCAGGTGGCATTCCCCAAGAAAATGAAAACGAACAACAAACACCCAAGCAGTGCACCCTCCAGGCTGCACTGCGCTGCTCCACCCCTTCAGTAATGGTGTGGGTGCTATAGAATAGCAAATAGTCATGCCCACATGGCTCTAGGCTCTGTCCCTTCAAAGCACCTGTGAGAAAAACTAGAATACCTGCCCAAATTTTTATCTGTGAATATTTAAGATAGCAGAAAATCCTTTTAAAATTCACAAAAACTTCTCTGCATGCAAAGTTAATATTATGTAAAAATTAACATCAGGAATACTCTGTACAAATGTGTCTCTCACTGGGATCAAAAGGACTTCTGCATTCTGTCTTATTCACTATAGGTCAGCCCACTGAAAAATTCTGCCTGTATTTCAGGGAGTTTGGATCAGATCCTGGAGCAACTTAGCAATTTTTTTTAACTTCTGACCTCTTCAGTCTATGTTTTACTCATTAGTCAAACAGATAGATTACCATTATTAATATTAATAGAAACCTTTCATCAGTATTATTCATAATGCTCTTTTTTTGTGATAAGATCAATATTCTTTTTCCTCTGCTAAGAAGGTAAAATACATTTCAAAAAATCAAAGATTCTCTAGGGATCCAGCAATTTGAAATTCTACATAGTGCCCATTTGATGAAAAATGACCAAGAGGTTACTCCTGAACATGGCTGTAAATTGTTAAGGATTACTCCTGCAGGTGTAAAATACGCAATTTTCAAAACAGTGTTTTAGACCATTCATTGCAAGTGTGGATGTATATATAGGAACTATAACTGGCATAAATGTAGTCATATGAGAGCCCTGGGAACAGTCTCCCATTCTGTATTACAATGTCTCAGCATAGTAGTATAGTATTTTTCTGTTTCCATAGTTATGGCGATACTTTAGGGATCACAAAATATATCAAGGAGATAGGCATACCGAGAGGATCTCCTCAGTCTAGTGGCTTTTAAGAACATTATTCACTGACATCATTATTGCTATTATGAGTTTAACAAAAAGCTTCTTATTTGAAAATGGCCTGTATAGAGCAGAGGTAAAAAAAAAAAAAAAAAAAGATTATGCTCTAATGGAGTGGACCTGGTCATCTTGCAACCTCATTTCTCATTAATTTTGATTGGTTATACTTTTGAAAAACAGGCTCTTGTTCTGTTCCTCTTCTTGCCGTTTTCCCCCTTGATCTGATTATGTGATTTAATGGATTCACTTACACAATGGGTGAATAAAAAGACTGTATGAAGTCAGGTTATGGGTACAGTCACTTAAGATGCAGGTATTAATCTTGATTCTTCTAAGGGAGTTGGCTAAGTTCTCTTTTACAGGAGCTTAGCAGTGTTATCATGGGTTGCAGGTGTTTGGTTTTGTGGATAAAGGAATAGTCTTTAATAATTTCTTTAAACCCCTCTAATCACAGTTTTGAATGTGGACATAAGCCCCCTGTGTTCATCTTTCTAATGCACAGTGCGAAGCTCTAGCTGCTTGTACAGTAGAAGGAATCTTTCTTTAATTAGAAAGAACTTCACTAGGATATTATATCCTAGATGCAAGGGCCTTTTTCCACAGTATTGTTCTTCCATTTGAGATGAAAGCAGCTAGTGTAGCTGCATTACTCCACTGCTCCTCATAGACAAAACACTCATGCAGTGAGGCCAAAGTGTAGGATGAGTCACCCCTGCTGGACAAGCTGGGGTCAGTGGGGTGGGGAGCACCAAGCAGGCTTTCAGCCTAAGGAAAACATAAGGATGACCTGCAGCAGAGGCCAAGAGCAACTTGAAATAAGTCTTAATGAGTGTTTTGTTCTCTTTAACAAATCATAGCAAAGGAAGGAGCTGCTAGGGCAAAGAGCTAAAAATAAGACATAATTATTTGTCACGCTTCCACTGTTTTTACACTGATTTCAGTATTACTTTGGTCCTCACACCAGCTCCTTTCTGTGTGCAAAGTAAATTAAAATCAGATTAGGCTGATGCTGCCTGTTTGTATTGTGAACGTTTCTCAGGTCACTTTAGTTATTGAAATAAACCATAATTTGTGCCCTTCTAGGGATAGACATATGGCTGAGTTACTGAGCAATATTCTGAAATAAACTGGTACAGCTTTAATTAATTCAAACAGAAACCATGCTCTTATCACTTTTATTTTTTGACTTTGTAATTCACTAACTTGATTTTTATCAGCACTAATTGTTGATTCTTGTTTTGCTAATGATCCAAAACAGCCTGTTCTGGTTATTGAGAGGTGTTGGGAAGAATAAAAATGTTTAAAAAACCCTCCAAATTTGGATGTAATTTCACTTTTTGATGTGGGATGTCTTTTTTACTCATTAAATATTTTGTGGGTTTTTATGGTTATGTAGTAGGACTTGAACTATCATCAAAATTAGGGCTAGGTATTCATGGCTTCTTGTTAAACATTTGACTATGCTCCAGAATCATTGACTTGCACAGGTTTGGATTAAATTTCTTTGATCTTTTTCCTACTTCCAGGTCAGGAAGTCCATCTATAATCCAGGGGCTAAGAAATGATCATTAGATGTTTGACTTGTTTATATACTTTTCCTTATTATTGTTTTGTGTTCTTCAATATTTTCTGCTTGAGAAAAGAGAAGTCCACAAATGCTCAGGTATGCATGTCCTGTGTGTATGTGTATGTCTAAGATGTCAATGAGCATGAAGAAAACAGAGAAATTGAATTATTTTTATTTTTTAAAAAGGGTATTTATTGGCCCATACCGCTACATAAAGAATACAAAGTCATACCTTGTAAACATGAGACAAAGAAAGAAATCAGAACCACTCCTGACAGAGTATTTTTCCAGTATTTTGAAATTCGGGGTTGCAGAAGACTGATGGGGATGAATTCTGTGACTTGGTTTTTCAGTGTTAGATAAAATAATGACCTGCACTCTAGTTTACATTTTTTCAAACCAAGGTAAAAATGCTGTGGTTGAAATTGTGGAGGGAAGGTCTGCTGTGCACAGAAAATATATTGTACCTCAAATGGCGTGCTCCTGTTTCTGTGCCAGTATCTCTCTGGACATTGAGGGGACAGTACATGGGAGGTGGATTCTTGATTACTGATTGGTGACAAAGACAGAATATTTGTCTTAAGGTCTGGCATGCTGTGGGAAGTGATGACTACCACCAGGGAGGACAGAAAATATAATCCTGGGTAGATTCACAGAGCCTGGAGTTTACTAGTGACTGGTACAGAAAATACTTCATTGTGGAAAGTATCTAAACCAGGCAGCTACCAGTCTGTCTTACCAAAGGTTTTCTGAGAGGAAAACTTGTTGGAAAAATTGCAGTGTCTGACTGGAATTTCTATCACATTGAAGTGGCTATAAAAGTGTTTTCAATAGCTCTGAGGTCTGGGATTATGGTTTATGTGTGAGATGGCTTACAGAAAGACACTTCTGCTAAGGAGTCATAGGCAGTGGTTGCCAAACATGTAACTTCTAAGACCATTAATTACATTTAATGGCCATTAAGTACTGCTGTGTCCTTGGTATGAAGTACAAGTTGCAGCTGACTATATATGATATGCTGGCACAAGGACAGTGCCTGCATGTAGGACAGGACTTGAACTGCAGGTCCCAGTGGAAGCTACAAAAATATATGTGCATTTTCCTTCAGGAAACCCCACATTGCCCATGTAGGAAAAGAGGAAACTGAATTTTTGTCCTTTTTGACAACATAACTTGAGAGGGTATGCCTTCATGGAAGCCACAGAAGGGTGTTCAATATAGAATAGTGCTAACAAGATGGTTTAAAACTAGCTAGTTTATGTCTCATAGCGATATATTTGTGAAGTCCAAGAAACAGGATCAACTACCTCAGTATAAACTGGAGTCTGATGCTGCCATAACTTGCATTTATCTCTTATACTCTTCCATTTGTTTAAAATTGTATTAATTATTTCTGTATAACTGTATTAGGACAGTAACAACCTATTTTATTACATTGTTATGATAGGCAGTTTTTGCCTATTTTTTTCTATCTGAATGTATAGATATATTTTTCACATCAATAAAGGAAACATGCCTTGCACAAAAAGATAGTATTTATCTTTTGACTGTATACAGCAAATTTTCAGCTAGCTAATCTGAATTGCTTAATTTCTTCATGAATTGGTGGCTTTTCTTTTGCATCTCATAATGTCTGTTCAGCAGTCATTGATTATGAAGATGGAAATTTTTGTTCCTCTATCCAAAGTAATCTTTGCATAGGTTTTTATTGTCAAAGGTCATTACTGAGGGTTTTAAACTTTAGGCAGCATTTAAATGCCTAAAGCCAGTCCTTCTAGATACTCAGCTGCATATTTAAATATCTGAGTATCTTAGAAAATCTGGTCCATGAACTTCACAACTTCACCTACTAACTGAGAGAAATTGTAAACCTGGAACAAGAACAGGATTTCAAGCAAGAATTTCAAAATTTCATATTTTGTATTGTGAGTAAATGAACAAATACACACTTGTAATATAATTAGCTGTTATTTTTCATATTATGATCCCTAAGTCTTTAAGATTTTGACAATACTTCGTTCTCAAACTGTAACTAAAACCCAAACATATTATTAAGAGAAAGGTAAGTGGAACTAGCCTTAAACTCTGTATCTTCAAGGCCTCATCTTCCCACTGCATTTTTCAGGGCAGCTAGAACATAACAGTTTGGAAGAATGTGGGAATATTCTGAGAACACTTTAAAAACCCCATAAATTTTTTTGCCATCCCTTTTGCAAACAATTGAAATAACAGTGATTCCCTCTTCAGATATTTCTGTTGTCTGTCTTATCAGTTTCATTGAAAAAAAATCCATATTTGCCTGGTTATTTCTTGGAGTTTTAGTATTGCTAATCATACCCTGGCATCTTTTTAAAGCATGTAGAAACTCCTGTTCATCCCCTTACCAGATCAAGGATCATTGTCACATGATGTAGATGTTTAGTAATTATAAGTTAAATAATTGTTTTCTGTAAATAAGACTCATAAACTCTCCTACCACTAGAATGTCTTCAATTCTCAACTTCAGTCTTGCCCAGATACAGAGGAAGAATCTGCATTTTAATTCTGACACTAAATATTCAACCTCTTTTGAGTATTTTTTTAATTGAGTCCATCCAACGCTGCTGCCTTTTGTATTAGGACAAACTCAACAAGTTTTTTTTTGAGTCATGAAGCAAGACTGTTGTAGAAAAGAAAGAGAAAGCCATAGTTGTTGCAGACAAATACAATTTCATTAAAACTGATAAAGCTGAGGCTGATAAAAATAAAAAAAAAAAATTAAAAACCCTTAGAATTTGTGTTGAAGAGTTGTTATATAAAACAGAAAAAAAGGGGAATCATTCCTGATGGAAAAGCCCTCTCCAATTTCTCAAAAATCTATCATGGGCTTGTTTTGCTCTTAATGACTTCTCTCTCTGATTGCTTTGAAAATGTAGGAAAACACTTAAAGTAAAAGTATTGATTTTTAGTATGGCACTATACATTGATTGCACATCCTCACTTTTCTATTCATGGCTATCATTGTGGATGTTTTGGTGGATATTGAAAAACGCATGAACAGCAGCTTGCCCCTTGCTAAGCAGCCCTTATGGATATTGTAGGTGTTGGGGGTCAACAGCCACCCAGCAGAACCCAGCAACTACAAGAGCTGAGCCTGGTCTGTGACAAGCAAGAGTAATTTGATCCCTTCAGTTTACCCTGGATATCCTGAAAATAGATCTGGCTCTTTTCAGAGCAGATGAGCTGTAGAGAACATCAGTGGAAATGGAAACCAGCATGTGGCAGGCTTGCATTAAATAGCTTTATAGGAGGCAGATTTGTATTAAATAGCTTATAGAAGAATGCAGTACATGCTACTGAAATCAACTAGTGCTGTCATTCTTTATATCTGCTTCAAAATTATCGGTATCGGTATCAGTATGGGGTTTTTTTGCAGATTGTAAAGAATGAGGACTCAAGGATACATATTTTTAGGTGTAAGAATTAATGATTCACATAAAATATTGTTACCAAAAAGTGCACTTCAGAATAAAACTCTGCAACTGACACTGAATTATTATTGTATTCTGTCTAGCAGTGTACATGTCCCAATTTTCTGTAGAATGAGTACTAAACCCATAGAGAGCTTAGTTTACTGATTGCCCACTGCCTACTGAATATTGATTTTTTTTTTTTAGAGTGTTGATACTAGATTAGAAAACCCTAAGTGTAGTCTTCCAGTACTTGAAATTTCAAATTTTATAGTGTTCTTTGTCTTGATGGACTCAGTTTCAAACCTCCTTTCATTTTCAATGTAATTTAATTGCTAGGTATTAAACACTGTATCTGTCTGACCATGTGTCAGCAGCAGCAAATTAGCCACTTAGACATCAGACTATGAATATTTTCCCCTGCAGTTCACGGCATGCACTAGGACGACATTTTCTTTTGTCAGAAGAGTATTAATTATAGAGGCCTGACTGAGACCCAGATAAAAGTTTTTTTCTTTTAAGTGTTAGCTTTTAAAGACAGCAGTAGGCAATTGCACTAAAATTCAGGGGACATGAATCTACAAAATTGGGACACGGAGTCTGAGAAAACAAGATGTATTTATTTTCCCTGTTACCTAGAAGTGAATGTGGAATTGTATTTTTAATATTTATTTTTAATATTTATTTGCCAGAACAGTTTTGAGGATGACACATTTTTCACTGGCACTGTTTCGCTGATAGATCTGGATACAGGGCTCAGCTCCAGATTTCTGTCCGCTCACCCAGAGGAGCTTGGAGACATTTCTGATGTTGTGGTTCCAGCCCCTGGGCAAAGCAATCGTGGACTCAGTGACCCCAGACCTCCCTGGCCCTCTGCCTCCCGTTTGCCTCCTCACAGAATGCACTTCACAGACGTGGTGCAATGTCTTGGCCCTCAGCGTTATCGCGGCTCTGCCAGTGATCCCTGCACAGGGCTGTCACGCAGACGGGTGTCTGTGCTTCCACTGTGCTGCAGCAAGGTGTAACTTGGGTGCCTCTTCGTGAGTGAAGATTTTCACTATTCTTTTTTTGTGGGAAGTACCATTTGCAGGAGAATGGATTTGGCACAGCGGAGTTGATGAAGCTTTTGCTTTCCCTGCAGGAAAGAAAGGGATTTTGGAGATATCACATACTGTTCAAGCAGGACATGCTGGTCCACACTTCACTAAATGACCTCTTCTGTTAGCTATATCAGCCATAATATGATTTACTAATTTAGCAAGGCTGAGAGAGCAACTAGAGTGAGGTGGAAAAAATACAGAACAGAGATTACCACATGCAAATCATTGCTGCTTCTCTAAAAGGTCAGTCTGTACTTAGCTGTAATCAGCAGCTCCTCTCTGCCAAACCTATCACTGCCCTATGGATTGTATTTAAAAAAAGAAAACTCAAAAATGCACAGATTTCAAATGAATAACTCTCGGAAATATATATAAAATAAAGCTTTCCTGTACATATACACATGCATACATATATAAAAGTACATCTATTTGTGTGCATATATACATATTAAAAAATATATATATGTGAATATATAAAAACCACCTATAAAGGGAGATTATTACTAACAGATATGTGGTATATAAGAGTGAATATACAGATTTGTCAATACATATAGAGCTTTTAACATACAAAATATTTATATAATTATTACAATTATTGTTATTCTAGACATGTTATTTTCAAAATGCTTCCCTGAGCTTTCATCTTACTTCCTAGTGAGCTGCTGCTTTTGATGTTGGCATACTTCATATTTTTCAATTTGATGTTTGGATTTAAAGGTAAGGTTGCTGCACATGCTGAAACCATTTTCATTGCCCTTTTAAGAATAATATAATTTGTAAAATCATTATTCACCGACCGTGTTTTTTGCCAGTAAAGGAAAATCTTTGCTAACCTTACATTGGGAAAGGCCAGGGTTATCTCTTGTTAAGCCATGAACTCCTAATTTGAATTTGTAATGTTTTACACAGAGACACTTTGAAAGAGAAATGATCTTTTTGTGCATGCTGTACAGTAACTCCAATGAATTAAATTGCACAGGGAAACATATTAGCCTGTAGGAAATCAGCAGTAATGTTGGGGTTTGCATGACTGAAGCGGAATGCACCTCTGGAGAGGTGCAGGCTGTACTGGCAGCATGCTGAACACAGAGCACAGGTGGATGATGGATGATTGCCCATGGGAGAAAGCAAAGAAGGAAAGATGTACATACACCAGCACAAAGCTGTACCATATGGCAGCACCTGTAAAGGTAGAGTGGAGAGTGTGTATTATCCTTCTTGTTCTCATGCCCACTCCAAAATACCTTGCTGGTGTGAGAAACCTAAACCACAGTGTCATGAAATGCCTTCTGCAAGTTCTGTCTTTGGAAAAAGATGGGATGTGGTTTTCTTAGAACCCACAATTTGATTTAGATTATTAACTTAAGGCTAAAGTTCTGGATGGAATGTCAAAGTTTTAGGACACCAAACACTTGCATAATGGGGGGGAAAATAGCAAAGAAAATTAGATACCGGTGTGCTTGCATGAGGAATTAAACCCTAGATGGTTGGTTATTTTCTTTTTTTTAAGTTTACTGTTTCTATATTTGTCATAACACTAAATACTAGGAACAAGCAGAGGAAAGGGGGGGAAAATTGTCAGGTTGCTTCTATAAGTGTGACTGTATTTCCTGGTTATTTTGACTGAATGAGGATGACTAAACAACATCAGGATTTTCTGTAACTTTAATGGAAATTCTTTACCTATATCGAAAAATAGATAACTCCTTCCATGAGAACCAAAAGGTAAATTTCTTCACTCTCTTCATTATTTGTCCTCAATTCTCAAGAAATCCACTTTGGATGTGTCAGCCTAATTACTTCTGTACATTGTAAAATTGAATGCATAGATCCCTTTGGTACATTTATGATAGTTAAATGTCTCAATCTTTTAATAAAAAGGCTGAATAAGGTTTTTTTATTTTGAATGATGGTATTGCATTAGATGATGCAAAATAAAATTTTACCATTTATTTTAAAGGACTGCCAAATATTGCTTGCTAGATATTTTTATTCCACTCCATTAAAAGAAGTTTTTAGAGTAAAAGGAGGGGCTGTGATTGATCAAGTCCTAATCTACCTATTCACTGCAATCCTGGCAACTGGAAAAGCTTCCTTAATAATTTTCTTGGAATGGGCTAAACTGAAGAGTTGTACCTCAGATGTTGATACAGCATCACATCACAGGGCTTCATGTACTGGTCTGCTGAGCTGTCTAGGTGAACCAAGAAAGAGGCATAATGATTTATGCATTCTGTTATTCATATGTCAGCACTGAAAGAGACAATTCTCACCTGTTGAAATCGTTCCTAACTACCGGAATCACAACCTATCCCCAGGAATATGTGCAAAATTTCATAATTCTTTAAAAAATAAGGGCCCAGCGATTATCCTTCTATTTTTTTAATTGAGAAAGGATGATAAAATCTGTAGTATTCCCTGTACTGCAGATTTTAAAAATTACTTGCTTGCATGTGAAGACCTCATGTACCACCTCCAGCAGACACCTCTCTTGATCACCAAGCCACACCAAGGAGAGAAATTAGTCTAGGGTTTTTTTTTTTGGATAATAAAATGTTGTGATTAAATTATTTAATAAGTCAGAAAAAATGTTGACAGCTGGTATTTTCCTCTCAAGGATTACTTTAAAATTCTCCTTGCATAACCATGGGGTCCTACATGTCTAAAAAAATTATATGCAATTTGTTGTAGTACACTTTGCAGAACTTTATGTACACTTATTTCCGTCAAGAATACAATTATTCCTTAATCTGTCCCTCAAATATATATTAAAATAATATTTAGGAAAAGCATTGAAATCAGGAGAAAGGAGTTTTCTTTCATAGATGCTGAGCCTTTGTGGAACATGAATCAACTAAAATTATTGTTATGGATACTTGGCACTAGAAATATCCATCAGTATTCTAAGGGATATTTCTCTAGACTGAAGTGTGTTCTTTTGTTTCTGAAAGAATGTTTGAATAAGAAAGTCATAGAATTATCTAGGTTCGAAGAGGTCTTCAAGATCATCCAGTCCAACAATCAACCCAGCTCTACCACTGAAACCCCTAAATCACTAAAGCATATCCCAGTACCAGATTCAGAACTCATCCAGCGATGGCGACTCCACCACCTCTGTGGGCAACCTATTCCAATGTCTGAGCACAATAATAGTATTTATTTTTTCTAGTATCTAACCTGAATATCCCATCTCAACTAAGGCTATTTCCTCTGGTCCTCTCTCTTCAGGAATGGTAGAAGACATGTCCCCCACCTACTAGAACATCCTTTCAGGTGGTTGTAGAGAGCAATGAGATTGCCCTTGAGCTTCCTCTTCTCTAGCCTAAACAAACCCAGCTCCTGTGAGAGACTGGACTATTAATGATTAATTACTCAAAACATTTGCACAATTGAGGATGGGCCAGGATGCTTTGCTGAGACTTGGTTTGCATCCATTGAGGGAGAAGGTGAGTTTTTGGCTGTGTAATGGCTAATCTGCATAAGACAGAGGGGGTGAACTGTCACCACCTGGAGGCTAAAAAACAGAGTTTGAGGCCAATAAGAGGCAAATCCTAAAGTGTGGGATTTTAGGAGGGCTAACTGCCTTCCTTTGCACAACTCTGTGAGTTGTAAAACTGTCCCACGCTGCTTCCCCCAGGGAAGGTCTGATGGGGCATAACTGGCTCAACTGCACTGATGTAAGAGGCAGCCAAGGAGGTGTCATAAACCACCAGAGATGCTCAGATCCATTCCTGAAGCCTTTCACCAAAGGACTGCATATGATCCAAAAGTTTCTGTTGCAAGAGGCCATGTAAAACTTGCTCCCACACGGGAGAGTCACCAGGGTGTTCCCATCTAGCCTGAGTGTATTTTTTAGCCTACCACACTTTGTGTTTTGGAGGTTCTTTCCCCCACTCCTGACAGGTCAAGACCATCACTTCCACCAATGGACAACTAAATTGCAACAATCAGGGCTTGCTGTGAGATCCGTGGGTGTTGATTTTGTATGTTTCTATTATTATCCTTTCTCTTTCTATCTTTTATTTATACGTTTTTTCAAATTATATTTTGTGCTTTCATATTGCTATGTTACCATAGATAATAACCAAAATGGATACATATCTGCCCTTCATTGCATCTAGATTGTTCTAAAATAAAACCTGCATCTATCTATGTTTACAAACAGTGATCATCCATTGTTTCACTCTAATTTGCCCCACAGGATCCATTAACAAAAGCTTGGGTTACCCTTGCCTTCGTAGGGGTGAGCCATAACAGTTCCCTCCTCATTCCTCATAACACATGGGTTCTAGATCCTTCTAGACTCTAAAGCCTTGTGGCTTTTCTCTGGACCCACTCTGGCACTTTAATGTCCTTTATAAACTGAGGGGGCCAAACGCAAATGCAGTGCTTGAGATATGACCTCAGCATTGCCCAGTGCAGGGGGATGATCCATTTCCTGGTCCTTCTGGCCACACTGTTCTTGATACATACATTATTTTTTATTCCAAAATATAGGGGAAATGTTTAAAGAAATGAGTCTTGATTCCCTAGTGTGTTTTTCTCCCTTATTCTAGATCTACACTTTCTAGATCTACACTAAACAGCAAACCAGAAATTTTTGAATTCCTTGTAGTGTCTCCACTTAAGCTTTCCTGACAGTTTCAGTGAATTGTTGACATTTTTCTAGCTAATCAGAAGGAAAGTATCATAATTTTAGGCTATTACCCTCACGTCCTTTCCACTCAGTTCATGCCTCTGTGTGAGAGAAGAATGATACAAATTCTTTTCCATCAAACCCTCTTCTTACCACTTATGTTTTGGCAACATCTGACTTGCCTACCTTTTCCTACAGTGATGCAGAGAAATGAGAATGGTGCAGTAGTGCACATCCTGCAGGTTAATGTTCTGTCAGTCTTCAAGGACTTGTGAATAATTTTTTGGGGACCCCAGGGAAAATGATTTCTGAATGATCAGCTAATTCCCACAAACTGTGATACTCAGTGGACAGCTATATCCTGACAATGCCCAAATAATATATGTCTAGGTAGTCAGGAAGAAAATGCTTCATGGCACAGAGAACTGACTGCAGCTTCATGGCACATGTCCAGGTAATCACATTAGATGTGTTTCTAAAGCGTTATTATAGCACACCAAAATGTTGTCTGAATTTTAAACATATATAAAAACCATAGGCTCATTTGCCACCATGCACAGATAGAGCTGTCCTTCCAAAGCCAGCTGCAACAATGAAAATTACAGCTCAGCTATTCAGTGAACACAGTAGTAGGCAAATGTTGGTGTGAAATATACTCAAAGTAATTTCAATTAAGAATAATTAAATTGTATTTGGTTTAAAGATAGGATGGCAGGAGTGAGGAATAAGATGCACAGCAGCTCTACAGGTGATAAATGAAGATCTGGCCTGCTGCTAACCTGGGTTTTCCAGGTTTCTTCTAGGTAATGATAGTATCAGTGGAAACACAGAAGTGAGCAGAACAGCAGTCAGTGGGAAGATATAATGTGCAGAGGGAAGGAAGAAGTAACAAACACGTTTAGCCTGATGGAAACCGAATGAACTCAACCTTTTCTCAGCAGTTGTCTTCCTACTAGCCTAGGAGGAGGAGAAGAGAAACAGTTGTCAGCCAGGATGAAGATGTCACAGAAGAGAACAGCACTACTGTTGTTCTCAATTTTTAACAGTGAGTGCATTCATCAGCACAGAGATCAAAGCTTCAAATATAACTCAGACAGTTGGATATTGCTGCAATGCTTATCTTGGTAGAGGCCTTGTGACTCCAGATTTTTTTTTCAGGAAGATTTTTGTTTTAAACCTGAAGAATAGTTTAGCAAATACAGAAGCACTTAAGTTTCAGTGATACTCTCAGTAACAGCTTTCTGTGTGCTTGCTGACCTAGAGTCCTTACATATAGCTAGGCAATTTATGTTCTAATAATAAAATAGAAAAACAAACACCACACTTTGCTTTCAGTAGTCTTCCTTAAATGCATAGAAGTATGGGAGGATTTTTTAAACAGCAAACCAGAAATAATAGTAATAAAAATATAATATACATGCTTAATAATGCCACATATTTCTTACTGTTAAATTACTCTAACATTATATGGTCAATATACTGTTAGAATTTCTGTTTCATTGTAATAATTTTGTTTCAAATTAGTTAATTTTCCTTAGCTGCTTCATTTTGTAGTAGAGTCAAACTCGTTAAGCACTTCAGAGTGTTGTTCCCAACCAGATTTCTGCCAAGCAGGGGCAAATGACAAGTCCTGAGCTTTACATATTAGTAGAACATCCACTCATTTGCTCTACTCCTGATTATCTCATTATCATTCAATCACATAAATTTGATTGAACCAGATGAGTCAGGGAGGAGGTGAACCAATAGAAATTGTGACAAACGTGTCTGAATGCATATTGTTCTTTGACCACATAGCTGCAGAGAATTGTACTTTTTAGGAAATATGATCTGCTAATAAGTCTGAAACAATGTACATAGAAATAAAAAAATACAGATAAGTCAGAATTAAAATTTTGCTGATTGTAGATGGTGGATGGTAAAACATGCCTTGCTTCTGTTATGGAAACATTCATTTATGTTGCTCATCTCATTTAATAGTTTTGTTCCTCCAAAAGTTGTGGCAAATACTGAACCTAAACCCAAACTTAAAATTTGTTTATGTGAGAACAGGAAATCATGAAGTGTGCAAGATCTTTATACTACATGTTTAATGACTTTTTAAATAAAGTTTCAAATATGAGATTGGCAGACTTTGAATAGCTGAGATTCCAACAATTCATAGCATAAACCTTGGTGAAAGAACTCATGGTTTTTCAAGGCTACTGTATATCAGGTTTTTCAGTAATTATGAAAATTAATAGGTTCAGAATCATCTGTTGAGCTTTTATTCCAGACGAAAAATATGTGTTAGGCATTTTGTTGTCAGATTTGTTTTTTTGTGTGTCATTTGGGGCAGCTTGCTCAAGTCATGCTCCCCAGTGCTTTGATTTTTATTATAGACACAGAATGATTTTCAAGGATTTTTGCAGTTGACCACTGTGAACAAAGAGCTTGCAAACAAAATGGCATAGTAAGAGTACAAAGCCAATTTTTGAAGGGGGCTTTCAGTTTCCAATTGCTGACACTGATAGTGAATGACAAAGGACTATTCTGAAAATCTGGCTACAATATCAGTCTGAAACCAAGTGAAGCTGCCCTAAAGAAATCAAAATCTCCTTTATGATTTAAATAAGAATTCAACTATTCTCTATTTTTAAAACAAAATTGTCACAAATATCATCTTCATAATCTCAATTTTTCCTGGAGCAGTGAGCAGTATTTTCTTGTTGATCATCACAATAACCATTTTTTTTTCTTTTTTTTCCTTTTTTTTTCCGGTGCACTTCATAGTTCAACCTGAACATTAGATAGATAATAATGAATCAGTTACTTGAGGTTATATGTATTGTTTACCCAACTGACCAAATTGTTCCTGCTAAACTGTCCTTCTCCATTTTAGCTGCTATTAATACCCACAGCATGACTTGAGGATTAATTGTTTATTTAGCGCTGTTGTTCAGAGGAACAGTTGAAAACTTATGTGTTGATTACTCTCCACGTGTGGCGGGGCCACGAGGCTTGACTCCATTTCAGAAGGCTGATTTATTATGTTAGATATTATATTACAATGCTACATTAAGACTATACTAAAAGAACAGAGAGATCAGAAGGCTCAACAAGAACAGAACAGAATAGAATAACAAAAATCCTGTGACTGCTCACAGCCTTGGCACAGGTGGCTGTGATTGGTCATCAATGGAAAACAATCTACATGGACCAATCACAGATGCACCTGTTGCATTCCACAGCAGCAGATAGAAATTGTTTACCTTTCTCTCCTGAGGCTCCTCAGCTTCTCAGGAGAGGAAAAATCCCAGCAAGGATTTTCCATAACATCATGGCTACACTTATGCTAATAAATTACTTGATTAGTGTCATTTGACACAATGTGAATAATTTGTCAGTGGCAAGTGTTATTCCTCTCTTGGGAGAGTGAAGGTTAAGCAGAGACAAAATAGAGAAGCAAATTTGTGAACATCAACATCATTATTCCTGGAAAAGAACATGAACATCTTTCTCTCCTTCTTCTGTCACGGAGATTCTTTGCTTTTTGATAACCTTTCCTGATGACCAAAATTCTTTTATTTTTTTGCCTTCTAAAGGACTAAAAATGTTGTTCAGAGTCTGAGAAAAGAAATGCTAAAATATTTCCATACTTTGGATTATAGCAATTGTCCTAAAAAAAAATACACTATTGTACAAATATTTAAAATAAAAATGTGGATTGTTTTAAAAAATAAAGTTTCAAAGTAACATATTTGAATTTCTTTCTTTTTTTTTTCTTAATTCTAAATGGAATGTTGTTATTTCCAACAGTTGGCCTAATATAATCAGTAGGATATGAGTTTTTTCCATCTTGATAGAATCCATTTGAATGGTAGATTTTACAGAGTGTCTATCCTTTTGAAGCAGTGGGACATACCAGAGTGAAAGTGGCTTCATGAATTAAGGCTGAATATACAACACAATATTGTTTACATTCTATAACTCTGCCAGATCTAAATAAAAATTCTGTTTTCATTTGTTCCAACAAGAAATTTTTGTGTAGCTACTGTTGTAGGCATTATACAAATGCAGGACAAAAGAAGTGTCTGGTATTCTTTGCTTGAGGTTTTTCACATGACATAGATATGCAAGGGATAATTTGTGGTCATAAATAAAAAGTAAAATTAAAGGGTAGTGGATATGACAGGTAGTCATTGCTGCATATTTTGAGCTTTATTACTGCTCCTTAGAAAGGTTTCATGAATTGTGAGGTTTACAGAAAGATATTGTGGTGCTGATTTTCCAAATGCTGAGTGTCAGCACAAGGGGAGAAGAGTGAACAAAACCAAACACACAGAAAAAAAAGAGCAGTGACAACTGTCATCATGAAGCAGTCAGAAACAAAACTGATCTTTCTTATTTACTATAGGAAGAGTTTAAAATGCAAGTGGAATTGATGAATAATTGTAGAAGTTTGCTATTACTGCAAAAGGAAATAAGTGATAAAAGCATTCAGAGATATAAATCATGTGGTTAAAAAGACAAATCTGTTGTTTGAACTGTCATACAAAATTCAGAATGGTTAGCGACAGAACACCAATCTTGTTCAGAGAAAAGTTTTTTGCAGTAAATGGAATGTAAAATGAATGAGAATTTTAGTTTAATGAAAATACCTCTTAGACATCTTTTACTGACTGATTCTGAAAATATAACTTGCAGCGTTGCTAAGTCTCTTTACTCTTTTTCCAGGTGTTTTATACAGTTCTACTCAGGTCCATTTGAGAATAAACAGTTGTCATAAATCACTGCAAAGCATTCTCAGACTTCTGCTTTGAATAAAAACCAAAATATAGTTAAACAGAAATTTCACCTTAGATTCAAGCTTAAAGAAGCCAAATGTTGCCTTATTAACCAAAGTTCATTTTATAAAATAAGTTTCTACCAACAGACTGGACAGTAATTATGAATAATCTTGAATGACACTGTCTTTCTTTTGGAATAAAAAGGAGCTCTCCAGTTCTATTGCATGCATTTTATTTATGTGTTGTAGACTTTCATATGCCTTAGAGAGGTAATGACTTTTAAATGAAATAATAAATAAGAAAATATAATGCAACTTATTAGATAGTTCAGGAACCAGGAGAAGACCTGACATCAATCTTTAAACCAACAGTTTGCTAAAAGGAGGCTCATGGCAATTAGGGAAGCTAGTTACCTGACCGAGTTACCAGTCTGGGTCTTCATGGGACTGAAAACAGTTGAACTTAAAGCAGCAAACAAGCAGAGTTGTGGATCATGCGAGAGGGGAATTTGATCAAGACATAATGAGTAGAGACATGCAGAGAATGTAGGAAAATGATTTCTTAGCCTGACAAGAAAAGTCCTGCCATTTTAAGCTGAAAGTCTGCATATTTCTTGTGTTGTATTCTAGTTCCAGGGAGAATGAGGATGGGCATAGTAGGAAGAAGATCAGAGATTATAAAGGTTACATTTTCTTTCATTTAGACTTCATTGTTCCAGACAAGTGAATTCTTGACATGTTTGGTGGACCAAAACAACTAGCAACCCAAACACTAAGAAACCTGGCAGCGTCCAGATGGAATGCTATATTCTGCACACATTCACTGACAACCTAGCTGTATTACAAAGAATAGAAGAGTTTAAATAATAAATTGCTTAAGGAGAAAGAATGACTAAGGTGGTGAGATCCACTTCCAGTGGGAAGAGATTTGCTTTACAAATGACCTTAGAGATCAAGAACATTGACAAGAGATACATAGGAATAAGACATTTAGAAAAAGGTGAAAAGGAGCTACTCTTACAATTTAGTTCCAAAGTTCCAAAAACCAGAGAAATCTGGATGTGATTTTTTTCTTTTCCCAGACTTGTGACTAATGACTTATTACTAGTCATCCACCCTTGTCAGCTGGTGAAACATCAAGCAGTAAGCAATATAATTTCTAACACTATTAGAAATTAACATAATTATTACTATTACTATTTTGACATCAAGGTGGAGGTCATTTGCACCATCTGTCACGCAAATATTATTGGATACAGAAAGCATTTCCTGAGAGCAATGTTGAAAAGGCTCTAAGAATCAGGTGAACAACTCCTGTGGCAAATACCAATCAAAGACAGCTACAGACCAAACAGACGAAGGAAACAGAGGAATTGAGCAGAATACTTCTGCTGTGTCCTGGAAGATACGTTACTTCAGCCCTGTTCCTGCCATTCCTATTGAATCAAAAACAGGAAATCTACACTAAGGCTGTAGCAGAGTGGTGCATTTTTAAGACAGAAATAATGTAGAGCACACGCATTCTTACATGATATCGTGGTGCAGAGGAAGAGTAAGAACTGTGTGTTGTTATGTGTGTTGGACACCCCCACATCGTTGGATACCTGTAACTGCTGCAAAACCTGAGCCCATTCACTGTATTCACACCTTTCAAGCCTCGGTGGCTCCTTTTACACTGTGTTTCCCTGCACTGAGAAGTTACTCAACATAACTTTAAAAAAGCAGGCAGGCTAACCATGCTAACGCAGAGCTCAGCTGGAGGGAATTATCAGGCCTTCTCAGCAAAGGTAAATTAGTGCACATTCCTGCAGCTGCAAGAGCTCAGTGCAGCTGCTCTTTGGCTGCTCCTGCTACCTGAATTAGATCATTTAAACTGTCTAAATTTACCAGGATGCTACAGTGCCATCTGAAGTATGGATATAGCCTACCTCTAGAGCAATAAGGATATCTTAAATTCAGTGCAATAACCACGAAATCTCTAAAGCTGTCCAACTGGAATAATTGTTCTGCCTTTGAAATTTCTTTAATTTCAAACCTATAGCAAGGTAGTGTTCAGTAAAATCAACATTAGCAGATAGTTCCCTAAAGCCACTGGTTTATTTAAAAGGCAGGATAAAAAGTAGTTGTCTGTGTTATCACTACATATTCGGTATTTGTGTCTCTGTTTAAATGGCAACCAATGGAAAAACAGTCGCTTCTAGAGGTTTTCCTCCCTGCTATTCTAGTTTATTCTAATTAAGCATGTTTTGATTTTTAGATTTGGGAGATTATCTCTGGTATTAGGCCCCTACTTGCAAGAGTTTGCAATCAAGAGACAAAAAACTTTTTAATACCTTTTTTCATTTTTTAAGTGGTATGTTAACTCTAATACTCCAGTGTAAATATTGTTACTAAAATCCCATAAACATCTCTACTGAAACAAAATATTTTCCATAAGGCCTAAAAGGCTTTCTGTTCTGACAACACAAAATCAGATGGAGTTAGAACAAGATATTCTTCCTGTACAGGTTAGACTGTTCTTGCAATACAAAGAAACTCTGAAGAAATAAACACTGCTAAATGTTATCCCATGTTACTGTCACATGGAATTCAATTTAGGAAGACTGCTTATTTGCCAGTGTAATTAGATTGCATTTCCTACAGTAGAAAGATGCTTAGCCTTAAGGAGCTAGGGATGCAATTTCTCTGAATGACTGCCTTATGGTTAGAAATTGCCTCAGGAGAAAAAGCAACAACTGCATTTTTGTGCTCAGTGGTGCACATAGAATATAGATATGCATCCCATGACTATTTAATAGACTTTTTGAAGAAAGCTTGTTCTTTATCTTTTATGGCCATTATAAGTATTTTGTCAATATGAAAGTTGGCAGATAAACATGGATTGCATTATCAACAGTAGTGAATATAGTGTCTATTAATAACTTCCAGCTAATAAAATCTTATATGAGTTTGCAACCACTTTATTTTGTGTGCAATTGGTGAATATGCATGTGCTTCTGTCTGTGAGAGTGTGCTTGTATGCATTACTTAAATTCTCCCAAAAATTATATTCGTGTATTCCACAAATAATACACAGTGAGCAAACCATCAAGGCTTAATAGTCTGACTGGTTAAAATGATGTACAACAGTAGGGGCCCTGAATTTTTCATAAAAGACTTTTAGTTTTGTCAATTTTCATTTCTGGAACACAAAATTTTCCAGGACATCTTTCACTACTCAAATAATTTGAATACTCAGCATTAGCAAACATTTGGATCAGTTAGTATAAAAGAATTCACTATTAAATTCAAGGTAGCCCAATTTCTACCAAAAAAAGGTGTTAGTGAGTGTAAACACAATTGCTGAGAGGACAATTATTCTGCTGCATAGACTTGTCTGTGGAATTCCTTGAGGTTTGGACTTAGGGGCAGTCTCTTTCTACTAATGACACTGGTGCAAATAGCAGGATCATGCTAATGAAACGCAGATGACGCAAAGTTGAGACACAAAATCAGCACAGAAGAGGATTGGAATATTTTACAAGGAGATGAGGGCAGAGAGCTGCGAGCAGACGGAGGGTGGCAGAGCTGCAGGCCCACTAGGTCAGTCCTTATGAATATGAAAAGCATCTGAGCCCTGTGAAGAGAAGAGAGAAGCATCCTTCTAAAGGAATGGGGGAACAAAATACACAAAAACCTCTCACCACATGTCAGCTTTTTAGTTGAGCTTGCTTACTTTATGAAAACAACTGTCTAATATTGATGGTTATGATGGCAGGACACCATTACTCTTTGTTATGTTTAGTAAGTGCTTCTTTCAGTAAAAAAAAACCTTGAAGTTGCACACAGAAAAGAACAAATATAAAAAATTAAAACTATTAAAAACTGCTCTCAGAAAATGTCATGACATAACAGACAGTCTAAGATCTGATCAGGTTTTGGCTCTGAAGACAGTTTTAATTTCTAATTAAATTACACTATTATAACAATACTGATATTTGGAACCAAAATGCAAATGCATATTACCCAGTGGAATAGGTCTAGAGTAGGGAAAAATACTCCTTTATCAACTCATCACAGTACTGCTCAGACATGGATTAAGTTTATTCAAGAAATCAATAAAATCCAATATTCTTGTGGTATTAAGGCTTATAGTACAATCGGAAATGCTTTTCCTTAGGCAGATGTATTCAAAGCTAGTTTAGAGACACCTGTTTTGGGGTTGGAAGAGAGAAGAAACAGGTTTTAACATGCCTGCATTTAGACTGATGGTAAAAAAACCAAAAAGGGTAGAATTAAAAAATTTGTTGTCTTTTAAAAGAACAGTTTTAAATTAAACCATTACCATGAGAAAATACTCCCACATACAAAACTCTAAAAAAACCAGAGCTTTGTGGATAGCTCTTTGTATCTTATTCAAGGTAAAACTGTGAATGCTTCTTCAGTTCTTGAAATACCTGCTTCACTTCTCTCCTGTGATTTGTCTGTCACTTGGCACGAGTCATGAATATTTCTAATGACCTCTGCACTTCTAATCAATGAGCAATGAATGGCTAAAGAATAAAGTCAGCAAATGACAGAGGATCTTAAGAGTGACAGTTTGAGAAACCCAAAGAAATTTCCAGTGACTGCAGTAACAATATAATTTATTATTATTGTTATTATTGTTACTTGCACATCCTTTGTTGCATGTATTACTTCAGTTATACCACCAATAAAATATTTAAAGCACAACACTGAAGTACAGATAAATGTCCTTGAGGTTGTTTTTTAAAGCTAAGCAGTAATGAGCCAAATTCCAAAAATTTGAGTATTTCTTGGAAATTCATTTGAAAATTGAGAACGGAGTAAAAATGTCTAAACATGAAAGAAGCTGTCCTATATTCTTTGAGAGTGAGACAATAAATAAACAATTTATAGTAAGCACTAGACTTAGTGCTGTGAAAAAAGTGAGTGTTATCCTAATTTACAACTTTGCTAAAATTATTTTATTCTTAAATATTTTTTATTGTTTTATGTGACTTGATGAAACAGATTGTTTCAATTTTAAGTTGGTTTAGGTTCAAAATGTCCCTTATTGGTAGCTGAAACCTGATGTTTTAAGCTTATAGGCAACCATGAAACTACCATTTCTTTAGGTGCAGATGATATTTTAGATAATGAATACTTTGCATCTTTGTAGATCTGTTTCAAATATTTCAAAAGTGATTTAGCTGGAGTGATATTTCAGATATATATCTGAAACATAACATTTTCACAACTAATTCTGAACCAATTCCAAATATTTTGCTTCAAGACAGTGAGCAAAACTCTATTTTTAACAATATTTTTATGTACTTTAGTCACAGTAACCATATATATCACCTTCACAGGTAGCTCCAACACATAGGTGCATATGTACACAAAACAACTGGTCTCACTTTTTTTTAAAAGCATTTTTCCCTGACTATTGGATTTTATATTGCTATTCAGTACTGCCTTGATCTTTGAAAAAATGGTTCAAACCATTTTAAATTTTAATTACACTGTTTTTTAAAGTCTGAATTGACAATTTTTTTTAAAAAAGTAAATTTATTATTTTAACCATGAAACATGCACATTTCTTAGCTTAATGAGTTATATTTGCTTTGTATGCTAACACTGATGGTAGTGAAAAAACCTTAAATAAACAAAGTGCCTAAGCAGAGTGAAGAGCCCTGCTCACTTACATAGATATCCTAAAAATTATATATCCACTTAGTGCCAAGAGATTAAGATAATTGCTTCATACAATGTGAGCTTTTATAAAAGGCTTTTCTTCCCACTGTGACATGAAGCTTTGATGAGGGTTTCCACAGAGATATGAAGATTTTTCTTATGAAAAGAGTTGCACAGACTTCAAACATTTTTCATATTAATGGAAAGAAAAATAATCGCAGAAATTATAAGCTTGCTCCAAAGGAAAAATTCAAGACTGGAATATGTACATCAGACAAAAATCAGGAGAAACAAAATGTTCTCCTCATCAGACAACATAAGTATCTCTGTTATGAGTCTGTCTTCAGCAGAAATACATTTTTTAGCAGAGCTTACTGTAGATTTGACAATATCACAGATTTTTCTCCAGGTAACAGATAAGATATTTTCCAAACTCTGTATGGAAATCTCAATTTCTTTTTGTGTCTTGAATAGCTTCTGCCTACTGAAGCTGGCTTTACTTGGTAACTAAAGTAAGTTCCGCCAGTTGTGGGAAATGTTATACTAATGCTGAGGGGTTTAAATGTTAACTAAGCTGAGGGGTTTAAACTCTGTCCAGCTCCCTTGGAAGCAAAAGGTAGAAGGGACAGAAGTCAAAGCTCCCACTGAGCTCTGTCTCATGTTTCTCACCGCTAGAAGTGTAAGGGCTGGTTCCTGCCATGGTCCCTTTTCCTCTGAACTCCTGCTCCTTCTATGAAGAAGAGCTAGGAACCATCACTGCTAAAGGCCAACTAAGAAAACCTATTTCTGACATTCAAAAAACTTATTAATTGCTGAAATACCTGGCCATTCTTCTCTGTCCCTGTCAGGGAGCAGTGAGGGTCAGATGCTGAGTGATGGGAAGCCAGGACTTGACAGTGACACAACACAGGTTCTGCCCTTTGGGTAAACTTCCTACAGAAACTTGTTCAAGCCATGCATCTGTGTGTCCCTGGAGAGAAAAATATATAATGATTGTGAAGTGAAATAAAACCAGTGTTTCTTCAAAAAAGGATTTTTTTGACCAAAAAATTCCAATATTTCAAAGCGAACAAACAGGCAAACAAACTAACACAAAACCTCAAAGCAAACATAAACTTGAAAATGGTGATACCATTTGTAATTATTAAAGTCAAAGAAATGCTTCAAGAAACAACCAAGAAAACAAAAATACACATTTTTACTTTCCCTGTTGATCATTTGTTGCTGTTTCTAACAACATGGCTTTTTTAGCATGTTTTGGTTCTGACAAAGCTGCTTTTATAATCAACACCTGCTTTATTGAAAAAGTTTTTTTATGCCTTATTGGAAGATTTTGATTTGCAAGGAAGAGTATGTGAAGAACCACTTTATCTGGCTGAGTTTGTGAACATTATATATTAGGGAAAAAATAATAAAAATGTTATAGGATGTAAACACTATGAAAAAAGGAAGCAAAGGGAAAAGATGGAATGTGATACAGGATGAATATGAGATATGAGAAAGAAAAAAATTATGTGAGAACTAGATTTATTAGTACAGCCAGTTCAGCTTGTTCAGTTTGAAACTCAAGGGACTGACAGATTCAGGTAGCCATTATGTTGCTGAAAACTGAAAACTAAAACAGTGTAGCTCATATTCTTCTTTCAGACAGAAATACAAGAGCTTTATAACTTTTTGTGTGAAATATGTATTTCTTGCTATACTTACTTGCATATAGCCTCATATATGTTTGTATGATATGTACACATTAAATCTGATTCAAGCATTATAAGAGTTGTGAAGAGTGCTCATGATGGATAAAGATGACAACTCAGACATCCCACAGAACTGCATCCACTTGGATATTTTTTTTAAATGTCCATGGTAAAATAATGGATTGAGGAAAGTCAAAGTTTTGTTCTGGAGAAAGAATTGGTAGATTTAACTGCTGTGAGATAGTAATTGCAAAAATAATTATATTCGTAGTGCAGTGTAATGCAATGGTTTTATCTTTCTTCACATAGTATAGGAAACAACTTCCAGGTTATATTACCCTGCTGCTCATTCCACTTTCCTTCCTCTACCACACAGTTGTCAGTCTGTGTGCCAAAGAAGACAATCACTAGTAGGCTAAGAAGGATAAAAGCCAAGCATGAAATGACCATATTGCTGGTAATTTTAAACAAAAGGTCAAAGTTATGGGATGCTGGCTGAAAAACTGAGGGATGAAAAGACTGCTATTGAAGAACTGGACTTTGTTTCAAGACATTAAACTAATTTCTTCTTGTCATGTTATGAGGAATTTTTAAAAATATAATTATTACTTTTAATATAGATTATTCAATAATAGTGAAAGACAGCACTACTGATGTAATCAGTGAAGGTAAAATCTAGGTCTGAAAAACAATCACTAGAGGAGGCAGAGTAGAGAGGGACTTTATATCTGAAAATCAAACTGTTCCACATGTTCTGGTTATGTTCATGAACGTTGTATATTAGAAAAAATATTATAAAAGTGCCTGGGGAAAGATCTGCAGTACAGATGCATGATGAACAAAAATGTTAAATGGGATTTTATTGACTTGTTCTTGTGCTATGTCAGTAATTTGACTTTTTCAATGAACAGCAAAAGGGAATGCATAAGAAGAGCAACATGACTATTGCTTTAGAAATAGTAGTATTATACTGTACTGTTTCCAAAGCAATATATGACATTGTTTTCATGTGATTCAATTAACTCATGCTCTTTTTCAGTAGATTATTTCCTACACCTGCATTTCAACATTAAAAAAAAAATAAATTAGGTATTGATTTTGTGTTTTCTTTCATCCTTCACAGTAACTTGCCTCATGTACAGTGAAAAGTGCTGACAGTTCCAAAAGAAAATCACCAACTGGCAGACATATAGGATTTCACAGATAGCTGGTTAAGTTGTTTCTATAATGGAATATTCACAAAGCTATGCCAATAAATTAATGACAAATGGAGCTCAGAGCCCCTACAGAGATATGCTTCCTTGCTTCTGTAGCTCTTAGAATATTTTATCATTATTTTACCTCTTTGATGCACTGACTTACTTGTCACAACATTTTAGTCAAATTGCTTTGTTTATATCCCAAACCTTTAAAAACACAAGTTGAAACACAAAACAAGAATGTCAAATGATTCCTCTTTTAAATCAGTATCTCTGCATTCTGAGAATCACTCAGTGAAAAATAATTGGGTGAAAAGAATTCTCTTTGTATTAAAGGCTCATAGAATACTAGGATTTGTTTCTTTTGAACATCTATGCAGGGAGTTCTAGATATTGACAAAGGAATTCTCAGCACTCCCATTCAGTAGATAGCAATTTCTGCTACCCCAAACCAGAAGGAGCATCGAGCTCAATGATATGTAGCATTAAGACAAAAGAATTTTTTCATGATCCAGAAAGAAAAATCTGTTTCTGAATGCCAAGGTATTAAAAATGACAATTAATAATAATAGGCATATTCCTAAATTTGGAAGATATAATACATGCATTGAAAAAATATTCTTAGTATCTGCAGGAAAGCAAATTAACTATAAAGCCTAAACTGTAAGCACACAGGCGAATTACTGAAAAATTGGAACACTTGATATTGACTCCTGTGTGTCTTGTGACATCTGAGCATTGCAATTAGCAACATATAATCTCACATAATTCTCATATAATGAAGGCAATTGCACCTTTTTCACATTTATTGCCTGCAATTACTATTTAATATCAGTTAAGTTTTAAATATCATTGCCTATGTAGAAGGACTTGATAAAATACTTAAATTTTCAGGAAAATTCTTCAATATATGTGTATGGATACACTGGTAATACCTTTTCTCAATGCATTCATTATATTAAGCACAGCCAGACAATTTAAAATTCTGGGCATAAGAATAGTCCAGAGTAAGAGCCAACATAGCTTTCAAAAGAGCTGTGGTAATATTCAGTGGAAATTGTCTTCAGACAATGTGTTAAGTTATATTCCTTGGTCTCCAAGTAGGAAAAATCCCACCAAAAATTATTAACACAGGTGTATCAAGAGCAGGCTGTCATCCTTTGTCTCCAAATGACGCAAATAAAGTGCACAATGTTTGCTAAATGCTATTTGGCAAGATACAACCTTTTCCAAAATTTCCTGAAATAAAGTGCATCTTACTTGGCTGATCTATAGCACATCTTCCGTTTTGATTGATCTCCTTGAAAGTTTGTGAAAAACTTGAAGTGACTAAACACTGTTTGCAGCTGCATTGATCAATGTCTGATCAATTCTCTGCCTGGTGTTTCTGTAACAGCATCCCATAGAGACTGGCTGACACAGAAGTCCACAGGCTTCACTCTTCTTGCAGTACCTCAGTGGGAGGTCACCCTTGGGAGATCTGGAGATATAAGGGAAAGCATATTATGGAGCTATGATCCTGAAATTGTGGCACTGGTTCCACAGAATGAGATGAACACACAGCTCTGAAACTGTGATCCAAAAAAACACCTTGATGGTCCCTTGAAAGAAGCTTCCAAGTTCCCTAAGGAGGGATGAGTAACACTTCTCACTGCTAATTTGAGCCACAGGACTGATTCGTGAGGCCTCTCAAAATGGTCAGGTCCCGTCACCTGGGCATTTGCATTTGTTCAATTTAAAAAAATTTAGTAACAAATGAGATGACAGCTGTTTGTTTGGGAATTTTGTTTTTGTTTGTTTGAGGTTCTTTTCTTATTTTGTTTGGTTGGTTTTGTGGTTTTTTGGTTGGGTTTTTCTTTTTGTTTGCTTTTTCGTTACTGGGTGAGGTATGTTTTTTTTTTTTCTTTTGTTTTCTGTGTTAAATGGTATAGGAAGAGCTGGGAATTCAGTCTCCAGTCTAACATTATACAGAGAGTGCTCAATATTGGGTTTTTTGCTTATTATTCTGAAGCCCCTAGTTAAGGAGCTATTTTACAATTTGTATTCCAGTCCAAGGATCTGGCAAACACAGTGCTGGTGGAGCAGACTAACTTGTAAGCCCCAATGTCTTTTATTGCATATTTTCTCCACTGCTGGAATCTTTTAGAGACAATCCATTAACTGTAACGTATTAATATCACATCTTCATGGTAACAATTTTATGTGTTAATTCACAATAAGGTGAATTGGTGTACTGGTTTTCTGATTTTAAAGACAGATTAAATTCTTTCCCCTAGTTCATCTCTTTGGATTCCACTAAGGATTGACAATTCTCTTTTAATAGAGATATTTTCTTGAAAACAAAATTTGAAATTTTGTATCTTTTGTGGTGTGGATCTGACCTGATGAAGAATGATCAATCACTATAAACCCAGGATTATTGAACAATCTCTAATATACACCACAAGAACAACATCTAGTTATGATGAGTTGAGCACATGTTAAATATCCATTTTTCATTCTTGATTTTTATAGTTTAAATAATAATAGTGACAACTATCTTCATTACAACTTTAGCATCCTCCACAAAAAAAAGTTATTCCTGCAAAATAAGTTTTAGTAGTAAAGGTTTTTTCAATTCCTCTCCCTTTATCACCACTCTTTCTGTTGTATAGGGAAGGCAGCTGATGGCCATTTCAGGTAAGTTCTTTCGAATAAGAAATCTTGCATATGATTAAAAATTCACAAAAACAACTGTCTCTTGAAACAGTGTAAAGTTGAAATACAGTTTAAAAAGTAAAAAAAAAAAAAAAACCAAAAAAACAAAAAACCAAAAAAACAAAAAAACAAACAAACAAACAAAAAAAAAACAAACAAAAAAAACCCAACCCCTTATTCACCTGCAAATGCCTTACTCCTACTATAAATAATGTAACTTTGAAATACTGTGCAACAACTCTCTCAAAAAGTACTCTTGTAACCCATACAGAACATAAG
Source organism: Onychostruthus taczanowskii (assembly GCF_017590055.1). Taxonomy (NCBI): domain Eukaryota; kingdom Metazoa; phylum Chordata; class Aves; order Passeriformes; family Passeridae; genus Onychostruthus; species Onychostruthus taczanowskii. Next base: position 185,670 of record NW_024498795.1, read on the forward strand.
TAACTGTTAAGTTTATAACTTCTGACAGATAAAGCACAGGTTTTACACAAAAAAAACCCCTATATTGGCATTCATAGACAAAAGTCCAGAATGGAGATTTGGAATAAGGGAAGGTCTTCAAGATTTCAGCTGACAATTTATATTAAGCCAGATCAAGAGTAAGAGCAAGTATCCTGGATAAATAACATCAGTTTTGCAAGTGTAAGCAAGCACATCTTTACTTGGGATCATACACTCATTGACTTAGATGTATCTTAGATGGAAAATTAAGGTGCCTCCTTAAGTAGGGCAACCAACTTGTAAAGTGCTTGTGAACCTAACAAGGACAATTTGGGAGATGGGGCAGGGGGAGGACAAGAACCATAAAGCCTTCACAGAACCACCACAACAGAAAAACCAACAAGAGTGAGACAAAGAGCTCTGCAGACACCAAGCTGGAGAACACGGAGAAAGAAGATGTATTCCAGGCTCTGGAGCAGAGATTCTCATGCAGCCCCTGAAGAAGACCATGGAGAAGCAGGTTGTCCACCTGCCACCCATGGAGAAGCCCATGTCAGAGCAGGCATGTATTCCCTGAGAGAAATTGCAGCCCATAAAGAAACCATGCAGGAACTGGATTATTCTAAAGGACAGTAGCACATGGAAAGGATCCATGTGGAAAAGTCTGAGGAGGAGGAAGCATCATAGAGGAACTCTTATGGACTAACCTCAACTCTCATTTCCTATTCCACCGTACCACTTGGGGAAGAGGTAGAGAAGTGGAGAGGCTGGAAGTGAAAGAGAGAATTTGAGCAGGGCTAGAAGGAGGGAGAGGTGAAGAAGGCTTAGATTTGTTTTGGTTTTTGTTTTTTTAGTTCTGTTATTTTTTAAGCACATAATTATGTGCAAAGATAATTTTCAAACCCACTTCATGAGCATTACTGTGAAAGGAAGCAGAGTGGCAGAAAGCTGTTTTGCAGTTCTTCATTACAAAATTCAGTGTCTGCACACCATTCTATTGTCATACAGGAGGCTAATGTGTTTTTCATTTTGCATTCTCCAGATCAATGATTAGGTTAGAAACAGAGAGATGTTGTAGCCCTGCACATCAGGTCAAGTTTCTTTCACAGAACAATCCTTTTTTGGTTTATTTCTTTTGGTGAGATCACAAGTTAGAAGATATGATGTAGATTGGAAGAAGGTAGACAGCGTAGCTCACTGAAAATCATGGTCAGTATCAGCATTTAGCTGTCAAACTTTGCTAGAACTCAATATTAAACAATATTTTCAGTCTAGGCAGGTGTTTGTCAGCCCTTTTGACTGTTGCTAGTTTATAGGCATACATCTCAAACACAAAACCAGGACCAATTTGCAAGGTTGTAATTAAATCCTTTGGTAAACTCATGTCATCTTCCCTAACTTCCAGCTATAGAACTATGCTCTAGAAAAAAAAATCCAGGGAAGAATTGCAACTGGGAGATGACTGTCAGAAAAGGATCACAGTCCAAATATGGGGGAATGGACTTTCCACTGAAAATTTGTTTTCTGAATTAAGGAATCCAGGCCATATGAGGCTGATACAACTTCAGAACCTGCTCCATATCTATTGCTTTTATATTTTCCCACAAAAGAGAATAAAGTTGTTCATCTTTTCAACCTGCCTTGCTATTAAACACTCAAGAAGCTTAAAAATTTCCTTGGCTTATGGATATATGATTCTGAGATCATTTTTGTAGCTGGTTAAACTCTTGTAAAGGGGATTTCCATCTAGAATACATTTAGTAACAAAGCTTCTCTTAAATTCATTTGGACAACTGCAGTTGATTTTAATGCATGTATCAGCAGGTCACATTTGGCTCATGGTCAAGGTTATTCTTTACTGTAGGTTTTATTCTTGTACTGTCCTTTTTAAGGTCAGGGCACAGAAAGCTGTCTTAAATCCAGAGTAAATATATACTTTTGATATTTATCTGTTCTTATTCAGTCCGCTTTATTATAAAATTTTGAAAATGCTCACAATACAATTTATTCCTTTCCTGTCACTAAGCTTAGGATCATTCATTTTTAATCTTCTGTATAACTGAGAAACAGCCATTTTAATGAATGTGTTTGGTACTTCTCTCAGATTCCTATGATAATGGTTCTGCATCATTCCTATACTCTGCTTCTTCCTACAGTCAAAGAACCAGTCCATTTTTGGAAAGCATTGTGCTCAGACACTACCTTATTGCACATAACTATAGAAACAGGAAATTTCTCCTCAAACAGGCACAGTGCAATTCAAAAAAATGTATTAAATATGTTAAAAGAGTCAAAAGCAAATTATGAAAATGAAATGGAACTTAAAAAAATGCAATTAAGCTTAGACTATTTTGCACTGCTACATTCACTCTAAGTCTTGCACTAAAATGACAGCAGTTGTACAGCAATACTGAAACTATTAGAAAGATTTGGTTGATTTTTATAGAGCATACAAAAGTCTTAATTAAATAACATCAATCTGACATTTTAAATATTGGTTCCAAAGTTTATCCTTTATTTTTAATCTGCTTTTGCAGAAAATCACAGCCCTCCTCCACAAACCCAAAGCAAACCTTAAGGTGCAATTTTTCATTTTCTGTTATTACTCTGTGTATTGCATGAGTTACTCATCCAATAAATTCAATTTTAAAATAAAATATTGATATTTAAGGAAGTGTCATGAAAAAGACATATGTGTTTTGAATTTTGAGAATAAGCAACTCCTGCTACTTTTGTTAAAACACAGTCTGCAACTATTAAAAATTGTGAGATGAAGTGAATTACTTCAGAAAAAAAGTTATTTTATTTTGTCAGAAATAAGAGAGAAAATGTTTGCTTTTGTATTTAATAATTACAACTAATTTCAGCCATCTGTCTATTTGTTGTCTTAGAATTTGTGATCACTTAATGTCAACGTAATTATCATCCCCTGAAATTCCCTGACATTTCTTCTTGGTAGTGTAGATGTATCATACATTTTTAGAGATTTTTAATCTAAAAAAGGACTTATCATTCCTGATCATAAACCATGTATCCAGAGTTTTTGCCATTCTCAATATTTCACAACAACATAGAGTAAAAATATTTAAAATATAAATGTAACTTATTGTGAGAGACATAAATGAATATATTTATGACTATTAAAGCTTGAAAGCCTCATTAGTTGCTATTTCTTTCAAAGCCAGCAATATACTCCAGAGAAAATATATCAAGGAAGCTAAAGGTACAGCTACATTGAATATGCCTCAGTGTATTACAGGTAGCATCTGGCTGGAATTTTAAAATATTTGTATTATTTTAGAATGTAATTCTCCATGGAAAGTAAATGAGAAGGGACATAAGAAAAAGAAGGTAAAAGTGGTTTTATTTGCAGTGTGGATTTAAAGGAGTTAACTGTAAATCTTGTCTGTTGACTGTGCTTATTTAATTGCTTATTTAAATAGATTTTTTTTTTGCCACAAGGATTGCATGAGATTTCATCCCATGTACCCATGAGATATGCTATCAAGCGTGATAGGGAACTGTTCCCTTTTCACTTGGGTAGTAGAGCTCAGAAGAACATAGCTTCTGGTTGAGGTGTTTTTCCCTAAATATAAGTGCAAAGGGATGAATAAACTTCATTATTCTTTCATCCAGAAAAAGATTATTTTCTTGATGAAGGAAAAGAAAAATGAACAATTTAAAAGTGGTTCAGTTTGGCAAAGAAAATAGAAGCTATCTACTGTCTTTGTGAAATGAGTGTCTGCTCAAGTTGTTCATTAAAACAGAGGAAAAGTAGGAGGGAAAGTAGATCTTGTTTTCATTCAGCTGTTAAGCAGATATCCCTAGCAAGTAATGTGTATTGTACAAGACTGCTTGACAAGCCTGCTTAAGAGAAATCCTTTCCATAGTTCCTCTGCAAAGACAGCTATATTTGCACTTCTCTGTCTTTCATTCAAGTTTTTTTTTTTTTTCAAACAATTTTCAGTCAGTGTCAGTGAATTAAACCTTTCAGCAATGTTGTGAGACATTGAAAAGTTATGTATTTCTGGTTTATGACTTGAGGTATAAAGGTTTAAAGCCTTAATCCATAAAAAACTTTCACTGTCTGGTGTAACAGTTAAATGGAATTTGCAAGCACAAATCCAAAACTCAGGTCCTCAATTCTTCCTTCTACAGTCTAACACTGGTGATGGCAAAACAGTATTAATGTATCAAATTCATTTTCTGGGGAGAAGGAAAATATTACAACTTAATAAACGAGCATTGATGTTTTAATACTTAAATGGAATAAAAATACTGAGCAATCTGAGCAGGGATGGGAAAACAGGTTTCTTTCTTCTCAGATGAATACATAGTGAAACACACAGAGTGAAGCAGGGTCATTTTCTTTTTCTCAATTTTTTTTTGTCCAGTGGACTTGCGGTTCTTCTTTGCAAAGTGTACATCTTCAAAAATAGAAACAAACAGAGATTTTCTATTGCCATGTGATCAAATCTTTCTCCAGGAAAATAGGAGAGAACAGAACCAGATTCCAGAATCCCTAGTGGACTGTTCTGAGTTATGGACTTACATCTCTTCCTAAAACATATTTTAAAGACGGAATATTAGGACAGATATTTTTTGCCATGCTTTGTCTTTTTATCTATGCTAAAAGAGGAAGGAAAAACAGAAAGAAAAAAAATATCAGATGGATGGAGGGTGGAGCAGAGGAAGGAAGGATTGGGCAGAGGTGTCCATAATGCCACATGCTAATAAGTTGACACCTTTATTGCTTTTAAATGGTTATACTGCTTCCTATATTTCAAATATATTGGTTCTATCTGTAAAATATGGTTTTGCACAACATTGCAAACCCCACCATAGCATGTGCAAAAAATATTAAAAATAAGGAAACCCCAGTGGTGCCCAGACCAATGTTTTTTGGATGCATTTTTCTGTATTTCTCAAATACAAATAAATAAAACTACTAAAATACTACTATAAATAATACTAAATAATAATATAATACTATGGGGAATTATAGTGGGTAAAAATGATTTCTTCATCAAAATTCTGGAAGGGAAATTCTTTATTTCACAAATGAAAAGTCTATTTTTTTTTAATTGGCTGTTCTCTGGCCATCTTCCAAGAATTTACATTTTTTCCCAAGAAATTGGTGACTCAGTCTGTTTTCAATCCTTCTGATTAACATCCAGGCTGGAATTTACAAAGAAATCACAAGTCATGAATTAAGAATAATGTTGCTCAACTTAGCTCCTTCTGCTTCCACTGAACAAATGAGTACTCTTTCTCAGAATAATTTTTAAAAAATGAAGTGTTCATGTGATTTAAGAGAAGAAGTAAATATATGATCTACAATTCCTTTAACATATAATTAAATATATTTAAACAAATTTTCTATTTGCTATTGCAAAGTCAGCATCACTTCTAAAATTAATAAAGCATTCATTATACTTTTGGTGGTAGTTGCATTTTTCCTTTCCTTATTCTATTTCTGGTTGTTCATTTAATGATTTGGCTGCTGGTTTTCCTCTATACTATAAACTTATTTTTAAAGTTGTTTTTATTTTTTTCCAGTGAAAATGAAGATTCCTGTACTGTATTTGTAGCGAGTTATTTGCAGTCTAAAATAATTACTTCTACAGTAGCTTACAGTTCTTGGGTGAATGATATCTTGTGCTCCTTGGTTTGCATGTTCAGTATCTTGAATACCAAGTTTTTAAGAAGAGGAGATATTACTCCTTTTAAGAAATTGAGATTTAAGTTGGTAACTATTGGTATAAATAACACACTTTTGGCATTATTGACTGTGGAAATAATAAAGCAACTCCGTTGTTGATGTGTTCAGTTCAAGACTAACCTTCATGTATAGACTTTCAATAGCTCTCAACCTTCACTCCTCTCCTATTATTTGCATGTTCTTTTCTCCTTTATTGTCATAATATTTGTTTCCTTGCTTCTCTCACTCTTGCTTTGGGTCCCTCTTGCCACTTTCTCATTTTCATAAGTAGTATCCTTTCCAGTTGCCAACAAATTCTTTGAATACATTTTGTCTTTCAGTGAACTAGCTGTTTCAGATCACTAAAAAAGGGGTAGATATCAAGAGAAACAAATGTTTCAGTTCATCTTGTTCTGTTGTTTCTATGTAACATTGAACAAACTGTGGCTTTTGTAGTGTTAAACTGCATTGAATTAAATACTTTGCAAACTTTCCAGTACTCTGGGTACAGCCTTCAGTCTAAATTGCGTTCCAGATTTGTTGTAAGAGGAGTTGGTTTTGAGCGCAGATCCCATTGTACAGCTTGGTCACCATTGCCAATGTATCCTTTGTCCCAGATGGCACAGCAAATTCCAGTTATGTTAGCTCTATCAGACATTGGCTTTGTATCATGCAATGAAATAATTTATTGTGTTTGGGAGGTGTTGGATTCACTCTTCATGTGCAGAAGTGTTCTGTGTGTGTGCTCATTTCCCAGAACTGTATTGGAGCTGCAGCCCAGACAAAGAGAAACTCACTAGGAAACTCACTGCTAAAAGAGTCAGGCCTGTGCTGGTTTTTGCACATATAATACTTCTTTCTCTCTTCCTCCTTACCAGCACCCACCACTATGCATGATTCAAGGTAATTTTGAAAGAGGTAGTAAAATGATTAGTTTAGGCTTTGTCTGAAAATCACAGCCATCACTGGCCTCCTCCTCCCTGAAGTGGACTGGTGCAAGACAGATTTTGCCTAATATAGACTTGAATAATTCTGCTAGAATTCTAAATAATTCTGCTGGAGTAAATATTCAAACCAAAGCTATTTTTTCAACAGCTCCTTATTGCTTAATTTTATTCTTCTGTGTTTTTCCTGTGATTACTTTTGGCAGGAAAAAAAAAAAAAAAAAACAAAAAAAATGTCAGGTTGCAATTATTTATGTGCTCTGAGATGATCTTCCCCCTGAGAATTTTTGACTATAAGGAGGAAATTCTGTTCTTTACAATATGATTCTGTACTTAGACTCCAGAGAGTCAGGACTGGTAATAAATTATTTTGGGGTTGTGCCTTCTCAGTGGTTAAGCAAATATGCCAAAATGACATTTTAACCAAAAATGTCATAAATATTAGGCCCTTGGAAAGGGGGAACACAGAGACCCCAAATAACTTGTCTATGATCTCATAGCAGTTATAAAAACTTACGGTAGAGAAGAACTGGTATTTTAGCTTGCAGGTCTCTGGCACTATTGCCTATATCAGCCTAGAGGAGATGTCCTGTTATCTAAATTCCATGTTGCCAAGTCAACTGAAACACAGAAACAAATTCTGAGTGTTGCAGTGGCCAATGGAAGTCAGGTTAACATGACATTCAATTTGAATTTGAAGGCAACACTATAATAACAGCAACACCTAAATTCATGGTTTATGATTGCAGTAATAAAAAAGCTGCACAATACATTGAATGGTTAGTCCATACAAACCCCTTCAAAACCCACCAGTTTATGGCAGACCACTCAAAGGCAAATTTTGCCGAAGATTATATCCATTGTGAAATTTAACTTTGAATCCCTGGCGATGTTACCCAGGTGTTTTTCAGAAAACTGTGACTTTTCTGAAAAAATACAAAATATTTCCTAGAACTTATAATGGCTTTAACTAGCTATTACAGGAATGTTTTCTCTAAGTAATTAGTTCATAGATGAGACTACAATCTAATCACCTAGGTGATGAGTTCAAGTTCTAATCTCCTAGGTGATGAGTTGAAGTTCTAATCACCTAGGTGATGAGTTCACCTTGACTTAGTGAGTTGTACAAATTTAGATCAGGTCTTTGCCCTTCACCATAGAGATAATTCTATGACCTGCTACTTGCAAAAGCACAGTGATGTATTTTCTAGCAATGTTAGATACACGCTGCAGGTTCAAAGCCCCAGCTAAGCATCCCCTCTGTCAATACAGGAAAAAAAGTACAAATTGGTGCAAGTATGTAGTGACACTGTATGGATAAATTCACAATAACTTCTGAGCTGAATTCCAGGTTCTCCTTGGTGACAGAAGCAGGGTATTCCATGGTATAGATAAAAGGCCATGGATCCTCTTCTGTGAAACCATCAAACCCATTTAGTACTGCAAAAGTTTTGTGGCAAGGGATTCCACAGTCCTCTCTACATGGTGTATGGGCATATTTTTCTTAGTTTCTTTTGTAATTGCTAGTTTATTTGATGTGCTTTTGCTCTTGGACCAGAAAAAGTGGTGGGGAATATTTTCTTTCCCTTTCTCTTCATCAGTCTTTCTTTTTTTTTTTTTTTTTTTGTTTTTTCTTTTTAAATCTGAGAAGCAGCCAGTTGGAGCATGAAATTAAGCAAGACATTAAAACTTAAACTCTTGAGAGTTCAGTAATGCTTTTGGTTTCTTGCATCTTCTACCAGATTGCATAATTTGTTTGGACTTATACTGCTTTAAAATGGAAGTTAATATATTGATAAGGCAGTTTGCTTTTACTCTGTAAATGCATTTAACAAGATTTCTAATGCTTCACTAGAAGTTGGACATTTGAGTCAAATGGACATGACTAGAAAACATTTAGACAAAAAAGTGAATGTGATGAAAGACTAACATGAGTTGATTTGAATAAAGATAATTTAAGCCATCCTTAACTGCCTAGCCTTTTAACCTAAGCGCTTTTCTAATTATGATTTGGGAAAAATATATTTCGGCAGATGGTGCCATTACCTGAAGATGTAAATCTTCACAAAAGTACTAATGAAGCCTGACATTCTCCTACAAGTTTAGGACAATGTTATATTGCTGTTTGTCCACTTCTCTAAAACAAAATGCATTTAAGAAGAATTTGCTGAACACTAGAAACCACTTAATTGAGATTACCCAGAGAATGACTCATCAATGTGATTATCAATCGCTTCAGGTCTGCAGTCATGTAGCAGCAGCAGCAGCAACTTTTTTCTAGACCAATGGAGCTTTAAAAACTCTGTAGCTACAATTTGGTTACTTTTTGCTTTCTGTCAGTCCTTGAAGTGATTTGCAGCTTTGCAATAGTTTACTCAGAGCACTTGCGCGCATCGTGTTTTGGAAGTATTTAGGAAATAGCACAGCAAGAGGCTTATTTTGCAGCAACTCTGAAGAAGATAATGAGAAAGCTTGCTCGGTGTTTAGTAGCAAAGATGACATTTTGACCAGTGCATAAGGGGCATTTGCCACACAGAGTTGATATTACATCTTGACTTGCACTAGCAATTAAGCTAATTTTGAAGTAAAAGTCTCATTGAAGGCCAGATGGTGACATTATTATGTTTCTAGATAATGATAGATGACAGTAGGTAAGGTGAGAGGACAAGATCTTTCCCTCATTCTAACATCCAATGCCTTGTTTTGATTCCCGTCAGAAAACACCGAGCACCGCCTTACTGCAGCTTTGATTTTATCATGTGAACTATACTGTAGAGGTTGACTTAAGTTTGCATTTTATTTTTACTGCATTTTGTGCATAATTTTCTGTACCTTTAAAGAAAATTTTATTGAACCAATACATTCCAAAGGTGACGCTCTGTGTAACTTTCTGTGCCCTTTCTTTTTCTTATGGTAGCATTTCTTTATATTAGCCAGTAAAATACAATATTTTGAGAGAGGAACACTGGCTGTGGAAATTCTCTTTTAGCTTACATATTGTATTGGTTGGCAATCTGTATGCAATAAAAGAGATAGATAAAACAAATTACAGTAGAAGATACAACAACAGATTGAAATATGTCTTGTACTTTTATGGTTATTTAAATTGTCAGTTGCTAAAAGTGTTTTGCAAGGTGCAGAATTCTTGTATTTGAATAGATTTATTTATTTATATTGCTAAGGTTTCCTTATACACCTAGAAACTAAGACAATTTAAACTAAAATCTGAACTGCTGATATAAATCTGTCACATTGGATGCAAGTTATGATTCCATGTATTGCTACAGTGGGCCTGTTTCTGTCTTATTCAAGCCTCTGTGTCATTAGCCTCAGACTAATATTAAAACCAAGACCTAAGTCCATTTGAACTTTGTAAAAAACAATATTTTTCTCCCTTCATTGCCTTTCATTTCTTTTGAATATGTCCTATATTTATATTTTCTAAAATTTTTCATGCTTTATTGATATTTTTTACTTTGTGGAAATTATTAGTCTTATAATCACTTTAAGATTTGGAATTTTTGTTTATCAGCCTGGACAACATCTCTTTCGTTGAATGGTCCAGCTTTTTTGGTGTGAGTTTTACTATCTTCTAGCAGATCTAATCTACCATGTAAAATGGGTCTGACCAATGAACTTGTACATGTCATGGTATGGTGTTCAATTTATGACCACAGTTCATTTTATTTCTCTTTAGATGTAATCCATCTCCCCATTTGTAACTGAGTTCACATGTTTCTCTAATTTTACCTGTTTGACATTATATGCTGTTAAAAATGCCCATTTCTTCTGTTATCAGTGCGTAATTGGATTCATTTTCTCTGCTGGCACTTGCTGAAAAATGTTTTGTTATACTGACTCTATAATCTTTTATATTCAAGTTGTTCTAAGAGTCAAAATAATCCTCCTATTAGTACTGTGACAAAAAATGTGTCATCATCTTTCCACTGCCTGTGTGCTGTCTGCCTTGTCTTTAAAGGTTCTTTTGGTTCCTGTTCTGGAGTCACTCTTTCAAATGATGAGATGTTCATAGAGAACAGCACTTCAAAAGTAGATCAATAAATGTGACAGTACTTTCCCTCCTTCCCCCCAAGAATATCTCTAAATCTTGATTCGCTTTTTCCTTCACTGCCAGCCAATGTACAGATTGGCCAAGGATATCCTTCTGTCTGCATCATTACTCCTGTCTTCACCATCTGAATATAGATTCATAAAGTGGCTTGGGTTGGAAAAGACCTTAAAAATAATCTAGTTCCAAATCCCCTGCCATGATTAAGGATACTTTTCACTAGATTGTGTTACTTAGAGGTCCATCTAGTCTGATGTTGAATGCTTTCAGGGATGGAGCATCTAGAACTTCTCTAAGCAACCTGTTTCGGGGCCTCACCACCTACACAGTAAAAAGTTTCTTTCAAATAGTTCATCTAAATCTAGTCTTTCACTTTTTGAGGCATTCCCTCGTGTTCTGTCACTACATGTTCTTGCAAATTGTCCCTCTCTATCTTTTGGGTACTGTTTACCTTATGTAACAATAAGCTTCAGAATTTAGTTTTGGGATCCTCGTTACTGCTTTTTAAGCAACAGCATTTGAGCAGTGTTATAACAGACAAATAGAATTTTCTTGTGCTTGAAGTATGTCTGACATTTTTGTGGCAGTTCAACAGTGTTCTGATTTTTTCAGGTGGCGGGCACAGAGAGGGAAAGGAAAGGGTTTTTGTAAATTATTTTTTGTTGTTGAAAACAATTTTAGAACACTTGGGTGACTGGTCTTGTATGCTACTGTTACTCATGACATATGTTCCATATACTGATATAACAATTTTGAAAACCTTAAATTTCTATGATTTGGGTTCCCAGACTCATGTTGGAAAATCTTATGATTTTAGTTATCTTTATCTCATAGAATATCAAGTGGACAATTATCGTTCAGTACCTCTTGCTCTATGTCCAACCCTCTTCCTCTATGGGTACTGAATACAAAAACTGTGTGCATGGTATCTTATGATTTTCTCATATGGGGGTTTTTGATATCTCTATAGTATCCTTTCCCCCATATAAGTGATAATGTTGGATAATGATGATTTCCTGTGCTCTTATGACTTTCTTCTCTCAGGAATTTAGTGTGCTCCTTTTTCAGCACAGGCCACAGACACTCAGACATGTAATATAACAAAGCATAAAAACAAGGTTTCATCTCAGGTGATCTTTGTTTTTCCTATAACAATTTATTGTGATAGAAGGCTTTTAAAATTGCTTTAATTTCAGAAATGAATATTGGATGGTGTAATAACATAGGAATAACATTTAATTATGTTTTTTTTCTTTGCACAATATGATATATTAGCTACAGCAATTGAGGCCCATTAAACTGGAATAGACAATAGCATTCACAGTGTGTCTTGGACATGCCAGAAAACTTTTGCATCATTCTGTACTGTTTGACATTATTATGTTTGAGAGACTGCAATGAAATATGAACTCTATTGTAGTTAAAATTAAAAATTAAAAACTAATTAATATTTGAAATAAATCTTACTTCACAATCATAGCATTGTTCCTAACTGATAGCATGTTATACTCTTTCAGTATTACTTTCTAGTTTATTGAACTACAGGGAATAATTATTTATTAATGGAAAAGAACACAGACTGTTAAACAAATTTAGCTAATGCTACTCAAGCGCATAAACCACCCATTATTCCAAATTAACACAATCCTTGAAATGAGTATAAGATTGAAAACAGCTAAATAAAACTGAAAGTATGAGTTTGTAAATGAAGGAATGACCATTTAGAGTGAAAGTTAACAAATTTTGAAAATGAAAAGGATGTTTTGTAGAGGGAGAAACCATAGGGATGAGGAATTTTTTGGATGATCAAATCCGGAGGGAGTGGTTGATATCTCAATGTCCAGATGAAGATCAATGCTGAGGGGTATCCCACATGGGTTTGTATGGAGACCAATACTGTTCAATGTTTTCATCAATGTCCTAAACAGAGGGATGAGTGCACCCTCAGCAAGTTTGCAGTTGACATTGAGTGAGTGGTGGTGTTGACACAGCTGAGAAATACGACGACATCCAGACAATAACTTCAATAAGTGAACCTCATGAGGTTCAACAAAGCCAAGTGCAAGTGCTGCATCTGGGTCTGTGCAACCCCACTTATCAACATAGGCTGGAGAATGAAGGGACTGAGCAACCCTGCTGAAAAAGATTTGGCAGTGCTGGCAGATGAGAGGCTGGACATGAGCCGGCAGTGTGCACTTACAGCCCAGAAGGGCTGTGTCAAAACAAGTATGGCAGCAGGGAGACCATTCTGCTGCTCTGCTCTGCTCTCATGAGGCTTCACTTGGAGTGTTGTGTACAGGTCTGTGGCTGTCAATGTATTGAAGACGTGTTGGAACCCAGGACATTACTCTGGGTGCCTGGATGGCTCAAAATCCTGGCAAGGGCTCAGAGACCCTGGCAGGAAGCCAAAGACACTTGGGAATTTTATCTCAACCCATGGAGCAAATTACCAACTTATGTGAAGGATTACAAGTCACAAAATTTTAAGTAGCATAACAGTAGTTGTCAGAGGGTGAAAGGCGGAATTTTGAAGAATTTTACTACTGGGGTCTAGGAGACAAGATGGAGGGATTTGGGCATTGTCTTGTTCTTCTTCCTTCTTCCTTCTTCTTCCTAGCCTCCATCTTCTTGGTGTTGCAATATGAGAAGTGATAATGTTTTCAAACTGAAGGATGGTAGATTAGTTTAGATTCGATAGGATTAGATTTGATTTTAAGAAGAAGTGTTTTACTTCTTCTTAAAGAAGATGAGGGTGGTGAAACTCTGGAACAACTTGCCCAGAAGTGGTATATGCCTTTTCTCTGGAAATATTGAAGGTGAGGCTTGAGGCAGCCCTGACGCAGCCTAATCCAGTTGAAGATGCTGCTTGTCATGGCAGGAAAGATTGGACTAGCTGACCTTTAAAAAACCCTTCCAACATGAGTTAGTCTATGATTCTGATTCTATGTTTTGAAGCAAAAGAACAAGTAGAAAACTTCTTATATTGGTAAATAAGACTTCATTCACTCGTATCAGTGAGGGCTGAAGGACTGATAGAAATCCCATACATTCCAGTGAACTGAGGACCTGAAATATCATAAATGGCAAAAGTTTAGAAAGTCAATGCTAATAAAGTGCTATGAGTAATATGCTTTACTGTCTGCCTGAGAGAATCTGATTTGATTTCTGCATTTGTTCCTCTTCCTTATCAGGCCACCAGGATTCCAGCCAAGATCCCCTCTTGCTAAAAACAAGCCTGTCTTTGGATGTTGTCCAGGCTTTGCTGAAAGCATAGTGACTGCTTTATTTTTCCATGCAGTTGTTGCCCCTTCAGTGTTTAACCCACACTTGGTAAAACACATCTGAGTACTATGAGTGTGAGAAGAGCTGTTTAGGAATCAAGCTGTTCCCTTTAAGTTACTTGTGGAAAAAGACGCTGGAAGGAGAGGTATAATTCCAAGGTGTTGAATACTCAATCAAATTCACTCCAGGAAAGCACAACTTGACTTTAATAAGAGCAGGAGAAGTCAAGTCTTCTTAATGAACATTAAAATACCAAGTTGTGAGGTTGCTGTCAGAATACTGTGTACTCTGCAGTTGAGCTAGTTTGCCAAGCTTTGCTGTGAGTACAAATTAGCTAATTAACCAAGTAAGATCATACTTTCCTTAGCCCCTCATCTCACTCTGTCTCTTTGAGAACCCAACGTTGCAATCCCAGTCCAGACAAACATTCCTTGTACTTTATTCCATCCTGTGCAGTGACTATCAGATGAAGAACAATTATTTATGTGAGTGGAGTACAGAAAAGTTGAAATATCTAATTTGAGAAGTAACTGCTCAAACTGGGCTGAAAAAGCATAGAAATATTTAAATATGTAAAACATGCTCACACAGAGGTAGATGAGCCGGTTTAGAGAAAATCTTTGCAAGTTCTTAGAGACTTCCCAAAGAGTTTAACCTCTTTAAGGATGACCCATTTCCTTGAAGTGAAATAAATCAGTGGCTACAAATATGCAGGAGTCTGAATTATTTCAGCTATACTATTACAGCCTTTGTTTGCATGTATCAGACTCTTTTAATATGTTGCAATGAGACAAACTGAACTCTAACTTGATTAAAATATCAGTCTAGTTTTAATCTAATTTCTATTTGAAATGTGTAATTATCTTGGAATCTAATCTTGAGATTAGGTAGTGGCAGACTGATGTCTTTCATTTGCCACTTGATTTTTTGTCAGTACATGCCACAGCAGTGCTGGGGGTAGAACTGACTGTTTGGGAGGAAATGCTATATATCCTGATATGAAGCAGTAGCTTAAGACTTGTTGCCTCTAGCACTACATGTAAATGTCTGGAAAACCACTGTTCTCCAATGTAGTGCTGAAGATATGTAGGTTGTACAAGGATAAGAATTGCCTTAATTTGTGGAAATTGAATCAGAATTATAATTTTTTTATGACTTCAATATATTTTCCTGGAGGAATAGTGGTTTAAATGAGTATGATCGTTGTATTTCCCGGTTAATTTTAAGAAAGAAAACCCCTCCACACTCCAAAAAGCCTAGGAGAATCTCTCATCTGATTATCTTTTCATTTGAAGAGCAACAAACCAAAGTCACTTGTACAAATATTTGGCAGTGATATTGAGTAAGATCATTAGGAGCTTTAAAATCCCAATGAATTCTTGAGGCTTGGCAAGCTGCCAATGTGACTTTCTGAACTCACAAGCCTAATGCAGGTTATGTAAGACAAGCTACAGAGAGAAGACTAGATAATTCCAACTATTTGACACAATTTACTTATACACTGTTTGACTACACTGTATAAGAGTCAGCATCTGGGATGCATTTTGCATGCTGCAGGTGCTTCAGTGCTAAACCACAACCTTCAAGTAAACTTCAAGGTGTGATGCAATCTGGGATGCAGAAGCCACTTATGATTATTAATACTGCATAGGAAAAGTAATTGTTTTTCTGGGCCCATCAGGCTGGCTTTGATTAGAGAAACACAGCCAAAATATTAAATTAAACATTTCTTTCAGAAAAATTGCCTGTGCATCTTATTATTTGAGTGTTTGCAGTGTGTAACTGGACCTGCATAATTTCCTGTCAGACTTGCCAACTCCTGTTGAGTTTTAGCTTCTGCCTTGCTTTCTTTAAATATATTTAATTTCCAAGCTTTTTAACAAGCTGAATTAATGTGCCATCGCAATCATTACTGAGTGAATAACACAGCCACACCACAAGGACCAGAGCAGAAGGTAAGGAAACTGAACCAGTAGCTATTGCAGGGATCTACATCATTTAAGTTAAATTAGTCTTGTCTATATATTGTGTAGGTGTCTTTCAATTTTGTGTATTTTTATAAGCAGTAAATGAAATGCCTTGTTATATTTAAGAGGTAGCAATGATGACATAAAAATCTCCTCATCAAACTTTCACTATATGCCTGGATTGCATTTCCTATAAACTGGGGACTTCTTTTCTAAGGCTCTGAGACATGACTGACCTAAGGAGTCCAGATTCCTAGTCCAGACACTGCAGCTGCTTTCAGGCACAATAAACAGTGCTTTGTCAGCCCCTGCTTGCCAGCTCACTTGGGAAGATATTTGAAAGTACAAGTCCAGAGCGACCCTACTTCAGCAATTTCTGTTACTGGAGCTTGTGAGTTTATGAGGAACTGATGAGGAACCTATCATCTTCTCAGATGTTTTTTACACATTTAACTCACAGCTGAGTGTCCTGGCTGTAGGAAGGTTTTAGGTCAGAGACAAAACCAAAATTCAAATTCTTTCTCTGCTATATTTATCACATTTCTTGTCAAATGTTAATTACAGATTAAAAAAGGAGCTGACATTTGGGCTGTGTGATCCCTCATAGTAGGAAATGTCCTTATTACGGGAAACACTTTGCAAGTGGACAAAGAATATGGATATTCTTCTTTGACTTTGGGGTGAGGAGCCTCCAAGTTAGACCTCCATTTATTGACAGGCTGGCATTGATCTAGTCTGCTTAAATAAGTTTGTAGGAGTGGATGTTTTCAACAAGTTGTGCAAATAATTGACTGATTTCCTTCCCACCAGGAATGAGTAACTGGTGCGTGCTGGAATTAGAGGAATGAGCAGAAGTGGGAGAGTGCATCACTGTGTATTTGCAATGGGTAGCAACTGTATTTCTTGAAATACTTAATTTCTTTTGTCAGTCTCTCAGATTTGTTTTTTTCTTAGTATTTACCTTCTCAAAGCCATCCTACTCATAACTGTGATAGTACTGCAATAATCTCTGTGGAGAAGTATGTTTTTTTCCAAGATAAAAGACAGCAGCTGTCAAAGTGAAAAGAGCTCCCATTTCTGGCATTAAAAAAAAAAAAAAAATTCTTCTGCCAGTTAGAATGGGTACTCCTTCCTAAAACTGATTTTCTATAATATGTGCATATATCTTGTTTATTTCCCAAATAATATCTTTATCGAAATCACATGAATTGTGGAAATATTCAGATATGTTTTTTTCAGCTTTGCTAGCTTTGTTGAGTGTGACAGGTTGGAGGATGTTAATTTTAGCAGAGATCAGCTGATGTACATTGTTATTCCTGGAGAAATTTGGTCATGTGCCCAAGTCCTTTCAAAGTATAAAGCAGAATCAGTGATGGTAGAAAACCACTTATTCTTTGAGATTTTGTGACAGTATGCATATTTTTTTGCTTCACTGTAACATGAATACTCCTAATATTTTTTCTGATTCCTTCATTTTCCCATCTTTTCAGTCAGAAATAAAATTAAAAATTAATGAAGTATTTATGTGTAATGTACAAGTCCCTCCCATGTTCAACTCAAAAGGATCATAATCCTGTTCAAAGCACTGCAAAATATATATATAGCATTGTGCATATGGGATAGGCAGAACTAACTGAAGATTCATGTTTTTGCTTCTCTTTTTATTTAAAAATGCCAGCTAGAACTCAGGAGTTTGGGCACCAGTTTCTCATACCTTTCCTAGCCAATATTGTATAAAATTTAATAACATTTCAATTTTCAGTGGCCAAAAGGCTCAGTTACCTATAGCAGGGCAAAGCAGTAACATAGAGTGAATCCTTTAGACAGGAGTATAGTCTTAAGGGATATTGGAGCCTTGATGTCTTGTTGTGAAAATATCCTAAGACTTTTCTCTGAAAATTTTGTTTGGTGCAACTTCCAAATTCCTTTATTTAACATAAAAGAAAAAAAGAAAAAAGAAAAAGAAAAAGAAAAGAAAAGAAAAGAAAAGAAAAGAAAAGAAAAGAAAAGAAAAGAAAAGAAAAGAAAAGAAGCAAAACAACAAAAAAAATCAAAGAAGAGCTGTCCTTCCTCAAACCTTTTAAACACAGCACTCTGTCATGAGATTCATTTGCTGCTAAAATTGGAATCACTTTGTGCCTGAACAGGTACCTAGGATGCTCTTTCTCTCAAATGGTCTCTGTAGAGTCCTTAACTGTAGATCAATGTTTCTGAATTTTTATAAAGGCTTTAAAGGGAGTACTGAAAGGAAATTCTCTGTTCCTAGATATAGTAATGTGCTGTTATATTTGGAGAGATTTTACAAAACAGTTTCCTTGCTGGTTTACCTGAAGGAACTGTTGGGCAAACCTTGATACACCTCATTCTTTCCAGCCTGTTCATACTACAAGACACAGATAAAATCCTTAAAATCTTTGTAAACATGAAAAGAACTTCCAGTGCTAGAATAACTGCTGGAGACAGCAAGGTGAGCAGAGAGAGGTCACCAAAAAATAAAGGTGTTCCTAATAATGAATGGTGGAATTTTATGGAATCAGAGTGAGTGTTCTTTTTATTGAATGCCTTGTGTGGTGTGCTTTCTTGTACTCCTATTGTGAATGAGATTTTAGTTTAAAATGTCATCTAATTTTTTTTCAGGTCTGATAATTTCAAGACAACCTGAACAACGTGAATAGGACAAAACACTTTAGATTTCTCAAGAATTCCATAATTCCTAGTTCATTCAGAGTCTTATTAAACTGATTGTCAGTAGATTTGTTTTCTCTTCCAGTCCCAAGGAATAAACGCTCATTCTTGTAATTTTCTTTGATGTCCTCTGAATGCTAGATTCCAAAATATTGGTCTTGTTGAGCTTTGCACCTGTTCTTAATGATACAATAAACTGATTTCATGAAAATATTTATGTAGGAAATCCATAGGGTTTACACTGCTAACTCTTGAAACCACACATCTGCCTCCAGGCTTATGTTAACAACGGAAATCACTGACAAAGTTGTACAGAACTAAAAGTGAAAACCTACATTGATGCAGAATTTGAAGAGTATTATGGTTCTTGAATATGCAAAAATTAATTCAAAGATTCATGCTCACTGACAGCTTGGTGTAAACTTTGTCTGTGTGCTCCCTTATTATTTGTATTCAATTTTACAACTAAATGTGTATGAAATCATGGTGACAGCATCCTGTCTCTAATTTACTGTGATTGGGATTTTGGGGGAGGGTTAATTTTGGAGAGATTTTGGTTTTGGTAGGTGTTTTGTGGTTTTTGGCTCGTGTTTGGTTCAGTTTTAGGTTTGGGATAGTTTATCTGGGTTTATTTTGTTGGTTTGTATTTTTTTTTTAATGTCTAAAATTTATCTGGACACAGACACAGCAGCTTTATGTTTACACTGCACTGAAGTGTAAGTCTATAATCAGATCTTTCTGAATCTCAGTCTTTTGCACTCTTATAGCTCTGGGTGTGTATTTAACTACTTGTGCTACTTCTACGGTATTGGAATTTGTGAACTAGTAGAAATATTTAAGTTGCTTCCATTTTCTTGCCATTTCCTCTCTTTTACCTCCATCTCTCACAGGGGAAATAAAAAGAAAAGTGTAGGAAACAAAAACTAAAACCGTGTACCTGTTTTTGATAGAGTTTTGCACAGTTTAAACTTTAAAATACGGAATCATCAGGATCCAGACCAGAAACCTATATCAAATGGGAACATAATTATATGTAACATAATGTATAATGAAATACTATATTATAAACAGGAAGAAATATGATGAAATTAATTATAATTTTATGAGCATGCAATCTGCTTTGTGGTGTGATGCTGACTACCAATCTTCAGTGAGTTCCTCAGGAATAAAGATGTCTTACCTCACACAAGATTCAGGATTAGCAAAGCTATGCCTTAATAAAGGAGCAATACACAGTGCTTGTTGCTAAGGGTGCAAGAGGAAACCTAATGTGTCATGCTGCATTGTCACAGCTGAAAGCTTCATAAATGATTGCATTTGATCATTAAGAGAAAATATCTCTGAGATAAAATCAGAGAATTACAAATTATTTAACTTGTGCTTTGAACACAAGCAGAAATTAGTCAGATGGTGTTTGTTCATGCAGGAAGTTCAGTGCTGACAGTTTTGTTCTGTATGACAAACATAACTGCAGACCTCGAGTTCCATAGTTCAGCTCAGGAGCTTTTGAGCAAATTAAACTGCTATTAGAGGAGAATAAAACAAAAGTGTCAATCACTGCTCTCTGTAAATTCATAGTGATCAATTCATATTGATCTAAATAACCACTACCTTTGTATCGTTTTTACTGATTCAGTAAGATTTCGGGAACTGCAATACACATGTATGCACACACACAAGAGGGTGGCTTAGCTACTTGTCAAATTGTTTAAGCCAGTGGTTTTCAAGGGATTTGATCAAATATAATAAGGCAAAAAATCTTATTAGTTACATCAGACAAACAGATGCACTCAAAGGGTTGGCTAAAATGGAAACAGTTTTGCTAGAAATTTTAGGGAGAAAAAATCCTCACAAATATATTTATGTATTATTTTAAAATGTCCCTAAAAATCCTGATGGATATGTCCAATACAGTAATGGGCTCCTAAAATTCTTTTTTGGTTAGACTCAGACAATGAACTTATGAAGATCTTTCTTCTTAAATATCATTAGAGAGCCAATATGTGTATTCTGTAAATAAGAGATTCTAGCTATTCTTCTGCACCCTTTTATGCCTGAGGCTGTTCTGCTTCTCTCATCAACCAATTTAATTAAGCCGTTGACCATTTCATTATAGCCTTCATCTAGGAAAACCTTTTCTGGCTGCTAGCATGCTAACATGTTTCCAAAGCAACACAGAAATATCTCACAGATAAGAAAGGCCTCTACATGTTTAAGATATTTACTTGAAAAAGTGGTAACTGCTCAGTAAATCTGGCCTATTAAGAGTGAGACATTAATTAATTTCAATTCAGAAATCAATTCAACTTTCAGTCAAATCAATTTTAAATCAACTAGATTTTTTTCAGTTTTGAGTTTCACTTAGACCTTGACAGTCCCTCTCTAAATGAAACCAATATTCACCATGAGTTGGTAGTTAGCTGGCAAAATGAAACAAGAATAAAAATTAAAAAAAAATAAAGCCAGATCAGTTCCTACATCTGGTTTGGTGTCACACAAAGGCAGAGGTGGGTTGCTAGGCTGAAGAAAAGACAAGATTTGTTATAGACAGTGATGTCTCATTCTGTCAGATGTTTTAATGAAGATTTACATTAATTGTTGTTGCTTCCCTCTGGCAAATTTTTCCTCTTTGGCTTCTTTGTTGCACTCTCAAAAACCACTTCAAACTGCAGATTCTTCAAAACCATCCACTTACTACATTAGGCACTATTTATCTCAACATTTTCAGTGTCAAATGCATGCCTGCTCTGTCTAATCATTACCAAAGACCAGAATATTTTCTCATGGGTTAAAAACTTAAAAACTACAACACTGCTAACAATATCTGATCAAGAAATGAGAGCAAGTAATAAGTAAAGTAGGAGAGAAAAGATGCACTAAGAAGAATGAGACTCAGTGGGTTTCAGCATAGTTCAAAATGTCAGAAGTGGAAATCAGATCCAGAATTGGCTTAAATCTTATCCTTAAATTAAATCACTTAAAGTTGGCATTTTCATATTAAAAGGTGTAGGATTGTTAAAATTAAATTTGAGAGAAATTAAATTTTGACTCACTAGTTACAGATTATCCGAGTGAAATGTCAGGGCACATTGCCTCAGTCTTTGCGTGTCACTACTAGACAAACCTAAAATATGACACATCATTAATTTAATGTGTCTATTTGTTGACAAAAACCATGCAGGATGTCCTAGATCACTATCTTTATCAAGAGAAACAATTCCAGAATCTCTTAATATCCTTTCTACATTTATATAATCTATGTAAACATATCTTTGATTTTTTTTTATAGTTAATATAGCTCTGCAATCATGAATATTTTATTTCAAATTATGGAATATATATGCTTAATTTAAGCTTTTATTTTTATTTCGCTACATGTACATGAATTCAATATAATAAGAGCTAGAATAACTGCACTAAAGGCATTTGCAAAAGCAGTTTTAAAATAAAAACCCTTTTTGCCCTTCTCAGTGAGTGACTACTGCTTTGTAGGGCAGCAGTCAAAGATGGGCTGCCAATGAAAACTTCCCACATGTGAAGGAAACTTCAAGTACCATTATGCAGATCATCATTTAGGAGCCACTCATATCTGAACAGATGGTGAAATCTATTCAAATGAGTATGTAAACATATTTTCAAAGATCACAGCACCCTAAATAAGAGTGCTAGAAATTCTTTATCTTGAACAGTTTTTGATCTTAAAATAAGACAGAGATAAGATTACTGACACAAAGATTTGTCAGTGATAAATGCCATTTCAGATGTCAAAATCCAAAATTTAGATCTTTAAAATTTTCTCATGGCTACAGATGTTTCAGAATTACTAAACTACCAACTTTTAATGCCAAAAGGAACTTTACAAGCCAGTATTTCTGAAATGTATCATATTTCTGTCTGGAAAATTTTGACCATGTCTTGATGCTAGTACATTTTATCTCATTAAGGGCTTTGCAGGTTCAAACTAATGATCATAGAAAGAGCTGAAAACCCCATAGCTTTGATGAAGTCTACTATATATGTAATGAGACATTGCATTTAGGATATTAATTTATACAGGATGAATGACAGATCTTGTTCCTGTTTTCATTGACTTTGAATGGCCATTAAGTATTTAAAGGAATGGAATAACTGCTCATATTTAACTGACTATATAATGAAAAAATTGAATCTTGTTATTTTCACTGAGATCTATTGTTCCTCTTGCAGAGCAAAGCAATGACACTTCTTGCAGATAACTATCTTGTTACATGCCTTGTTGAATTATAACTTTTTGTTTTAACTAGTATACCAAGATATTTGAATCAGAAGTGATGTTATTTATGGTGCAAATACATTATTTAAAGTCTCAAAGCCACTAAATATTTTTTCTAACAAATAAGGAGTCCATTCTGCTTCCCTAGATTCACTGATTTATACCCTGGAACTACCAGAGTGCTCCTGAGAATAAAGCAAGGACTAGCTTTTATACGTATTTTGCAAAAAGCATTTTGAATCACGCACAATCCTTATGTGTGACACTAACACTTGGAGCAGACAATTTAGTCATTGTGAAAATCTTTTGAAGTGTAAATGACTAACATCTCTTTTTATCTTCTCCGTGATTTCAGTTTTATCTGAAACATGTAGTTAACAGGAAAAAAGAGCATCCTTAAAGCCATCATGTCTAGTCTTTTCAGCTCTCACTGAACCAAGAGCTCCCATTTCAGTTCAGAACATCTTTTTCTATTCCAGGTGGGTTTTTTCCTTACTACTCTACAGTCGCAAGTACAGCAATTTAGAAGAGGTTGGCCTAGTGGTTGCATTTGGAGAGACAATGTTAGACAAAGAAAATCACTTGCATCTAAGTCAATTAAGTAATTTTTCCTCTTGACAATGGTCTGTGTCTACCTGTGTCTGAAAGTTTCCTGGTACAAAAGGAAATCAGACTTTCTGATGTGAATGGCAAACTTTATTTTTTGTGTGTATTTATGAACACATATTTTTATTTATATAAATAGATAGTAAAGACATATTTACACTGAAGGAGTAATTACAAATTTATCATCGACTATGAAAGACTATTATTTATATGGCAAGTTAGAGAATTTTCTTTTAAAATATATTGTATAATAGTTGATTGGAAAGAAAGGTAGGTAAAAAAATGTTTTTCTTAGTATTCCAGTGTAATCAAGGTTTTAATCAATATATTCATTTTTATAATTTCATTTGTCTTAATATATGTCTACTGCAGTCCTTTCAGTAGACAGTTACTAGTGATCTGCTGTCTAACATAATGGTGATGGTCTGGGAGATCTCATGTTCAAATTACCAGGAAATATTACTAAGACTGAATAATTTTAGTATTCTAGAAAAGTAGTAACAGCAACCCGAGGGAATAAATCAAGAAGATCCCATTAGTTGTTAATATCTTAGTAATATTAAAAAATATAATGGCCATATTTTGAAGCATACTTTTCTACTCACTTTTACCTAAGGTTTCCAGCTTTCTTTTGCATGTGATTGAAAAAGAAAGGCAAATCTCTTGTATCTCATACATCTGCTGTAGCTCTAACAAAGTTTTATTGCAGCTCATCTAGTAACAGAAAAAATATGAAAGAAGAAAAAGTATGTATTAAAAAGAAGAGCAGTTTGCTGCCTGATATTGTGGAGAATTTACACTGTGTATGATGTGATTATTCTAGCAAAAAATGTTTTGTTGTCATGTGTGACCATCTGATAAAAAATTTATCAAAGTATTGTTGTGCGAAAAAAAAAAAAAAACAACTATTGTTGTAAATACAAACCAGATATATTTAAATTTCAGTTTGATTTGCCTGTAATAATCAAGGTAAAGACCACTGTAAGTTTACACACCTTGTCAAGGGCCTGAAGAGAATTAAGAACAACAACAACTGAACCACTGTTTTCCACAATATCTCTTTGTTAGATTTAGGTTTTATTGGTTTGATAAACCCCTTTCCTGATATCAGATGGTGAAAAGATGTGGTGAGATCTTTGCAGCCAAAGGCTACCACTTCACACTGAAATAAGCCTAATAATCTAAACCAGAAAAGATGCAGATTCCTTGAGACAATCTCCCCACTTACTGTCTGTAAGAACTCAACCACGACATCAGTCATGGAAAGAGAAATATTTTTAGATGTCAAAACTACCATAGAGTAGCTCATGAACAGTAGATGTTAAAGGAGTTCTCTTGTGTTTCAGCTCACCTTGCCCAATATGATGAAATAATTTTTGCAATTGCTGAAATGCAGCTGGAAACAGAATACTGAATTCTTACAGACTGAAAATCTGCTAAAACAAAATGCATTGAAATTGCAGCGAAACTAAGCAATAAATCCAATATATATTTGGGTAATTGAACTTTGAATGTTCATGGCAGATGATTTGTCTGGATATTAGAAAGCTGCACCGCATGGTACGGAGACAATTTTTCTCATTCCCCTTTGCAATCAAGAAATTCCTGCCTGCCTACAATTTAGGAATTGACTTGTCTGTCTTGTCTATTTACGTATGCTCTCTGGAAAATCTTAACCTAAGGTTTATTCTTTCTATATATTTAATGGCTTATGAGTCATTTTTCAGGTGTCCAATATGCATGCAATTGTTGAGAAGATACTAGTTCTGCTTTTCTAAAACCATACAGGGATGCTTTGGACATCCTTAACTGGGAGACAGTAATGTCACAAATGTACTTGGAATTTTGAAGGAAAGAGTCACTGTGTGTAAAACACGTAAGATGTAAAAATTAGGATAATGAGGTCAACAAAGGCTTTATTTTAGTGCCTTTTTGTATATTTTTGTTCACATAAGAACTCAATTAATTCACATCTCTGAACCTGTGATGTCGAGACCTGTTGATGAGTTCAGAAATCCACTTTTCCACTGAAAAATTACTGGACATTGTCTTGGACATAATCACTATTCATTCTTCCAGTCTGTCATGGAACAGAGATAGTGACATAGCTCAATAATTTCTTCTAGGGCCTTAACATGAATATTTGCACAACCTTGTATCTTTCTGAAATTAGAAAAACTGCCATAAAATGTTAAAAAACTTCTATGGATGTATTTCTTTAGCAGAATAATAATCTACATCTGCCTTGAATTAATACTGGTTTTAACTTGAGAATTCAATTATCCAGCTGGTAAACACAGAATGACCTCCTTAGTTATTCCTCAGCTTAAATGTATAGAGATTCTTCCAGAGGGTGTGTGACTCTTCACAGGTCTGAGAAAAGAGAGGAGCAGTTTTGGAAGATCAGAGAGAATATAACTCCTAATGTTATATTACATATTATATTATACCTGTTATCTCTAGAAATGTTTCAAAAGAGAACTGCATGCATGGATAACAATCCTTATATGAGTGAAAATGGTGCACAGAGCAATGCAAGGTGGGGGTGCTGATATTGCCTGGTAGCTTGAGCTCCTGCAGGAAATTTTTGAGTTCAGATTTGCTGTGCTATCATTTGCACATGTAAGACACTTTCCTAGTGTCATGTGTTATGATCATAAGCACATATGATGATAATGAAGATCAGAAAATATTTTGAGAATATGAGTAAAGTATATTATGTAGCTGTTTCTTGGATCCTAACAAATTTAATTTATGTACTTACACAATTCAGTGTACTGATTGCCTAAAATTGAAATGAATGGAAGTATAGCACCCTGCTGACAGTAAATATGATCAGACTTGTTTCTCTATGGACTATTAAACCATATGACAAAGAAGTCTTGCTTTAATGCATTTGCGAGAATAAAGGTCTGGATGTAACTTTTAGAGGTCTTCTGAAAGTGTTTTGATAAAAATAGATCAGAGTGGAGACTGAGACAAAAATGTGCTCAGAAAGAAGTAACTGTGAGCTCATCTTTTGTCAGAACATTTTTGTTGTATTGCATTGTTTCCCTGTGTTGGTGAAAACATTATCACAGGCTGATTGCTCAAGGTCATGACCTGAAGACATAAGATATTTTGAGTGAGATTTTTTCAGTGCACACAAAAAACAGTTTCAAATCTTATCATCAAAGTGAACATCCTAAACTTTACACTTACAAGCACACATGTAAAGTGAGCAAAGGTTTCTATTTTATTTTTAATCAAAAAATTGAAACAAATAGTAATAAGAATCAGATTATTATCTTCTGCTGTTCTATTTACAGGTCTTTTAGCTTAAGGCAAGGATCTGTATCAGCTTTACAGAGGATTACAGCAGTCACTTGGTAGTTCATAAAGCACCAGAAAATCAAGTGGTTGCTTATTTTCAACTCGCAACAAGAAAAGGGCCAAGGACCTGCTATTAATATCACTTTATCATTCCTGTCACTATTACTAGGCTGCCTTTAACAACATTCTAAGTGCCATTTACTCATGAACTGGTATTTAAACAGCTTTCATAGTGAATCTCTCAAAAATAAATCACTATCAAAGCTTTCATATCCCCAGACATGTGACCATACCATTAGGAATATCTGTTTTCCTGCATGACATTTTTCAATATATTCAGAACTGTCTTCTTATTCTCTATCACCAGCATTTAACACCATTTGAAAAACTCCAAAATGAGTGTATGCAGGTGTAAATGCTAAATGAAATCTTGTTTGAGTTTTCATTACCATCTGAAGGAGCTATATTCTTTTTTTGCTATGACTGTCCTCTGGAAATAGTAGAGTATCTGTTCAAGGGTATTTTGCAGAGAGAAAGGCATTTTTTGCACAGAGTACTTTTACATTATGGAATACCCTGCTGATTTGGAAACACTGATGTTATGCTAATTTATCTAACAATGTAAGACACTCTTGTGACCACATGAACACTAGTCAAAACCCTAAATATATCTGATCATCTCATTTTTTCAAGCTATTAAAGATTGCAGAGATAAATTGCCACACATTGCCCCAAGGACAGTCAATGGTAGGTGCCAAAGCAGAGAAGACTAATTAGTCACCTTTCAGTACTTCAGGGTCATAAAAAAAGGTTTTTGTAACTTGCACAAAGTGATCATCTACACTTTCTTGTGGCAGACTGTCCCTCTCCATTTTCCCCACCTATTAACATTTTTAAGGGAACCCATGGGCAAAAGACTGTGATACTGAGAATTTATTTTTGCAGAGTCCTTTTGTCATCATCAAATCTTTGCAAAATAATTTACTTTCTTCATGGAGTCAATTGATCTTGGCTGTATTTTGGTAAGTGTGTAGCCTGCTATTTAAGTCTGTTTATCCTCACATGTATAGATGTGTATTTTGCATCTTTTTAATGCATGTCAGGATTCTGAAACTTTAAAGCTTAAAACCATCTTGTACTTCTATAGGTTTAGTGTACATGTGTTGTAAATGATTGTCCATCCTTGGTCAAACTTTCATCTTATGATGTCTTTGAAATAGTTTAACTCTACATGAATGCAGAAGATAATTTCTTCATAGTTTCTGACACAGTGAGTTGGTTGTTCATTAATAGCTGTTTGTAATTTCAATTTCAACCAATTTCAATAATTAAAATTATTTTCTATAAAGTATCTTATCACATTTTTAACCATTCACTATTTATCTAGCCACTTCTATTACTCAAATAAAAAAATCACTATTTTATAAATTTTGAAAAATCTCACAGTACTCTTGTAATTGGTAACAAACAACTGCATTGCAGAGGCATACATTCTTTTCTAAATAATTTTATTTTACTTGTGAAAGTAACACAATTCTTCAAGCCCCACCATTCAAATAAGATTTTTCACATCCATATTATGCTTTGAGAAGGGCATATTATATGGGTATGATAGATTTTCAAGAGAGTTTTTCTTTTGTGTTGTAGGAGGATGAAAGAAAAGTTGTGACAGATGCTCTAGAAAGACTCCTGCTTATTCTGAAATATGACCAAAACTAATTAATGCAGTTCTTAAAAATGTTGGGTTCATGATGGAGTAAACTCTCCCTTTCTTCCATGACGTCTGTAGGACACATAATAGAATAAACTTTATGAGCTGATGTCCTCATCATGCTTTTATTTTGATTTTCATTATGATCTCTCTTAATTTAGTCAGTCATAAAAATCAGAACACTTGCTCCCATCTGAACTGCAGTTTCCAAACCTAAAGCTGCTTAAAAGATAAATCCAGTTAGTCTGTAATTAAACACAGGGGAAAATGTGAACATCAGTTATGGGTCCATGTTAAATCAAGAAAATAAAGGAAATTCTAAGTGTGCTTAAGGATGAGAGACTGATTTTGAAATGAAGAATTTTAACAGGGTTTGGGGATTTTTTTTCCTACCATATAGCTTAGAGTATTGGATTGTATGTTGTAGCTATAGCAAGATTTTGGGAATAGCATTCATTCAATGCATTCAAAATACATGTAAATGCAGAGTACATTGAGGACTAGAGGAGCAGCAAAACTTATGAATGATTAACATTTCTTTCCTTTCACACATTGAGTCATACCAAGCAAGTGAGTTTCATTCTTTCTCTTTTAAATATCGGTATTAAATGTGGCATTATGAGAAAAAGACAAAAAATAAACAAGCTCTATTTTACTTAGAATTATGAAACACAGAAAAGATTTGACTCAAGGCACAACTTTTATTATCCAATCTGATAACTTTTCTGTAAAGTTCTGTTAAATGAGTGTTGATCTGTTGGGTTTTGTGGGTTTTGTTTGGCTGGCTAAGATTTCTTTGCTCTTCACAGCAGTATGTAGCACACCTGAGTTGTTGAATTAACAGTTTGATCTCTATATTGATCAAATTTAAACTGAGATTTTTTGTCTCTGGGAATGTAAATGAATCAGAACAAATAAGAGAGTGTATATTTCGAGGACTAAAGCTGTGTATCCCACTACAGGCTTTTACTCAAATTGCAGAATAAGCCTGGGCTGTGGGATGTTGCTGGTATCCTGACAGTTAGCCTGGAAGCCAGGATTTCCAGACTCAGCAGATACTCCATGTCGAAACAGAGATTCCAGGAATCCCAAGAAGGGTGTTTGGCCAAGAAAAAAACCTTCCTGCTAACCCTGGAGTAGGAAGAACCTGAAAACTCCTGACTCAAGCTCACTCCAGGAAGACAAGGAGCCCTCAGGACTTAAGAAGGCAAAGAACCCTTGAGACTCCTGAGTGTCTCAGGGAGCCTTGAATATTGCATGAGCTCTGTGGTCACCAAGGTAGGAGACTGCTTGTCAAGACTCCCTTGGATCTTAAGAATCTGAGTATCTTCAAACCCTTCTGACCTGCTCAAGGGAACACAGGGGGAAAATAATCTTTCAGGTCTTTTGTATGAGTTTGTTCAACACAACAGACAGAGAAACAGACATCTGTGAAAGAGCCAGGATCACCCAATGGAAATCCAGTACTTGGCCAGTGATACATAATATGAACAGGCTCAGGTAAAAACTCCCCTCTTTTTAGGCTTTTTATAAAGATTGCAAATAATATTTTGGTGCTCTTGGTTTTTTTCCTTTTTTCTGAAACAGAACATCAAAAGCATGCTAATTAGAAAATTTTAATCTATTATGCATTGTATCAAACCAAGGTCTTGTTCAATGTCTTATCTCTCACAATCAAGAGCACATTCTTAAAAAAAAATAGGAATCATACTCTGGATTTCCCGATTCACCCACTTCATTTCACTAATAATTCTGCGGGCCTTCCATCTTCAGTCAGTAGTCTCTCTCCAAACCTATAGAAGGTACTCTGTTTCTCTCAACACACTTCCTGTATTTTGATCCATATTTTTTTTTTTTTAATTTTGATGTTAGGTGGTTTTGTTTTTTTTTAAATGGGATGTACAGGAATGTAGGCAACATGGAAGAATATGCATTCTAACCAAGTTCTTATTTGTTCTTTTTTTATATTCCTGAATGGCTAAAATTTATTTTGCCTTTTTGACTGCTTAAAATTCTATATAATATTTTAAAGAGCTACCTGCAGAAATATCAAGAGATTTTTCACATCATAAGAAAGCAGAATCTATTATTTTATGTCACTGGTTGATTTTTAAAAATTAGTTACCTTGTATTGTTTCATTTGAGTTAATTTGCCACTTTATCTTCTTTTTTTTATTTTTATGCTTCATTCAAATATTACAAGGTCCTTTTGTTATACTTCACATTCAGCTTTGACCCTTCTGCCTGATTTTGTATTCTTAGAGAGCTACATCACATCATCATTCCAATAAATTTCAGATTTATTTGTAAACATATTTGACAATGGAGAAAAATGAAAAAGGTCTCTCTGACAAGTCCCGGTAGTTGTGAAAACTGACTATTAATTCCCATGTTTTTCTTATTACCATGACTTAATCTTCCCTTGTATTTCTGACAGTTTATTTAGAAACTTTTTTTCAGAATGTACTGAAAAGCCAAGGATACTTTATTAACCAAATTGACTTTTTTTTTCTCATTTATTGCTGTCTTGGAGAACTCTTGTGGATGTGTCAGACATGGTTTTTCTCTAAAAAAGCTGTGTTGATTCCTTGTAGCACCAGTATTTATCCTCTTGTTTCTACCATTTGTCCACTGTGGATAATGGTGCTGATCTATAGTTATCCAGATCATTATCCAGCTTTCTTTCACAAGTTGGAATTGCTACAGCAACAATTTGTTCTCCTAACACCAACTCCAGTTTAAACAGTACTTTGAACTCACCCATAAATAGTTCCAGAGAGAGAAAATCTTCACCTCCTTTGTAGGTGAAACCAATAAATGGGATTCATTGTCTTCTTTTTCTGATAAAACCTTAGTGTTCTCACATATTCTATTTATTGTCTGTATCTGCCTTATATATCTGATTTGTCAGGTTTTCATTAAACTATGAAGAAATGAAAACTGAATGAACATATTCCCTTTTCCCCTACGTCATGTATTTCAGATTTTGAAAGTAGTATGAAATCCAATATTAATCCTATTAAAATTTTCATCTCGTAACTCAGAATGTGAATGTGACTCGTGGTGGCTTATTTTGGGAAATGCAGCATTTCATTAAGTGAAATAAGTGAGATTATGATTTCATTCAGACCTACTGTGGAAATTAAACCTCTTCAGTAGGACTTTTAAAATTGAAATAATTCATTTTGCAAGGGTAAAGACAATTTAGTCATGAATTTCGGCTCACTTTTTAAAATGTATTTCCAAAAGCATTTAAGGGCAGTATACAGATATAATGTGGGGGGAAAAAAAAAAACCAACCAAAAAAACCAAAAAAACAAACAAACCAAAAACAAACAAAAAAATCCCACCCATCAGCACTCTATGACTTAGAGTAACTTTTAAATCACCTCAGAATACCTCAGATACAATTGTATCAGATACAATTGTATCAGAATACCTCAGAAATTGTATCACCTGTAATACCCCATCCACAAACAGCACAAGTGGTGTAACTTAGCTAAAACTAAAATACCTCATAGACCACTGAGAAATCACTTAAAGTATCCCACACAGAAGCTTGAAGAGCCAGTACTTTAGCAAACTCTTCCTCTGCAGGTGATTTAGAGGGAAGAACTCTGAGTGTTAAACCTGCCATTGATGTTTTGGGATATCTTTGGTTTTATAATTTTCTTTTGTGATCTCAGAGCCAAATACTAGACTGATCATAATGTTAAAGTGCAAAATCTAACTCCCTTAATGGGAAAGTAAGCTTCAACTGATCAGCATCACTACACCCTGAGCAACGTGAGCTGGGAATCTCTTGCTTAAACACATCCAGCTGACCCCTGTTATTTTGTCAGTACATGGTGGATTTGCATCCAGAAAGATTCAGGTTGAATATTAGCAATCATAGGGTTACTGAAGCATGGAAAGAAACTGCCCATTGAGACTTTGTTATCTCCTTCAATAGAGAATTTAAGGACAGGCTACATAAACGTGTATCAGGAATGACAAATATATAGCTCATCTAGCCTTGTGCCAGAGAACTTAGTGACCTCTTAAAGGCTCTTTCATTTTTATTTCCCCATGATTCCATGAAGATTTGAAAATAAATACAATAAAAGCTTTGAGATGCAGTAAAGGAGCAATATAATGTTTTGAATAGATGACACCAATGCTGTCTTCCTGGGACTTTTGCCAGGTAAGTGATTTTGAACAACAGCTTTTCTGAACGCTTATACTACTGAATCACTCAATTTATTTTCATTGAAGTCTTCATTCTTAAATCCATATAAAGAAATTAGGCATCTAGAGGGGAAACAGAGGGGAAACACATTCTGATCTTTAGGAATTGAGTGGTATGCTACAAATATTAATAAATCTAAATACCTCTATAAAATGTTCTTTACAGAACATTTCTGTAATATAGATCTTTTCCTATGTGACCTCGCTCAATTTGGACTCATGGGCGGGTCATCAGTAGGTACATGCAAATCCTAGGGAGTTTTTTGAGTCTTTCAAGCCTTTTAATACTGCCAGTGGAAAAATGGTAGTTTTCTGTGGTCAAAGCCTCATTTTGGTATAAATGTTAAAGATAAAATCATGTGATTGTGTTAATTGATGCAGAGTAATTTAGATATGACAATATATATGAAATTGGAAATTACCTTAATAAGCACTTGAAAACATAAATATAACATACACTTAGAAGTCAGGTATGCTATGTGTGAGATTATTTTATATCCTGATAATATCTCTCATTTGTATAGCAACAATATAGATCTTAATTAATTTATCAAAATCTATTTTCCTCTAAAAAGATTTTTTTTCACACAACAGCAAAGCAATAGCACCATCTAGAAGAAGCCTACTTTCAGTTATGTGTTAGTCCTTTCATATATAGCTTTTCTCCTCCCTTGTTTGCACTGTTTAGAAGATAGCTCTTCTGTGTTTCCAATTTGGTCAAATTTGTATAGACTTTTAATACTGTAATTACTTGCATGAAGTATCAAAAATTTAAATTAAATTAATATTCTTCTATGTAAAGAAAGGCCTCTAAAAACATTTCAGATAAAGAATTAATTAACAGAATTTTATTTCTTTATATTAGACTGAGAAATGTTTCAGCCATTCTTGACATTCTTACAAAGTATAAAGACAGAATCAGATACTTGACAGAAAAAAAGCTTATGCAGGTGGATAAAGCTTATAAAAGTATAAGAAACTGAGAATGGATCCTAAAATTAAAAATGCTAAAACATTTGAGATAAATCTTAATACTTGATAAACCTTCCAGGATTTTTTCTCATACTGGTAATTCTGGACCAATATTAACATGCCAGGTGGCCATAAGGCAGATGAAAAAAAATTGTCTCATATAATACCATGATAATTCAGACTAAAT
Source organism: Onychostruthus taczanowskii (assembly GCF_017590055.1). Taxonomy (NCBI): domain Eukaryota; kingdom Metazoa; phylum Chordata; class Aves; order Passeriformes; family Passeridae; genus Onychostruthus; species Onychostruthus taczanowskii. The sequence continues at coordinate 219,585 of NW_024498795.1, forward strand.
TTTCTGCCAGAAGAAAAAACAAAACAAAACAAAAAACCAACCAAACAAAAACAAACAAACAAACAATAAAAAAACCGCAACAAAACAAAACCCAAAAATAAAAAATTGACATGAAATTTTGTCTGGAGGTGGCAAAGAACAGTGGCTCAAGTGTCCAGAACACCAAAAGATTCTTATGTCCAGCACTGGATTTTCCAGGAAATTTAACTATATAAAACAAAACCCTATGGTCAAGCTCCTGATAATTATTTAGGATGCATCACCTTTAATTTATGTCTTTAGTCTAAATCAGAAAAAGAAAAACCAAAAACTATTGAATCAGAATTTTGCAGATTTCAGATGCAGCTTTTCTGTCCAAATCTTTATAAGTTTTAGAGAAGGTAAGGCCAAAGTGCTGAACCTTGTAGCTGGGAAGAAAGTGGAGTATTTTTTCTGTCATTTCCTTCACAGGGCTGATGAAATTTTGCAACAGTTACTTAAATTTTATCAGATGTTCTTGCAGGCTAGACATATAATCTGTGATAAAATTTTAGGGTTTGGGTTGGGTGGAGTGTTTTGGTTTTTTTTGTTTTTTTTTTTTTTAATTTTGTTTTGTGGTTTTCTTTGTTTTGTGTTTTGTTTTGTTTAATTTTGTTTTGTTTTGTTATGTTTCATTTTTAACTAGATGATTAAGCTTGTTGTCTGTGTCTTCCTTGCCAAAATTTGAATCGATCTTTTAGTTTTCCTGGGTTCCTGGCCATAAAGTAACAGCTTAATTAGAAATTATAGAGAGTCAGGTGTTGTGGAGAGGGAAGGACAAACATAGTCTGACTAGTTGACATAGTGTCCTTGTCAATCATCTTGCACAAGCTGGAATTTTCTTCACATGTCGTTGTGGTGACCAGTATTGCATTATGCAGTTCAGCTCCGAGGTGAGACGAGCATCACAGACATCAGCAGTGAGGCAGAACTGTGCTGTGCAAACATCTGTACGTGGATACCTGAGCTAGCCCCAGGCAGTGCTGACACCACCGTGTGGTACACGCAGCCCCCTGCTCCAGAGAATCAGCCCTAGTCTCACGGGGGCCTTGTAGCTCAAGCCTCTTCAGGCCATGGTGATGGTGATCCTGATGGAGATTTCTGTCAGGCAGTGAGGGAATCAGTGCTAGTTTAGGACCAGCCACGCTGTGCTCTGTGGCACACTGCAGACATAACTGCAGACTTCAGCTGCTCCATGAGGAGAGAGGCACAGCAAAGATGTGAGACTGTAAAGTTGTAGTAAAAACCAAACTGCCTAAAAGTCCTGTTTCACAGAATCACAGAAGGATGGGGGCTGGAAGGGACCTCTGGAGGTCATCTAACCCCACTGCTAACAGGGTCACCTGTAGCACATTGCACAGGATCACTTCCAGAAGGGATTTGAATATCTCCAGAGGAGGAGACCTCACCAACTCTGTTCTAGTGCTCTGAACAGTGCTTCTTCACATGTCAAGTGCCTTCCTTATGTATCATTTAAAGTCTGCACAAGATGGCAGTTGTAAATTTGCAAAGCATAGAAAACACTTCACGACTTCAAAAGAGAACCTCACGTCTTCTGTGTTTTGAACCTCACACCTTCTGTGGGCTTATAGGTGGCAATAGTCACAACAGCACAGCTGAGGTCTGGCATCCTACACTGTGCAATTATGGTGTAACTGTTGATATTCCTACTCAGCACAGACTGGAAGAGAATCAATACGAAAAATGGCACAACAGAACCAATATATGACATATAATATTTTCATTTTTTTTCAGTCGGCTTATAAGGAGCAGGAACAGGAGATGTGCCTTCCACATCTATTTCAACTTGTATTTAAAATGTATTAAATATAAGTGATTTAGACTTTTTTATTTCACGTTCTAAGTACAAAGAATCAGGACATTAGTATTTAGTGTTCTTTTAATTAAAATAGCAGTTTACTCTAAGCCCTGGAATTAATTACTTTTTGAACTGCTTCTCTGCTCTGCTAATAATGTTTGACAGTTTTAAAATAGAATAGCTAAACTTGAGGCTATTCAGTTTAGTAGGCTGATGCAGAATGCACTGGGAAAGATGAACTGCAATTTAAAAAACTGTCATATGCAAGAGCATACTATTCATTTAATGATGAAGACCTCTGTCAAAATTTGCATATGCACACTGTGAATGAAAGACCATTCAGAAGATGGAAACTGAAAGTAATTTTAACATTATTGACTTAATGATACTAAATTTTGTCCTAGCTATGACTTTAAAAAGAGATCATTATTTTTACGTGAGATCAGGCATTGGAAAGAAATAGTTTACTTTTTATAGGAAATGTGTGTTAAAAATGCTGGGTTCAACATATTTGTGTTAATTACGAAAAAGTGTTACAGGACTTAAATGACAGGACATGCATTTTAAACTAGAAACAGAAAAGTCTTCACCTGTAATAACTTGTTCATGTAAATAATAGTCAAAGAAGGACTCAGTATTTTTAGTTACCTTCTTGGCAAAATTGCAACTTTATGCATACTAACATATTGCCCCAAAGCATAATGCAATCATTTTGCCTTATTTAGAATATTTTGATGCTATTTCCCTGGAAGCAAAACCCCATGTATACAGATTCCTTGGTCAGTTAGTATTTGTAATGAATCAATTTTACCTGAGAAAAGTCTTCAGTGTTACCCATTAATATCCAAGTATCTCCATTAGGACGGTGCCTCCTTGCCTTATATATGCACTCTTTCCATCTTCTGCCAACCTTCCCCTTTGTCCTCATCTCAAGATTAAGAAAATTACAATACAATGAGTATATAAATTATGTGTTAGTCTAGGAGGTAGTCTTTTTAAATAAGACTTCACTTGGACTGACAAATGTGTATCCAACATCTCCAGTGAAATTTTGTTGATTTACAACTACCGATCAAGCCAGGCTTTTCCTTCTAATTCAGAGCTCCCAAATAACTCTTCCCACTCTGCCCTCATCTCAGTCTAGTTTGCAGTCCATCATTTATTTACTTGTAACTTTGCTTCTTGCACTATGTGTATAACTCATGTGATAGATATAGCAAAGATGCTGACTTGGAAGTTAGAAAACTACATGCAGCATTCAAATTCCTTTTCCATAAGAGATTATTAATAAATGCTATTTTTTTTTAACCAGGTCTACAGTAATTAGTAATTTCAAAGTATCTTGCAATTACTAATTTAACTCCAAAATGTATGATTTGCCACCACCTCTGCTATTCTCTTGCAAGAATGAAATGCTCGGCAAGATAGCAAGATTCATCCACTTCTTTCCATGGCACAATATTATAAGTATTCCATGTAAATAATAAATATGACTCACCCTTCCTCCCTAGTGTAAAAAGACTATTTGTCTTAAATGGTAAATTGGGCTCTATTAACAATTCCCTGGGAAAAAAAAAATGCACTTAATTACAGCATTCCACTGGAACACTAATGAAATATGAACTAGTTGAACTTTCAATTAACCCTTCTAAGATTCCTCACTACTGTGTAGGAGAAATGGTGCTACTTTGCCTTATTAAGGAGGTAATTTCTTTTGTCAGTACTAAAGAGAATATTTCAGGAAAACATCCGAATATCTATATAACTGAATTATACTTTCTCTTAAGTACTCTTCTTCATTCTTACAATGAAGAACAGATTCATACAGACCCTATATATGCCACATTATTTCTAAACACAGTTTTCAGATGGGATCCCCATTGAGTACTTGGGTTTATTTACCCTAAATAGAGTAATAGGAAAAAGAGTACAGTAAAAGCTGCAATGGGATGGCTCAGAGGTAAGTGTAGGTGAATCAGCTAATAATAAACTAGTAATTTTTGGGTATTTTTTTATTAGGTAATAATCATAGTTGTTTTGTAAGAAACTTATCTATTTTAAAACTGATTTTTAACTTCTGCCATTTCAGGTTTTAATTTTAAATTATGCAGATTCCCATGGTTTATCTTCCACTGTTGTCTTCAAATCTTGGCTTGTGATAAATGATTCAGAATAAAATCTTTGGAAGATTTGCCATGAGTTTCATGTGCTCTCACAGTCATTTCTTTGAAAACAGATTATTTATCATTTTTTCTTGTTCTTTTGATTATTTCTGGGGGGTTTTATTTGATGTTCGTTATTTTAGCCAGAGAATAGTAATCACAAAATTCTTACTAGATGACCTGGAAAAGTGAAAATTTTTTTTGGATCTTCCTGTTCAATACTTTCTTCTAGACTTTGTGCATAACAGGTATGGATTTTCCTGAGCTCTTTCAGATAACAACATGTCTGTGTTTAATTCATAAATCAAATCATTAACATGTGAATGAAAAAAAAACCAAAACAACTAACCAAACAAAACCAAACACCCCCCACCTTCTGAATTGCTCTTGTTCTTAAAATGGTAGAATTAAACGTTCTTAAAAGTCTTAATTTAAGTGACAAATTTATCTCTGTCTTAAATGTGGAATATGAGCTAGCACTTTTGGAAATGCTGTTTGCTTCAGAGGGGATAGCTGACAGAACTTTAGTGTTCTTCAAACTTTTTTTGGTTGCAAACATTAGTAAGAGATTTTTAAGCATGTGGCCCAATATATGTTTATTTATTTATTTATAAAATACATACACAGACCACTGTACTAAAGCATTGAATTTATAAACCACATACAAAAATAGAAATTAAGAAGGATGAGACAGTGATGAACCAAAAAAACTTAAAAAAAAAAGAAAGTTTTTTTTTGTTTTGTTTATTAATGGTGTAAAAAAAAATCTTTCTGCAGCCCAATGTATTGTATTATACACTCTACTAGTCCAAAATTTCCCGACATTTTGGAGACCACCATTCTAAATAAAGAAAAAAAACTGAGTACAGTAGGCAACCTTGCCTATTCTTGTATCACCCCAAAAAAATTACTTTTTAATTCATTCCATTTCAAAGTGACACTAATCAAACAGGATAAAAGAAAAAAAAAGAGAAGAAGAAATAACAGTGTCCTGTAGAAGAGAAGTCTTTTATCCATTGAAATTGTGTGGTGTCATGTAAATCCAAGTTGCACTTATTAAATACAAGAGTAATTATAAAAAACTGCAGTTGAAAAGTGTCAGATTTTTCTTCATTACTTGTTTAAACAGCTTTCTTCTCTTATTTAAGGGTTATTCCCCAGACTGGTTTGCAGAATGGAAATACACTTCAATTTTCAAGAAAACTGTGTCAGAAGAGATGTTCTAAATGTGCTGTATTCAGGAACACATTTGTTGCAAGAGTGCAGACCCAAAGTCCTTCTGCACTTACAAGAGACAATTTTTGAATGACCAGAAAATGGATAAGAGGAAAGATGTGATTTTAAGGGACTAAAATGTTCCATTATCCTGATATCACACAGGAAAATATATGTTATGCCTCTCTGTAAGTGTTTCATCACAAAAGAATGGAATATATTTCAGTTTTTCATGTTTCAGCTACTAGCACTGTTGAAAGAAATACTGAATAAATCCATGTTGATATGCAATTCAGGGCAAAAGGAGCCTATCTGGAAGGTGAAACGGTTGGCACTGAGTTCTCCATGCCTGTATTTATTTAGCACTAGTTTTACTTTGCTCCTGTGGGGCTGCGTGCCCTTTAGAAGTTAGAAAACAGACTGTTCTAGGAACACATCTCTCAGCTTAGTTTCATCTATAAGAAAAACAGCTCACACACTCAAAGTCTTCTCAAATTTGCAATCCAAAATGCGGTAAGTGAGGGCAATTGGGAGATTCATTTTAGAAGCATATTTTTTTTTCTGAACTAAACCATGAATGTAGATGTGCTGATCAGCTTGATGATTCATTTCAGTGTTTTCAAATGTCACACTGTGTATGTGTTATACTGAGACTGTAGTTTGGATTTGCTACGTTCTAGAAAAAAAATCATTCACAAAGAAATTGTGGCAAAAAGTGCATCTGTGATTACACATGACAGCACAGAATCAAAAATGTTTTTAAAGAAGGCATAAAGAAGTGAAATACCACTCTCGTATTTCTTCCTTCCCACCCTCAGAAGCATAGATTGCTTTCCATAAATAAGGAAGCCTGCGCCGTCTCCATTTCATAACTGTGCTGTTTCTTCCAGTTCAAGGAATCTTTGTTGAAAATGTGGGAGAAACTAGTGGCTATTTTGAATCCTTTCAGTCTTTTATCTACACAAAGAGGAATTAATTCACTTAGTTTTTATGGACTATAGTTAGAACAGTTGTCAATGGCAGAACTGGGATAAGACAAGACTATCCAAAGCAGCCAAGAAAGGATGGCCAAATGCTGGGCAGGTTTTGTTTTCACAAGAAAGAATTTAATTGAGAAAGATATGGAGTAATTTACCTAAGGTTCCTCCATGCTGGGGAATTTTTAACTGTGACTAATTTACCATTTTAACAGAGACTGAATAATCTCCTCTGGTTCAAGGAGAAAATAATCGAGATATATTGTCTTATCTTACACACTACAACCGGAAGCAAGCCAAGTCAGTCCTCAATGGTAAGGAGTTTCTTTTTCTCACTGAAACTGTTCCTCCACTTTATGATCCATTGTCATCCACTGTTTACAGACTCAAAGTGTCATAGTGTTTGAGATGGGAAGGGACTTCTGGAGACTGTCTTGTCCAACCCCCTGCCTAGACAGGGCCACTTACAGCCAGTTGCCCAGGACTTCTGCTTTTGACATACAAACTTATAGGCCAATCACTGAAGTGGGGACAGTAAAGCAGAATTTTTCTTTTCTTTTCTTGTTACTGAAACACCAGCATAACACAATTCAGAGGAAAAAGGTTTTTTTTCTATCTGTTGAAGAAAACTGTCCAGTTCTTCACTTAGATCTCAATAGAAGTTTATACACTACTGTTTTGGACAAAAATGTTAGATATTTTCATGCTTATTTATCTTTTTTCATCTTGTAATCTAGATCTGGAAATGTTTCACAGTGCTTAAACTGGTCTATAAATGAGTGATCTCCTTTCTGCCAAACCAACCATCCTCAGGCTGATCAGTGTCTTAGGCTGGCCTAAAGATGTCAGAAAACAGGAAGGAAGTGCTTCATGTCTTGCTGAATAAAATATTCTGGGTTCAAACATATTGCTCTAAAAATCAATAGAAAAATTCAGGTGTGAATGTGAGAGGCCAACAAATTGTGCTATATGAACAGACTGCCATGTAATGGATGGTTTAAAACTACAAAGAATTGTATGTACTGAATCAAGGAATATAATTGTGTTGGGTTTTCTTGCTTATTTTTAAAAACAAGATTCAGCTGACAACCAATACAGAAATAAGAAAAGTATATTTCTAATCTAAAGGTGTAGTTGTCATTACATATAATAAAATAAGCCAATGTTGTTACTCTAAGGAAAATGCAAAACCTAAAAAAACACTTAAACTAATTTAAAAATCAATAGGACTTTTACCAAGTAACTCCAAAGTCTTCCTAACACTACTAAGATGCCATTTGACATATTTGTTTATGGTTATTAGGCTTTCCCATTTTTTAAAAACATTTCATGTTTTATTAAATGTCAGTCCTTTTCTTCCTTTTTAAATTTACTGTCTAGTAGAAATGTAAGGTTCTGGCAATTGGATAAATAGGGATGTAAAAATGCACAATAAATTTATAAAAATTTAGCTATAGAATTCCACGGTAATGGAAGATGCGCCCACCTAAGAGCATGAGTTACTAGTTTACTAGAAAGAGCATTAACCAAAGCTCACATAAAGATATCTTGCAACAAAATGAGACAAAAAGAAAAAAAAAAGATGGTGGTGAACATTTTAGTAGTTGTATAAAGTTTAAAATTTCAAACTCTCTACAGAAGTGATATCTACTGAGGCAGAAAGAAATTTTGCACAGTCTCTAAATTGCACACCCTGGGTACTTGCTTATAAACACTTTTGAATAAGCTTTTAGCATTCAGTGATGTAGATCCTGAGATGTCTCCTTAAGGTCTCATTGCTAATGAGAACACTCAGTGGCCATTGTGGTCATGCCTCATTTATTTTACGGATGTCTCCCTCCATAATGATGGTTACTGATTACATTTTGGCATACTACTTTCTATTTCTCCATACTATTGCAATGGTGTCCTTAAAATTATGAGTGACAATAAACGATCTAGGAATTTTAAAACTGAAAGCATCCTATTCCAGAAAAGGAAAAATGTGAATCTCACTGTTATGTGATGTGACACAGCACATTTCCCAGAACAGCAAAATCAGCTGTTTTGTGCCTACTTGTTCTATTACCTTTTTTTAAAGTAACTATAACTTGAAACTTAGCCATATGGATGTCTGCATCATCCTGCAGAAGAAACATCTGACTCTCTATAAACATTTGTATGACTGTTTTCAACACTACCCTTTTTCTGTTACTCTACTGTTCCCTAAGATAGTCTGCACACCTGTATAGAAGTTTATCCTATGGATAAATCAGGTCTTTCAATTACTCTACAAATAAAGTTCTGCAACTCATTGTGGATGAGAATAAGGAAGGTCAGAGAAAGTGCTGAGAGGGCTAGAAAGCAGAGTAGGACAGTTTATTGAGATTAACAGCTGCAAACTTGATGTTGCTAATGGCAAGACGGATTACACAAAACACGTGAATGCTTTCATGAAGTCTTATATCTTCTATATTCCTTATTATAAGGAGCTTACTCACAGCCCTGTAGCAAAACCCTGTGCCCTTCTCACCCCACAGGATTTTTAAGAGCTCAGTCAGGCTGGCTGGGCTGATGGCTGGCTGGCTGGTTGAATGGGTGAATCCTGCTAGCCAAGATCACCTCTGACTTACCCTAATGTGCACGCTATTATTGCTGACTGCCTGCAATCGTGAGCAGTGATGGCAGATACAGTATTCATTCCAGAGTATGGGGCAGACCACCCACAGGCTGAAAACACCCACTAAAGCTTTTCATTAAAACAGAGCTTTTTACTGGGAGAAATAAATAAACAAACAAATTTTAAAAATGCATAAATAAATATCCAGGCTTCCTCATCAGTCACCTTCCAGAATAGCTGCTGTGCTGCTCAGGGCTGTCCCAAAGGCAGCAAGGGTACCCACCTCATTAAAGGTGCCCTGAAGACAATAGGCCTCCCGCCTATGCTAACACTGTCCCCAGCCCGCCGAGAGATCCCGGGATGCGGGACAGACCCGTCCGGCCCCAGCGGGCAGCCCGGCTCGGGGAGCGCGCACCGCCCACCGCGCCCAGCCGCGGGCGCTCAGCCACCGCTGCCCCCCGACCTGCGCTCACCCCCGCCCGGCTTTTCTGCACCCGCGCAAAGCAGGATGCCGGGCTGCATTTCATTTTTAATTGACTTACAGCCTCCTTCCCAACACTCCCCCTTCCTCTCCCTGCCCCGGCTGCGCTTCCAGACGCACTTTTCGTGTTGCAAACGGCGTGAGCATCAGGTGCGGGCAAGGAGGAGAGGCGCCGACTCCGCCTCCGAGATGCTGCTGCGGCGTGGGGAGCCCGGGGCAGGGGCTGCGGGTATCCCGGGTCTTCTGGCTCTGCCCCCATCCCCGCGGGGGTCGGCGGATTTCCCGCGCCGGCTGTTCCCAGCCTGGCCGCCGCAACAGGGGTGCAGAGAAGCCGGGGGATCCCATCCTGCTCCCCCTGCACTCCTGTGACACAAATCTTCCCTTCTCCTCGTCCCTCCCCGCAACCCCAGCCGTGCGCTTCTCTCCCTGCCCTTTCTTGCCGCCCTCCCCTCGCCCGGGCCGGGAGTGCCGGGTCCGCGGCGCTGCGGGAGTCAGAGGTGCCGGCTGCCGTGGCTCTGCAGGGCCGGCTCCCGAGGCCAAGAAGGGACACAGCCTTTTCTGTTCATCCCTTCCTCCTCCCCTCTTGTTTTCCATTGAGACCATTTCAACAGTCTTATTATTAATATGTTTTTTCTACTATATTCTGCCCCCCCTCCTTCCCGCCCTGACCACCAGCCCTCCGCAATCTCGTCAAAGGGATGGGTGTTTGGGATGGGTTGTAGCTGGGGAGGAAGATAAGTCCTAGACGCGGGGGGAGGGCGGGAGAGATTTTGCAGTCGTCTCTGGGCTGATTGGAAGAGGTAATCATTGTATCTGCGGCCGGAGGATTAGCAGATAAACTTTTATTGCTCCCTTTTGTGCGTGTGTGTGCGTGTCTTTGTGCGTGCGTGGGTGTGGGTGTGTAGAGGAAGAAGTCGTCTGTCAAGGAGGAAAATCTTTTCAATTTCCCTTTGGCAGGTGCAGGTCAAGGAGCAACTCATGAGCATTTTGTTTGATCCATGAACTGATTAGGAGAGGGGAAGCGATCCCTCTTCTCTTACCCTTCCTTTCCCAGTTTTGAAATCATTCCTTCCCCACCACTGCCACCCTCCCGTCCTTCCCCTCCTCTTTCCCTTCCCCTTCCCCTCCACTGAATGAATGGAAGAGTCTCCACGGTTTTTTTCTGCTTCTCGCCCTGGACTGGAGAAGTGAGGGGGCATCTGTCTATCCTCGTCCATCTCTTTCTCGCTCCATCCATTCTCAAGGGGATTTCAGACCGTGCAATGTGTTTTCAGCCTCCTGCCGCTGCTACCACTTGATACTATGTTATGCGCAGGGAGAGGGTTTTGCAAAAATGGATTTATTAGATTTTAAAGGATGTCTTCTCTAATAAGGTTCTCATTGCACACAAATATGACTAAATCCCCTATTTGGTAAATCTTTCTCTACCCCACCCCTCCTCTTTGGGTTCCCTCCCGCCCGCCCCCACCCCTTCAGAGGAGCAAGCACAGGGAGCTGATGACGGACCCATTAATCCCTTCTTCAATGCATCAAAAGAAGCCGAAGGGCTGGAAGTCGCTGGGCTCGGAGTCCTGCAGGAAATGCTTCGATCTGCTTTTGGTTCTGTATGAAACTGGTGACTAGGGGCTCGGCTCGCTCCGCCGCCGCCGCCCGCCGGCACCTGGATGCGCGGGCCGCCGCCGCCGCCGCCGCCGCCGCCTTGCCCGCCGCCGCCGCGATGCACCGCTCGTGGCGGTGCTGGTGATCGCTCGGGTGTGATGGGATTGAGCCGGCGGTGATCATTTGAAGGCGGTGAGGGAGAGCGAGGGAGAGGAAAGGCTGCTCGGCTCTGCTGTGTGTGTGGGCTTCAGGCTTTTTTTTTTCCTTTTTTTTTTTTTTTTTTCTTCTTCTTTTCCTACTTCCATCCTCTCCCCACCACTGGAAGTCCTCCCGTATCTAAATGGAATTAGTGGAGACCGAAGCCCCTTGTGTAAGGAACAGACATGACCCATGGGCGCAGCTTCTTTCACAGTGAGTATCAATCTCCCCCTTCCCACCCCCGACCGAGCTCCGCCGCCGCGCACGGGCTCCTGCCCTCCGCTGCCGCCACTCCTGGCGTAACGGGACGCCCAGGCTTCCTGGGCGAGGGGGCGAACTGCCCCCCAGGCACACACCGCATCCTCTCCCCCACCACGCTGCGGTGCTCCGGAGGGGAGCCGGTGTCTGCCAGCGCCGTGGGGCGGGCGGCGGGGCACGCTCCCGGGGGCTGGAGGCTTTCACCTGGGTGCGACGCCTCTGCTGGCTTTTGCCGCGCCGGGAGAGAGCGCAGGGAGCTGCCCGCGGCGCCGTGGGGCCCCGGCCGGGGCTGGAAGCGGCCGCCAAGGGTGAGGGGGCGCGGGGCAGCGCCGGGAGCCGCGGCGGGGGCGGGGGCGGCCGCACCGGGCACGGATCCCGGAGAGCTGCGGGGCGGGGGCGGCGCTTTGGGCTGAAATCCACCAGGATTAGCAAGGAGGCACCGAAATATATCACCTACTCTTCCGAGACCTTAGGGGCCTCAAGGTGCGAGGTGGGACTCCCTCTCCCGCCTCTGTTCTGCGGAGGGTCCACTGTTCTGAAGGGGCTCGACTGGCCCCAGTTCCTCCCAGCACTTCTCTGCGCGCCCACACCTGTACAATAGCGCTATGACCAGGTATTGCTTGTCCAACAACTCTTCGCCAGGCTAAGCCACGTCTGTGCCAAATCACAGCCTCCTAAAAGCCTGGCCAAGAGATAAATCACTTAATGTACAGCTTGTAATGAAAAAAATGCACAGATCCAAAAAAGATGGAAAGATGCGTAATCGGAGTGGCACTAGAAAGCACGATTATAATTACACCCGTGATTAGGAGGAAAAGGGGGAGGAGGAAGACAGTGAGAATGCAACAAGAAATTTTGTGGAAACTTCTTTAAAATAATTCCCAAACCGAGATAATGACAATATTGTTGCTATGCTGCCAACACTTCCCAAGTGACAGTTTTCAATGAGTGAAGATTCCGTGGTTGATCTCTTTGGGGTCTTGCTTTTTTCCCCCCCCGTCTCTGAAAAGCACTGTTATTTTTGTGTGGCTTGAGAAAGAAAAAGGCGTGAGAAATTCAAACTTGAAATTGGGTATCATGGGTGCATTTGTGCAGAGGGATCATAGAATAAAATGGTCTGCCTTGTCTACTTGAATAATATGTATTTGTGTAGGCTTTTCCCAAGAAGACCACAATTTTAATTACTTTCTGGCAACTTGCATATTTTTGTGCTGCTGTTAATAACACTAAAACAAGAAAATTTTTCTTTTTCTTTTTCTTTTTTTTTTTTTAACATGAGAGAAGTTTTTCACTTTATCTATCCAAATGTTAGATATTATACCTCTAGAATAAAACCAAAACCCCCAAACAGTTTCTAAGTCTCTGCTTGTCTATTAGACTTTATTATCAAGATTATTTTGACTTACTAGTAGCAAATGCTGATATAATGACATTTAAGTAAAGTTCTATGCTTTAGGAAAACAATTCTGTGGCTTGGAAACCTCTTTTCTAGCAGTTACAGCTGGAACTGAAAAGAGCTGTGGGGCTTTTGTCATCTTGGTAATAATATATCTGTGACTTAGACTAACTCTCTTTACTTCTCTGAACTTCACTTTTTTCTCTATAGAAAATGAGGGGAGACCTAATAGATAAAGGTACTTGAATTAAACATGTAAGGATCAGATACGCATTGTTATTAATTGCCTAAAAGAATAACAAAATCTCACGTGGATTTTGTTTGGTTATTGTGTGTCCTGTTCTAGCTTCCACAAATTCATGGGCAGAAGGAACCCTGGCAGCTGATTCCATATTTGAACACCAATCAACTTTACACTATTGAGAAACTAGGTGTAGGCTGGTGAAGATTACAAGCATAGATGCGTTATGATCACTGCATGAAACACAGCTAAAGTAAATGAGCAACTCAGTAAAGGGATGACTCCTGCCTTGCCTTCGGATTTTGACAGAGTTGGCAGGCAGAGTCCCAGCTATCATGTATTCCCAGAATTCATCCCTGAGGAGAGTAAGGGCATGAATGGCTAGGTAGCATTCAGATCCAAGCAGAAGGTGTAGTGTTCTCACTGAATGCCCATGACACACAAGAGTTTTAACTATCAGTGCTGCCAATATCCACGTCTAGGGGCTGTGAGCCTGACCAAGAAATAGTGAGTTTGCTGCCAAGCCTTCATTTTCCCAGAATTTCAATCTTACCCTGCTTAATAGAGCAGCCATCATCCATGCCTCAAACCCTCTGTCACATGTCAAAGACAAAGAAATAAGGATCTCAATGCCATCAGAATACTGGAAATATGGAGAATGGCTTCCTTTGGAGTGAAAATTGCACATAAATTGTGATGAAAAAGGTGAAAATGTTGAAAGCACTGTCTTGGAAAGGATCATAGTTACTAGCCCATGGTGGCTTTTAGTGTCTCTTAAGGAAAATGAGAAGAAAGTATGCCATTCAATTACTTTTATTAATTGATGGGTTCCTCGTCATAGTCATCAACAAAATGGTAGCTGACTGATCCAAAATGCTCTGAATAAGCACACAACTTAATTTCCACCTTAAGGTCAGTGCAACCTGGACACTGTGCTTGGGCCTAATGTCAAACTAGCTGGGGCAAAGCCCTGAGCACTCCAAGAACTGATGGATCTGTTCTCTTCTGTGCTTGCTATTCCACTTTCTCTGATAGCCAAAGAAGATATGAATGATGACAGGAAAATCACTTTGTGATTTCTTCATCAGGTAGCTAGCTAGTCACTTTGATCTTCCAAATTAGTCTCATTATGACTCTACTAAAGGGTTTGCCTCTTAGCCTTTTCTAGTCAAACTGTTATATCTGGAAATTCCCAGAAACCCAGTCATTATCTCCAGGTCAAAGTCCATTTCAGAAAGGTTGCATTTGTTTCCAAGAGGCACAGTTGTCCTATCACGGTTGGAGACAGCAGATACCTGTCTGTAAAGTGGGCTGCAGATTCACTGCAGCAAAAAAGCAACACCCTCTCAACAAGTCAAACTAGATTAATGAGATTGTTAAGCACACAAAATAATTTACTTCACTAGAGATTTGCAAATGCTTTGATGGATGTGAAGAACCCAACCTCTCACTTCTTTCCTACTCCCAGTACTCATTTTCAAATTTTATTATGCCATAGTGAGAGACATTAGTACATGCAGTGGCACTGAAATTTAGTCTCCCTCTGTTAAAAGCAGCCAGTTTTCTACTACTGACATGAACTATTATATAAATAGGTATTGGTAAAAATGTTTTTCTTTAATATTAAAGAAAAAAGGATAAAAAAAGCATGAGAACATCAGTGCCAGTGGATTTTGTTTTAAACCCAAAAGATTTCCTCTTTATTTGCATACATTTACAAAGATAAGTACTTAAGAACAGGCCATGAAGAAACTTGCTTATCCAATATGTGCAATTAAAAGATGCAAGTAAAAATGAAACTTTTTCTTTAGAGAAATGTTATTTCATTTGTATCCTTGTAAGATGAGTGCAAGTAATTTCATTGCAGAAACTATCACTCTGTGATACTTAATGCATATTTCTCTTTCAGTTGTAGCAAGTCTAATCATTCTACATTTGTCTGGGGCAACCAAAAAAGGAACAGGTATGTAAATGTCAAACATTTTTGTCAGACAATTTATTAGAGACCAAAATATGGATTTGAGTCTTTAGTTTAGTTTTTGAAATTTAGCAGCTCGTTTACTTCCACTGTCTGGCCTTTGTCCATTTGTTTGGAGTATTCACATGCCTGTATACACACAAAAAATCTAGGGATGCTCATCAGGCTCAGCCTGACTCTAACTAAAGACTGTAAAACATTCCCACTTTCAAATTGGGAAGTCCAGTTTGGGCACTCAGCTACCTACACTTAAAACCTTTTTTGCTGTTGAAGTATAATTAAAAACCTGAAATTTGGTATCATGGGTGCATTTGTGCAGGGGGAGTAGAGGAAGAGATTCTTGAAAGCCTTAGATGCCCAGTATGAGGAGAGCCTGGCAGGGACTGCTGCTGAGCACAGTGTGTGTCTGAACCTGTGTCTGAATGCACAGTCCCTGCAGGCTGGAATTCACGGCAGGAAATTGGGCTCCGTGTCATACCCTGCCTGGATATGCACCAGGGTGAAAAAGAAATGCTTGCAGAGTAAAAGTCAGATCTCAGATGGTTATTATCATCCTTGGTGCTTGTTTCCATCCATTGATCCTAAGAGGGAGCCTCAAATACCTTTACTCTGTGCACTTGGGGCTTAAGTTATATGGGCCAGCTCTTTGATTATGAAATACCTCATTCAGAGCAACACTACTCTAGAACCTACTATCCTTCCTTTTAATATCAGCCTAGATATATTTCCTTCTGAAGAATCCATCTCATTTTAGCCTACTTGTCAAAGCAAGATGCTTAGGAAGGGATCCCTGATCTTCTTCAGCCTGAGCTGGCCCAAACCTTTGACTCGAGTGTCTCTGCCAGAGAGCAGAAAGAAATGCAAGAGATTCAGGGCTAGGAAGAAAGCAGACAAGAAGGTCTGACTCTTTTCTCTGAGGATTCACTAGGAGAAGGCAAGTTCTGGGCTGTGATTCCTGGCCTCAGAGCTATTTATTAATTTTAAAGCAAACAGTGAGATAAAAATAATCTATGAACCAGATTCCAGGAATTCCCCTGTCTACCTCTGTCCAGTGAATATAGACTAAATATGCTGCAGATTTAAAACAACTTATATATATGATCATAATTCTCTGGGTTACTTCCTTGATTTTGTGACTGATATATTCCTGTATTATGGCATGAAGCTTGCTGATAAAGCACATGCTTGAGCTTTTTGAGATGTATGAGTGGGAAATGCATGCCTTCCAATTCTCAAGCATGTGCTTTCTTTAGAAGGTTATTATTTTAAAACCAATGCAAATTTATTTTCCCCTAGACATTAAAATCTCTCATTTGCTTTGAGAAACCTATTGAGTAAGAATTATGTGTTTGTACCCCTAAAACACTTTTAGCCTTCTTTTCCCCTAGATCAGTTATCATACTCAGTCTCCACAGATAAAAGTTTGAGGCCACTGACAGAAAAGGGGCTGTTGTATTTATCCTGTTAGAGAGTTTTAAGGGTCACATGGACATAATCATTTTTTGGGCTAATTATATAATGCTTAATGTCATCATTTCACAGAAAAGCAAACTGTTTCCGAAGGACAGAGACCAGTGCAGTGTGGAACTTGGACAAAATATGCAGAAGGAGGCATCTTCACTTCTCCAAATTACCCCAACAAGTATCCTCCGGACAGAGAGTGTGTCTACATTATAGAAGGTGACCAAAAGAAGAATCTTTATATTTTACCATCAACTGTTTTAAAAAGAATAGGTTTTATTATATGTGAAGAGTAGGTAAAGTCATGGTAACAAATATTTTCAAGACAAAAGATTTAGAGAACCTCTTGATTTCTGTTTTGATATAACTCATAAATTAGTTAAGGTGGTAAGTATGTAAGACTTAGTAACAAACAGTACTTCAGGAATTTATTTCAGGATATTTAGAAAATGAATAGAACCTAAAATGCAATGTGACAAAAGAAAGGATATTTTAAAATGAGTAGTAAAAATGAACATGAGAAACAAAATTACTTTTGACTTTCATGCAGATATTTTAAGCTTACTCTAGCTGAACCAGGGTTGACAAGCTTAGTACAGTAAAACAAATCATACAGAAAATATCCATGTAGTGAGTGTTAAAATTATTTTCCCTCCAGCTGTTCATAAGAAATTAAAATGAAATAAACCCAACCTACAAAATAAAACTAGAGGAAAATACACATTAGCATAAAACATCTCTAAAACTTAGTTTTTAAAGGGTATACAATTGCAGGCATGGAAGTGAGGTGGGAAAGGCTAAAGGTGTATTGCAAACAAACTATGTGGTTTCTTTTCATTAGTCTTAGTACAATGGATATTGTAGAGATTGCTGTAATAATGAACCTGTGGAAAGTAATAGAGGTTAGATCCTCTCAGAGCTCAGAAAAGATGAATCAGGTACTGTATAGTAAATCCCTGGAATAAAAAAACTTCTTTCATGAGCTGTGAATACATATAGAATAAAACTGTGATGGTCTTCTATCAATGTTTCATTTAGAAAATTATTAATTAATTAATGATGGAGTGAGGAACTACAGAAATCATTATTTTACAAAAGATGCAGGTAGCACCAAGACATATTTCCAATGATATACAGCTGATTTAAATTGAATGAACTGTTCTGGACCCACACACACTCTGTACTTTTAGAAAGTCAAGTCACAGCAAAATGACTGAATTTCACTTTGGTGCTAGATAACTTGACTGAAGTAAGTCAGAAGAGTTGATTATAAATAATGTAGCCAAACAAACTCTTAAAACAAAATTTGAGTTAGTCTGTACATGTCTGAAATTTAAACAGACATATGATAAATATTTAAATTCCAGCAAAGTTTAGAAATTGGTTTAAAATAATAAGTTTTTTAAAGCATATAAATGTATAGGTTCAAAATATACAAGATAGCATTATTTTTTTTCAGTTACACTTATGTTGATCTGTCTGGGTCGTTTTGCATTTATTGATCAAATTATCTAACACTGCTGTGATACTGGGGAGAAGCAAGCCTGTTTTATCTTCAAAGATCTGAAACACAGGATGTTTTGTCATTAAAGTGAAATGGTGTAGAAAATAACCCATCATTTTTGTAAAATTTAGTCCCACATCTCAGCTCATGAGATGTTCTTCCTCGTAGTAAGAAGGTGCTTGAAAGTCCAACACAGTAAAGACTTTTACTTTTATTATAACAATCAAGTACTTAAAAATATAACATGCTGAAATATTGCAAAATACACTGTTGAAATAATGTGATCTGAAATATCTAAAAATGGAAATGCCAAAGAACAATTTAAGAAAGAAAGATTTAATCAACCAACTTCTATGACGAAGATGAAATTCCACATTGACAAGTTTAGAGCAATGTATAAGGAAAAGAGTAAACTCAGCAGACATCTTGTTATAATTTATTGGAAAATCCAGTCTTATAAAATCCAGTTGATCACAATTTTTTTATGGCATGGGTATTTTCTTCTTCCCATCCAGCCTAATCAACAGTTTGGATTGCAGCTGGTTATTTTAAAATCCACAATGAACCATAGACATTGCACAACATTTTCAGCTCTGATGTCCCCGTGTCTATTTCTGTCTTCTAAAAACATCAGAAGTAGTAATTTCTGTCTGGAAAATGTCACAAAAATAAGCAGAGATATAGGAAGATATCTGAGCAATAATATTTTAAAATGTGTCAGATGTCCAAAATAAAGGCAAAAGAATTACTGAAGGTCAACAAAAACTTTTTTGTGATTAGAATAATTTGTTTGTCCATATTTATTCTTTTTTGCAACATATAAAATGACAGAAAATGATAAAGAAGTCTAGCAAGCATTAACTTTTCCCTACATCTTTTATATTCTGTGAAACTCATTGTCATAAGACACTGATATTAAAAGATTAAAAAAACCCCACACTGATAGCAATGTCTTTGAAATCAGATAACAATCTATAGAAATTGTGGGCAATCCTGACTAATGGAGGAAATAAATATTTTAGAGTAAGACAGAAACATCTCTTTATGCATTTTATTTCTATAACTAGTATTGAAATTTCAATATGCTTGAACAGCTTCTGAATCTTGTTGAATGCCAAGCACCAAACCAGAGGGACTCTTGATGTGGTCTAGAATATCATCCCCCCATCACTATCCCACTGTTATGTGTCTCAGGGAGTTCAGCCTACCAGGACTGTATATAACATACTGAAATCTGTATGATGTGAGTATAAATGCATATATGAATCACCAGGTTCTTTCCTGGCTGCTTGCATTCATTCCTACATTTATTTGCTGTCAAACATAGTCTTAGGGCACATTCAAACACAATTCCTCGTGACTTTAAGTGGTCTTTACTGAGGACTCCAGCTTGTAGTGTGCTGTAAACAGTTGAATTTCATATATTTTTTTCCTTCCCATTGTAGCTCAACTTATACATATACAATCCCTTTATCATGTCAAAATTATTTCAAACAGTTAGAAGTTTCTTAGATTATTCTGCTTTCTCTCTCTCTCTTTTTTTTTTTTTTTTTTTTTTTTTTTTTTTTTTTTTAATTCTGATTTTGTAGTAACAATAATGAACTCTTTGGACAACTAGGAATTTAAAAGTTCAGGTTGAATGCCTTTCTAAAAAAAAATCCTTTGAGTCATCTGGAAATCATAGCCTCTATACAAAAATTGTTATGCTACAGAGAAGTGTCACAAGTAAGGCTTGGAGGAGTGGGATACAACTTCCCAAGGATCTTCTGATGAATCCCATCTGCCTTTCAAAATGCAATGAGAATTTTTTCTTTTTGTTTGTTTTTTTTTTCTTTTAATCTTAGTTGGCATATAGAAAACATAGAAAACGAGCTGAGAAAAATTGGCCAAATTTCACCCTTTTTGTGCATATTCATGATTCTAACCTGACAAAATTCACAGCTGCCCAGAACAATCACAGCAGTGACAGCAATAGCCTTTGCCAGACTGCAGAACATTTGGCATGTGTGCTATAAAAGGAAATTTGCACAGGAGATTTTGTAGGAGCAAAGGCTTTTATTTGTATTAAAATACTTGGGGAGTGGGATAGTCATACCATACACGCTATAACTTGAGAATCAGTTTAACAATCCCATAAGTGAAAAACCTTCTCTTCTGCTTTTAATAATTAAGTGCTTATTTATATATACAGGTATGGACCAGAATTGCTTTATGGAGATATAAAATATATCTTCCACTTTACAAGTTTGTGAACATATAGAGTTATCAATCTTGAAAATCTCATGTTCTCACAAAAGACCATTAAACAATTTCATGATATTTCACAAGTATTAGGAAATTGTCATGTAATCACCAAATGAAAAACCTCTGCTCGAAGTCCTTTTGTATTTCACAGTGATTCTTGTGTTGAAAAATGTTTCACCAAAACAATGAAAAAACCCTACTTTTCAAATGAAGATGAATGTGGTTTCCTTATCAATAACAGCAGGATAACCAGAAAGAATTAGGATTATTGAAACTATTAGTAGGGTAACAGTTCATAGAGATGGCAGTAGGTGTTGAGTTGTTTCTCATTTCCATGCAGTGTGGCAAATTGAAACAGATTTTTTCACTTAACTTCAGCTGTCACTACACAGACTTAGAGGCTAATCAGTATTAAAACCTTAATTGTGTAGCTTTCTGCAACAGTTCTACTGCAAGATGGAACCCAATGACTCTTTTTTTTCTCATTGGATGTAAAATCTTGAGACAGATCTTGTGTAAGAGAGTTAGACGAAAAAGATGACAAGACATGCAAGCATTAAGTAGGCCTTTCCATGGTTCTAAACATTTTTTGAAGAAAGATAATTGGAAGTTAAATATGGAACTTGTGGCATTTGATATCAAGTTATTTTATGAGACATTATTCAATATATTTCATTTGGAGTGGACAACAACTTTTCCTGACATCACAGCCACAGAAGAAGTTCTGAAGATCTGAATGGGCTTTACCTGTTCATTAGGATACCAGAAATAACCACTCCATCCCTCCTTTTCTGATTAGATGGCCAGATGCCAATGCAGTCTGGAAGATTTGCATAATCTGGATTTTTTTGGGTTATTTTTCTGTAGGTACACACACAGTGTGTATTAGTGACTATTCTAGTCTTGTTCCCTGTTTATTTCTGTAAATTTTACTGTAACCTCATTCACACACCCTTTGTTGGAAAAGCTGTGGCACAAGATGTGTACTTAAACAATAGCTGCTTGTTCTACCTTGTGTTTAGAAAAGAAACCCCTTATTAAAGCCAGAGCATAAGTGTGAAATTATACAATTTTTGCTAAAAGGAACTTAAAGTTTAAAATTTGAGTTATATGTTTTCATCCTTTATGGTCATATCTAGGAAGTTTTGATTAATTTTGTGTCCTATGTAGATTATTGCAAACAAAGCATTTAACCATTAACTAAATATGAAGCATAAGAAGAAAACAGAAGTGCATTCAAAAGCACCTGATTAAAAGATCATGGGTGCGTGTGTTGCACCCTGGAGTTACACACAGTTACCAAAATACGAGCTGTTCCTAGTGGCATGGCCAAAATGGAGCCAGAACATGACTTCACATTTATAAGGGATGTGAGTGGGCAGTGGTCCAGCCCTCAAACTCAATCCCCAGCCTTGTTTTATCCCCAGTGGAGAAGTGCTGCTAATGAATATTCAATGCTCCATTCTTAAAGTGAAGTGGCCTCTACTCACAGGACCTTCAGGGAAAAGTGGAAACTTGAACTCTCCTTGAGCTGATGTGATTCTTCTGATCCTCTAGCAAGATCTGAGGTTCACTAGGAAAAGCCTCATCTTGAGTTTGTTGAAAAATAAATAAAGGCAGAATAGTGTAAACTATAGCAATGTTCTGATCAAAAAACTGGTTGGCAGTGTGAGATTCAGAAGGCTACGTGGAGATTAGGGTTGTGGAAATTTTGTTTTTTTTCAGGTCATTCATTCACCCAGCCAATAGCTCTCATGTGTAACTCTGTAGACCTGATTTTTATTTATCCACAATCTTTCCTCTTACTTCAGAGCCTCCTATACTAAGGCTATAGTTGGCTCTAGGTCTCCTTTTTGACACCAAAAATCATGTCAAATGGCTGAACTCCGAGGGGGCCTTGTAGCCATTTTTAAAGTTACATGAGTCTTGGATATAGAGAAGACCTGTTAAGAATTTAACTATGGGCCAGCGCTTGTAACCCTCTTCTTGGTATGAAATAAGGAAACAGAAAAGAAAGTTTTTAAAGGATAAATATGTTATGATAATGGCATGAGACATTTTTGAAGCAATCACTTTGTGGCTGTGGGAAGGACAGCTGCATGCTGCTGTATGTCAGCATAGCTGACAGTCAGTAGTAGGAGAACTGATCTTCATATCTACTTTGTGACATTAAAACATAATAATAAAGCTCTAGACAGGTTAATAGTATAACAGTGGAGTCATGAATGTGTAAGATTTTCAAGCCATGATGAGCATTCTTAAGATTACGTAAAGTGTTGTCAGGACAGAGTTTCTGCTACCTGACTCTGCAGTCCTTAGGTGGATGACAAACAGCTCTCAACAAATCTCCTTAAATGGAATAAGAGCATGAAGAATATGATCCCAAATTGAAAGCTGCTGATTGCTCTCTTCTGTCCTAGTATTTCTTAGTTGAGTTTAAATCAATAATTTTTATAAAAGTGTAAATTCGAGGATAGAAACTTCTGAATAAAATTAATCAATGATGTCTTCCAGGTATTTAATCTTTTATTATGATCTAAAAAGATTTACTTTGGTCTTCAAACCTCAGTAAGGATAACATCATTATGAACTCCTTTACTAGCTTTATTATCTGACCTTACTTTTGCAAATTTTTTTGTACTTTCAAATTAGCTTCCATAGACTGTGAATTTGGTGCAATTATCTGTAAAACATAGACCTTTGCTTTTTCTACTGAATTTGTATGGGCATTAAGATCACAAATTTCCCATAAATCGGTATAAATAATGACAAGTCACTTATTAGTATTTCCCTGAATTTGAATGTCTTCAAATTAAGAAAAGTAGAAAAGGTTTCTTTTTATGTTCAATTAAATGTTTCAATAAATATCAATCATCCAGTTACATTAACATTGTAAGCTGTTAAATTATTCTTTCTTTTCAAATAAGGTGTTTTATTAACTTACTTCTCAAATGCTTCTTATAAAATGAGGCTGTATTTATTTACATGGAATTGTTGTAAGAGGGATCTGACTATGTGCTCTTACGTAAAGATTTCAAAATTTACCTGATATCTTCTTACTCAGTTAATTTTAAATATTCTCTCTCCTTATGTGAGTAATGAGTTCATAACAAAAGCTTCACTTTAAAACATTTCAGAATCCAAACAAGATCTTTGTTCTTGTGACACTGACAGTTTTCTAATTACTCTTGAGAAAATAAATGTAGAGATCCTGACTCTTGGAGTGGCAGCAGTTTCCATGCTAAGCAGTTTCCATGTAATAACTCGGCATGGAACTTGATCTTGCATATTTTTATGTGAAAAGAATGGTAACTCTGGCAAAGCTCATGATAATACAAACCTCTTTTGATATGTGTAAAGTACAGGACATGATCCCATGAGAGGCACAGCAGGCAATGACACAACAAATCCTTGTCTTATCAGAAGGCTTTGTCAGCAAAAGGCTCCAATGCACCATGCTCTAGACACGGAAGGTGCACAGCTTTTCCTGTGGCCAGGATTAAACATATAAAACAGTGCACCTCTAGGAGCTTGCCTCTCATAAAATGTATTCTTCCTCCTTGTAAGAAAATACTATATTTCTACCAGTTACTGGTTTGGTTTTTTGTTTTGTTTTGGTGGTTTTTTTTGTTTTTTTGGGTTTTTTTCTTTTTTTTTTCTTTTTTTTTTTTTTAATTTTTTTTTCTATATAGAGGAGATGCCAGGAAATATTTGTTTTAGAGACTGTTCCAATCGTCTCTAGACTTAAGACCTATCATTAAAGATGGACTTTTTAGAAATGTCTACTTAAATGGCCACTATGAACTTCCTTCAAGATTTTCAGTATATAATTTGCTCTTCTATTATAATCCTTATCCAGGATCCTCATCCTCATTTCTTAAGTGAGAATTCATTGCATTTGTTCTTATGTTTCCAATGAGAAGTAATTCTGAGTATATGGAATTACACTTCAGTTTGTCATTGGCTGCAATACATACAGGAAGATAATCTGTCCTT
Source organism: Onychostruthus taczanowskii (assembly GCF_017590055.1). Taxonomy (NCBI): domain Eukaryota; kingdom Metazoa; phylum Chordata; class Aves; order Passeriformes; family Passeridae; genus Onychostruthus; species Onychostruthus taczanowskii. The sequence goes on from NW_024498795.1 coordinate 243,731, forward strand.
ACTGCAGCACAGTTCTGATCAACCTTTTCCTCATCATTTTTCTCAATATTAGGTATTAAAAAAGTATTCTGATTAACACCCCTCCCCAAAATACAAGAGAAAAAAAATATTTTTCTAAATATGTAAGTTTCTTATAAACATTTTATATTTTATATTTGAATAAATTATCCCTGGCTATATTTTTCTGTTCATCATAGATATCTCTCTCTTATCTTTACTAAGCACTGCTGTCAAGAATACTTTTTTAAAGGAGAACAACAGACAAATAACCTGACATTGTGAAACCTATAAAAACTATAGATGTACTAATTTTTAATCAAAAATAATGTAGATATACAAATTTTTGAACAAGTTTTTAAACAAAATTTGAGGATCCATACAAAATTGATAAATTTGATTTTCTTCAGTTTTCCTTTAGTTTTGAAGGGTCTTGGGTTAGAAAATAATAACATAATTTTCTTTTTTGTCCCTAGCTGCTCCTAGACAATGCATTGAACTACATTTTGATGAAAAATATTCCATAGAGCCTTCTTGGGAGTGTAAATTTGACCACATAGAAGTACGAGATGGACCTTTTGGCTTTTCCCCAATCCTTGGACGTTTCTGTGGACAGCAAAATCCACCTATGATAAAATCCAGTGGCAGATTCCTGTGGATTAAATTTTTTGCTGATGCTGAACTGGAATCTATTGGGTTTTCTGCTCGGTATAATTTTACACCTGGTAAGTACAAACCATCACATTTCTAATAGAAAGAGCTTATCACTGTAACTTTTCTAATGACATATAATCTTGATGTTGAATAATATTTTTAGCTGGGGGTTAGTTTATTATCAAGAAAGGTATTAATATATAGGAAATTGATAAAAGTCATATGTATCTTTTGCATAACAAGTAAGGCTTATTCAAGGGAAAGATTTTCAGATTCTGCAGTTTTTAAAAGTATTATTTTCAAATGACTGCTATTACAGAAGGTCATTAAAAATGTTTCATAGGAAGTTTAGTGTTTTTTGCTTGGCTGTTACACTGTACAGCTTTTCTTTCAAAAAGGTCATTGATAAAGTATTCTAATAAAAAAATGTAATTATCTCAGAAAATTCCATCATTGCTTTTCCACTTCACCAATCATTTCCCCAGCTGAGGAGTGGAATAGTTCTCCTTCCTCAATAAAGCAAACTATTACAAGTATTACCAGAGGATGTGTGAGGTTCAAATAGTAACATGTATTAAATATTTTTCTTAAAAGGCTGTAAATCTTAATTACAATTGTACAAGTATTCCTTGTCACTGTTTAATTCATTAAAGCTAAACAAAAGTCCTAGTCATACTTTCTATTAATTCCCCTGCTCCCCCACTTGTTAACAAAAGATTGCTGATTTTAAAGTTCTTCTTTGGCTGCAGCTCCATTATACTGCACTGCAACTGCACTGCTGGATGTGACGTAGTTCTGTGACTTCTTATGTATTGAGTGATGAGTCATGCTTTAGTATAGCTGACTCTAAAACACTGTAATTATTATGTAATTTCGTCAATTATGTCACTATTTTTTCAGCAAAATTGTATTAGGTTGAACAATATTCTCTAGAATACTGTCTAAAATAAGCAGACCCAAAATTCTTCCTTATATTATTCCAGTAGCATCATAGAATATGGCAGGTCTACAAGCTCTGTGTTGTTCTTCTTTCTGGTTTTCTTTCGTTAATTCAAGGAAAAGACTTATAAAACTAACCAGCATAGTAAAACAGTATCACTTTCAAGTCCATGATACTGTTTTTCAGTGGCTAAACATATATAGAATGTTCAAACAGCTCAGAAGGGAGAATTTCTTTAGCAAATTATCTGATATCCAGGTATATGTACCTGTTGTAAATTCAAAGACAAAAGACAAAATTTTGTTATAACCACGCATATCCACTCTGGAAAGAGAGTTAAATTTTTATCTCTCATTTAACATGGGTCTGTGGGCTTTTGCCATTTCCTTGCCCTGTGCCATATGTCCTTTGCTTTAGATTTCTTTACCATTTTTTTTCCAAAGGGTTGTGCATTGTCATTGACAATATATTAATAGAAAAATCTGCAACTTATTAGTCTAAAAACTCTCAATTAAAAAACAATTTCATGGACCATGTTTTATCCTCATTCCTTTTCTACTGATGTAGGGAGAATTTCCACACAAAGATCGATGCTGGTAAATTGATACAGTAGCATAAATTTTTCTAGACTTCAGATGGAATAGCTATATCTTTTTTCTTCCTTGATTCTTTCCTTTTTTCCCCTCCATACATTTCAATAGAAGCTCTGCAAGTAGTAGAGAGCTTCAAGGAATATTGGCCAAAATGAGAATATGATTAATCTGACAAGTGCAAAACAGCACTGCTTCCTCCTTGATCACCAATAAGAGGAAGAACTTCACATTCCACATTATTACTTGGACAGTCTTTTATTATGCATACATGGATAAGGCATGACATTTTGAGATCTATTGTCCATAGGTGTGCACAGGGAGGGATTCCTGCCAACTCATAAAACAGAATGATGGCTTTTGAGATTGTATAAGAGAGTAACAGAGAGAGGATTCCACTCCAGAGTATAACAGAGCAGCATAGAGAGGACTCCAGTACAGAAATTATCACCTAAACCACCTAGAAGTGGTACCACTTAAGTAGTGACAACTTTAAAAATTAAATTATGAACAATGGAGAAATCAGAAGAAAATTTTCAACTAACCTCTCTTTAAAGAACTTGAAGAAAATATTCCAGAGCGAAGACTCATTTGGAAACTGTTCCTGTCTCAAGCAGCTGAATGCTCAGGGGAGATGTGGTTTTTGTTGCCACTCATCTCACTTATCAAAAGCATGATGCTCTTCCTAACTGCAGCCTGCAGAGGAGGCTTTTTTCATCCAGAGACAACGCAGTTATTTCTCAAGTATCAGCAATCTTTTTGGGTCCCCATCTACCCCCGATGTGTCTCTCATCTGCCTCTTTTGCATTTGAGATCTTAATGGAGAATAAAGAGGTGTGATGTTAAGCGTGTGGGTGTGTACCAAGATTTAAAAAATAAAAAGTAAATTTGACTAAATTGAAGCTGCAAGTCTTTATTGTTATTTGAAAGGCACCTGGAGAAACAGGGAAAGAAATTATTTACTATGTCTCCAGGGTTTACAAAAACAGATAACTGGATGAAGTTGAAAAAAAAGATCAGTTAGGATATAATGAAAAATGCTGAAATGAAGATCTGTTAGTCTCTACAAATGGAAAGAGTCCTGCATTTAAGGCATTTAAAATCTAGTTTGGACTAAGTCCTATAAAAAAAATTATATATAAAAATCCTAAGGTATAGACTAATAATTTGCAACTACAACAACTTTTCTGTTCAATAATATTTTTGACTCCTTGGTATTGAAATGGTTGGAAATCCATCCATCCATCCATCCATCCATCCATCCATCCATCCATGGCAAAAATCCAGTAGGGACTGCGGTTTCAGAAACAAATGTAACTCTTTTGCCATACATTCTTTTCCTCTTAAATGAACCTTTCTTCAGAGGTCTTTTCAGTACTTTAAAAAGTGAGATCTTGCAGAAGAAAAACCTTTAGCAACAAAATCAGAGCTACACACATAGCCAACATGAACACACCCAGAAAGTGGTAAACTACTGAAAGTTTTGCAAAAAAATCCTTATTAAGAGAATAATTTAGGCTTTTGGTTTTGTCATTTCTAAATTGTAGTGTTAAGCGACACATGGATGAATGAAGTTGTATGTATGGTGTAATAGACTATTTTCTGTGTCAAAACTCTGAGCTGAGGGAAAAAGTATTCATCTTCTGTATAATTACAGCTAGTATAGGTAATAATCTGATGCATTTTGATGTAAATTTTTAACCATTTTGCACACATGAGAGTTTATAAACAAATGGAAACTTCTTTAATTTTTATATACTATTATAATTTTATATTTATGTTAAAATTCTGATAAACTGTGTTAATTTCAAAATGGAACTATCTGAACCTATTGAACCTTCATAAATGTATACAAACTTTTTTGTTGGGTTGCTTCTTTTTAAGGAAATCTGGTGTAAGAGAGAAACATATATATCAGGTTACAATATTTTCTGGTCCTGCTGGTTTATTTTGAATACAATATTGATTGGCTAGGGAAAAACCCGTGACACAAGAATAATTCATCCTTGCTCTTGTTTTGTCATTCTTTGGGCCACTGAAAGGCCTACACCTGAAATTTCATTTCACAGCTCTGGGCTCTTTGACTCAATCTACTGCACTCATTTTTTTCTAGAAAGTTTCGTCTCAAGACTGTCTTCCAAAGTGGTGTTGAATCACTGTTTTGTGTAGAAAAATTCAAGTACTACTTCAAATTATTGACAACTCTTCTTTAAAAAGAATCTTTCTTTTTTTTTTTTTTTTTTTTTTTTTTTTTTTTAGTACAGACAAGAATCCAGGCAGAGAGAGGCTGTGTTTATCTGGGCTTTCTTGCTCAGCTAGAATAATCAGATTTCTGTTTATCCTGGTCCCTGATTTTGCAGGACAGTGGCTTAAGATAGCACATCATTACTTTCAGTTCCTTCACTTAGCAGAAGCCATCTGTGTTTTTATTTAGCCTCATTAATATAAACGTCAGTCAGTAATGTTTTCTATTCAACTGCCTGATAATGCAAAAAGAAAAAAAGTTTTATATTCTTGTGTCCCAAAAAGTGGAATATTAAACACTTTCTAACTGGAGAAATAGCACTTTTACATTCCCATTACAGTGAATGTCAGAGTAATAGAATAATTACGTCATCTATCTTGAGGGAAAAAAAATAAAAAACAACCCAAATTCCTCATCGTTGGGGAATTTGTATATTTTAGAACTCATGAAAAATTTAATGAGAATTTATTAAATTCAGTCACAATTCTAAAAAAAACCTAGCTAAAATATTATCAAATGATTTTGCCATATAATGTCCATCTTCTGCCTTGAATGTGTTTAAGCAAGAGATATTTCCCAGGCATCTGGAGTAGCTGAATACCCATGTGAGCTAGGTCACTTACTTGTACTTTTTTCTTTACTCTTCTGAACCTGGTCTGATTACTTCTAATTTAGTATCAGCAATGACAATCACTTTTTAGCAATTGGAAATCCAGTTAAGCTTTTGAGAATCAACAAACAATGCCAGAGCCATTTAACTTTGAACCAGACAATGTTTTTCTTTTGGGATCAGAGTTGGTCTCATCAGAAGATGAGAAATTACTCATTATAACTTATTTTAAACTTTTGAGACAGAACCATGTGATGTCAAAAAAACCCAAAAAAGTGTGAATCTGTTTTATTTATTGAGATATAACTTCCCAGCACTTCAAATTGCTCTAAGCAGTTTCCTAGTGTTATGAACTTTTATTGTGTTCCTACAAGTGCGCTTCATAAGAGTTAGGCAATTTATTACCGTTTACAAGGCATTAGGGCATTTGGTCTTGGGAAAGGGAAGGAATTTCTCTCAAGTAGGATGATGCATTACATTGAAAATCATAATCACAGGTCTCTATTAAACTTCAAGTGTAAAATAATTCTTTATGTGGAGCAAATGAGTATCTGAAGGGTCTTGTGGTGTTCTCAGATCCCATATTATGTCTTGCCATCACATAGTTATATGTTTCTTTCAACAATACCCAAAAGGCAAATACATAACTTCCTAGTTTAGAAATCCCTTCGTGCTGGGAGTACCATATTACCAACAGAAGGAAATTGAACACTTAAGTCCCTACTGTGTTGAGCAAGAGAAATATAAAATACAGTTTTAAGTATTTCTAGCACTGGAGTAAAGAAAAATGATAACTTAACTGGGGACACTTACTGCTTCCCCTGACATCAGTGCATCCTGTTCTCTACAAAAATTCCTTCCCTGTATTCATTCCATAATAAGCTGGACATTGACTTCTAGAAAAGGTTTACTGGGATATTCTACAGCAGTACAGGTACACATAATTCTATTCCACCCCCACAGGAAACATCTTTTTTCATTTGTAGGTGATGTCACCAATAATGGTGATTATGTTGCAATGATAAATATTCTTTTCAGGGGAGCCTCATTTCTCTGACAAAATGTCCGTGTTTTTGGAGCACCTGAGGGATCTTTAGGAAGCTTAGATGTACATTAAAAAGTAGTCCTAGAAAACCAACATTTTTAGAGTAAGCTGCGTTTTTATAATCCCGTTGTCATTCTATAAATAGTTTATATTATTACTCGTTACAAAACAATTAAATCTAAATCTTAGAAACAGCAGAGGATTTTCCTTAAATATGGCCTTTTTCTTATCCTCTTTTCCCTAAGGATAAACTTTTGACTTTGTGTAAATACTATGCTGAGTTAGCTTAACCTTAGGTCTGATATAAAGTGACTACCCTTTGCTTTAAACACTTATAAAATGAGGAAATAACCAGTGGGCCCTGGAAATTTGTTTTCCCTATTAATTCTTCATTTCTCTGTAGTGTTTGTGAAGCACTTGGAAATGGCAGATCAGGGAGGATAATATGGAATTTGTGCTGAACAGAAAGCCTGGGTAGTCGTCTTCCACAAGTGTTAAAAACCAACTTATTTACAATGAAAATGTCATTGTTTTGTAACTATCCACATTCAGAACAGCGCCTCCAAACCTGTTGTGTCACTTGGTAGTTCTCTTTTAAATATTATAACACTTCTTCAGGGGAAAAAATGGAAACTTATTGTCTCATATGTAATGAATACAGAGGTTTTGGTTACTCTTCAAAGGTTTTCCAGGTCGCCTGATTTTCTCATCTGGCAGATTTTCTAATAGCTCATATTGGGATGCACTCCTGGGTGGTTGCATTGTGTTCTCCTCCTGACAACTCTGTTGTCTGTAATAGTTTCTATTAGGGACCTTGGAAATGTTGATATCTCAAGAAATTCTGCTGACATTGCAGGAATTCTTTTTCTTCACTAATACTTTTCTGAATCTGTTCAAATTTCATCTTTATGCATTGTATATACAGGTTTATAAGATATTACTGGTATAGCAAATAAATCTTAGCAATCACCCCAGTGCTTTTGTCTAATCAGTCTCAGTGTGCCCCATCTGTTGGGGCAGAAAAACTATTTTTTAGTATGGCCATTGAGTTGTGACAGGTTTGATTCTTTAGCTGTCAGTATATATTAGGTAAAACCCAGGTTTATACAATTTCTTTTCAGTCATCTTTTTGCATAGGTTCAAGTAACTGTGATTGTAGATTTTTCTGGTTATTGTCTAATTTATTTAATGGAGCATTTCTCAATTCTAGTAGCAATAAATAGTGATCTTTATTGAGATATTTACCTTTCCTTAACAGATTTTTTACTGTTTCTTTGGTGCTTCTAGCTCATTCTCCTTAAAGAAATATGCACAAACTGTTGTTAGAAGTCACTTGGTTCCCTGTAACTCATAAAAAGGCTTTTTGCCCCATAATTAGTAGCTTTGCAAACTTAAGTCTTTGTCAAACTGAGTCATGTTTCTGTTTCTAGAACTGAATATTTTGGCAATATGCAATGTCTAGAAAATGACAAAATGTGTCAGATAAGAACCAAATCCTCTGTCACCATTTGTTACATACACTCATCTATTGTCTAGCATTGGTTCATTTTCCAAAGACAGTACTCATATTTTTGTAAAGAGGACAATCCAGAGAATCTCTTTTTCCTTCCAGTACTGAGGTGAATGCTATTGAATATTATCTGCACATTTGTAGTACTAGCAGGTGTTTGTTGGCATCTTAATATATCTTTTTCCATATTGATGGCTGAGACCTATCTTGATTTGTTTACTGTCTTGTTGAGTAATGCAGGCTATGTAATACTTTTATTTCAGTTATCACACTTGAGCTTCTTTGATGGTCAGGTCTAAAAATTATATCATGCTTCATTCAACTTTGACACAATTTTTTTTTTTTTTAATATTTTGCAAATAAAGTTACCTTGCCTGTTAGAGCATCTATGCCTTTGATCCGTCTCCTCTTTTTCCCCTTTTATGTGCTAAGATATTGAACAGCCTGTAATCTTTAGTATCATACTGCTGTCATGGGGTAGGGAAATACTATAATGTAAAGTATTTTTCATGTGGGAAACAGATCATACAGTGATTTCTGTGAGAAGTAGATGTCATCTCTATGGTTAAATCTGGCCAATTTAGCTATTTCTAGACACAAAACTCCTGGAAATTCAAGACTGTGAATCAAGCTTATGAACACCCTGACTTAGTCTGATTTGTTTCTTCCTTTTTTTTTTCACTTTCTTTTTCTCTCTGTACAATTATAGCCTATCTCAACCTTCTGGCAACTTCCTTTCACCACATACACTTTTATCTTATACATACACTGAGGAGATACAAACAAACCTCCTCTCAAAACATTGACTGATGACATCTGTACAACAAGGTGTGCTGTCCTAAAGATCATGACAAATTGAGGTAGAGAGAAGCTAAATTTTTTAAAGTCTTATTTTAAAAGGATTCAATTTTCAATATAGTTGGGTTCATGAAAGAATCACCTGCTCATTGTGGGTGTTGTTTAATATTTGTGAACACTGTAGTAGATTAAAGAAGGGTTTTTTTCCTCATACTATTAATTCACATTAGATAGAGATATACTTAATCTTTTGTTTGGGAAAATCAACAAGTAATTTTTTTGTTCCATTTATGTTCAATGTGTACATATTTTCAATTTGCACTTTTTTTTTTAGGATGACAAATTCAAATGCTAGGTGTCCTGATTTTTTTCTCTGCAAAACCTGTTCATTTCATAAAGGTCATCAGGCCAAATAAAAATAACAGCTACTATAATTTAACACAGTAATCCATCAAAAATCTCTGAAATTACTTTCTGATATGTCCAAGGATAATTCCAAAGAACAGTTGCTTAAGCTTACTATACTCAAATGCTGCACTGACGAGCCACTAAATCTAGTCTCAATTCAGCAAAGAATTTCAGGAAGCCTACATCTAAGCATGTGCCTAAATCCAGGCAATCTCTAGGCTTGGGTTCTTACTTAAAAGTAAATATGTTTAAAGACTGTCCTCTACCTTTCTATCTAGGGAACTAAGTAAAAATTAAATATCTGTAAGTTCTGGAGTGCAACACTACCATTTCTTCAACTCTTTTAATGAATTAAAGCTAATCTTCTACCTTCACACAAGTTATGTGGTAAATCTATATCAATTCAGCATTTCTTCATTTGATCAGTATCAAACTAATATAGCCTTAAATAGGTTCAACTCATTCCATTTTTCCTTTTTCTTTTTTTTTTTTTTTAATATTCTGTTACAGTAAGCTGAGCTTTTGTTGGAATTAGAAAACCATGATTAATGATTTTTCCGTCTTCCTTTACTATTCTTCCTCTGGATACCCTTGTCCCAAAAAAAGCTAACCTGGAATTGTCTGAAATGAAATTATTTCCTTCAATCAACTTCTGCTTCGAACATAATTAATTCCGATAAGCTTTTTTGGTTCAACTCAGTTGGTTAGTCAGATTTACAAGTTGTAAATGAAGTGATACAAGTTCTGCAATCATTTGCAGTGTTTATTTTATGTTTCAAAATTTGAAACATAAAATAAACTTCCAGTGTATTTTTTACCACATTCCCACTACGACTTTTGTTCATGCTACTACTGTCAAAAGGTCTTTTTTAAAACAAAAATGGAGCAGTACTTTTGGATAGTCTTTTAAAAGAGAAAATTATATAATAATAATAATAATAATAATGGAATTATTATTTCTCTGAAAAATCTTCTTGATTATTTCAAATGCACATTGCTTACATGATCACAGCATAGTCTGCAATTCACTAGGGAGATGAATACCTGACAATGCAGTTTCCTCAAATAGGTTTGTAGAGGAGGTTTTAACTTCAATGAGAAAAAAATATTTTGGAATACACACTGCAAAATGTACTTCCAATTAATTTTTTGTCTTTTAATATATAGGGTGATGAGATTTATCAAACAATTGAGGATGCCATTGAAACTAATAAATTCATTGTAAAATTGTGAAAATAAGAAAGCAAATACTTTTGATCAACACCTCAAAAATATTGCTCCGGAAGTCATTACAAATTAGAGATGCAAAAAGTATATTTGAATAATTGGATGCTGAAATTCTATGTAATATCCAGCAATTTCTGTTCAGAAAGTTTGTTTGAGTCATGAATAAGATGATAAAAAAATAAGATGACAAAATTTTTTGAGAATTCATAAATACTCGTTTTTGTGACGCATCCATTGTTAAAATTTTGTATTAGCATGACAGAAGCAGGCAGTGTGAAATGTGTTATTCCAGTCACATATCAGTCCCCTAGATGACACTGAGAAGCCAGAAGATGTTGTGTAACAGGACTTACATACCTCATTTGCCAGATGTTATCTGATAGTTGAAGCTCAAGAGACAATGTTATCAAATCTGCTGGTTGCAGTATGTGGGTTAACAAAAGATTGTATTATACTCCTTTTCTTTCTTTTCTTTTCTTTTCTTTTCTTTTCTTTTCTTTTCTTTTCTTTTCTTTTCTTTTCTTTTCTTTTCTTTTTCTTTTTTCCTGTAGCTCATTTCTCAAGTCTATGTGAAAAATAATATTAAAAGAGAATGCAGAAAATACTTCCTAAAAATATTTTATTCCTAAATGTTGATTTCATTATGAGGTTTAGACAATTGGTTATTAACTGTTACTAACTATGAATTCCATATTGAAATTCTACAAAATAATTTTATAATTTTTTTTTAACAATACTGGCCCAGGATTTTAAAAATCAGATGTGGTAGTTTGTATCTCTGTAATTTTATGTGCATCCTCCACACAAATAATTTTTAGCAATAATACAGTTATTTGTATTCTAGAATATTGCATATTGAAATATCAGTGATATTTCAATACAAGCAACTTACCAAGCACTTTTAAATGAAAGGTTTAATTTATATTTGACTTTTTTTTTCTTTTTATCTCTAGAACTTTAAATGACTCTTTTAAATCAAGGCTAGGAAAAATCCTGTGGTTTGGCAGTCAAAAACTTGATCTGGTCAAATGAAATTTACTTATTGTCTACTTGTTGGGTAAGCGGCTGACCCCTGCTTAACAATCCTGAGCTGTGACTGGCCATCATGTTTTGACCTGCTTCTGCTGCAAGTCAAAACTCCCCTGAGACTCATTCCTTCTAAATATTACCACATCAATGGTAGAACCAGACAATCTCTAATCAGTCCCCACTTTGCTGTTCTTTTCCCTGTATCTTCAGCCACTTACATTGCAATATTGGGTATTGTGTAAAGCAGACATAAGGACTCATGAACACTGCCTTTCTAAATTCTGATTCAATGAATCACAAAGTCTTTTTCATTAATGTGATGCAGAAGATCACTATTTATTCTCTGTATTAGGCTGAACCAGTCAGTTAATGTAGGACCCAATCAATTGCTAAATTCAGCTCAGAATGTGGGCCTAAACTGGCTTCTTTTAGAATCAGTATTAAGATTATGAGTAAATCCAGTGAAAAGAAAATTACTTCTTCAAACTAGTAGATATTGACCAGAGGAGGAAAAAATGTAAATCAGTTAAATTCCATGTAAACTATAATTTTTAAACCTAAAATCTAAAATTATGATAATAGAATTAAAAATTTACTAATCTTTACTCAATATTATCACTTTTTAGGGATAGTAGAATCGGGAATTTCTGGGGAAAGGAAAAGTCAGAGACAAAAGAGTTTTATAGATGTGAATGCAACTCAAATTCTAGGTTCCAAATCGCCACTTACCCACAGACTCACTTGTTTGTGATGTTCATGACAAACCACCTTGAGGTCATTTTGTGAACACAGGGCATGTGGTATACATATACTTAGAGAGGACTGAGGATCCACTAGAAGAATGTTGTTAAAAGAAAAAGTTAAAAAGATTGAAGACAATATAGCCTGGTTTACAATTTATTTTCATGTTGATTTTTTCATAGAGGCATGCAGTAAAACTTATGTTAGCGTTGTTTATGAGAAACAATCTTTAGTCACTAATTTCAGTGGAAAATTTTGGGGCTAGAGTTGGTGTGAATTATGTTTGGTTTACACAGTAAAGCATACAGTAGGACTTTTCTCATCAAAATAATAGAAGTCACAGATGGTCTGTTTCTAAGAGTTTATGTCTACTCTTAAGTCAGTATAAGGAATTAAGTGTGGTTTGAACTTTCTCTGGAACTTTTAATTGCATGAAATAGAGGAAAAACTATCAATTTGAACAAACGTGAATGTCACTGTCATGAAGTTATAACCAGCAGGAAACAAATTAACTGAAAGCAAAAAAAACCATGGCTGAAAGTCTAGATTAAACAAAAATTGTCTAAACTTTTTGCTCCCATAATCTCAGGGGAAGCTGAACTGCATAATACTGGAAAAGGGTGAATGATTATTGCCTACATCCAATGTATTATTTATATCCTTTTAATATCTCAGTGTTACCTCGTATAATAAAATGTAAAATTCGTGTTTGTGGGTAATGTAAGTGGGTAATTATGTAGGGAATTCACAGTTAACACAGAGCTGTGTTCTTTCTGAAACATTTCCTCAGAGAGAGCTGCTGCCCTATGCAGTTAAAATGATGAAAAAGCAAAAGTTAGAATGTCTCTAAAGACACTCCCCAATATACTCCGCAGCTAAATTTCTTAAAAACACACATCTCATTCTGTACATTTGGGGAAACTGCTGAGGTCAACAGCTCAGTGTTCCCTAAAAGGACAGTTTCTAGCCGGAAAACCTCCTAAGAGTAGCACAACAAAAAGGAAAGATCTGGTGTCACTGAAATTTATACTGCTATGAATTCTAAAGTGACAGGACAGAAAACTTACTCTTTCCACAGTTGTTTTTGGGACTTGGTGTTAATATGCCTTTCTCAGCAACTCACTGAGCTGTGTGACTTTTATAATTCCCCTTCTTGTTCACTGAAAGTGTCTGTGGTGGGCATATATAATTAGAATTGGAGGTGACAATTGGGTTTAAAAAACGAATTTCACTTTTCCTTTGATATACGCTACTTTTTTTTTTTCCTAATTTTTTCCTTTAGAAAGAGAACATTCAGGTTCCAGTGGGGATGAAAACCTAGATTTTTTTCCCTTTGATCCTAAGGATTTCTACCCTGAATGCAGAATACATTTTAAAAACATCCTGTGACATTGACTTTTTGAAATATACAATGACTTTGTTACAGGAGAGTACTGGAATATAATTCATCCAACAACTCTACATAATCTAGCAGTTGCACAATAAACTAATGAATGGGGTTTTTTCAGCCTGTGGCTATTTCACTTGTTTCTAGTCCAAGAATCCTATTTTCTGTAGCATTTTGTCTGTTTCATCTCCTTCTGATAAATGGCCAGCGAATTAACCAAGCAGTTGATTTTACAAACACAGTTCAGATCCCTTTGGTGCTCTCTAACACAATTCTTCCCTTTTGCAAAAGATCACCTGGTATTTTGCTAGTCTGTAACAGAAAAAAAATTGGAGACAGTAGAAGAATTTGCTTTTTAAAGTAGAAAGTGAGTTATTCACATGTGGAAACTAGAGGAGATATTTGAGTTTCTCATGTGAGATGCAGTTATCTTCAAAATGATGTCATCATTGGTGTGGCCAGTTACAGCAGGAGAATATTAGTAGGTGTAAACACTGTGTTGTATTTCTTTTTAAATTGGAAATGTGCCTCAATGTGCAGTGAACAACAGGTTATACAGTGCTACTTGAAGCAGCACAAGTAGTATATTCTGTTAACTATAAGAGCTCTAAAAGATGTAGCTATTCAAAAGAACACTACAGTGAATGCATTCATTCTGTTAAGTGTTCTGAGGTAAAACCAGGAGAAAACATTTCTCCTATGAAAACCACAAAGGCTATTTTAAATCACAAAGTTATTTTCATAAGATCCTTCTGTCCTGAGAAATCCACCCAGCAGACTGGTACAGCATAAATATCCTGAAAGGCTGTGCAGATTCTGCACTCAGTGATAGCAAGAAATAACCAGGTGTAAATACATTCAAACTGCAGAAGTAATGCCTGGTACTCAGTTGTGGCTAAATCTTTGGGCTCATTTTTTCCCCTTGGTCTTCTGACTTGAACTTAAAGTGTTATTTCCTTGGACTGGGCTAGGAGTAATCTATTTAAAAAATGATGAGACAAATCCTGAGCCTTTAGTAATATCCTGCTGAAATTGCATGACTAGGGATACTTAAAATTTAACACTATTCAGGAAAAGCACTATAGCGTTGCACATCTCTCTTCCTAGTCCAGTTCAGAGACCATTAGTCAATTACAGGAAGCCTCCAGGATATTATCTTGGGGAGACACAGACAAGGTGCTGCCCTTGACTGATAGGCAGTCCTGGCGGTCAAGTCAGCTGCACTGTCACAGCAAGGCTGCATTACTCAGATGAAGTGGACTCCTGAGCTCGTTCAGTCTTTCTTCAATATTTTCGGGCAACAGGCAGGTGAACGTACATGGAGCACTTGAAATATTCATCGTGGGATCATTTTTCCCTGCATTTCCACACGGTGTGCTGCATAAAGGGAATATAATGCCTTATTGGAGCACTCAGCTGCTAGTGTAAATATTGAACATAACAAAAATGATCCCATACATTGCAGGACTCGAGGACTTCCTCTTTCTGCTCATCAGCCTGAGTATGACATTGTTGTCCATTCTTGCTCTCCTTTGTCACTAGGACAGTTCCAAAAACATTTCTCTCTTCTGGAATTTAGGAGCACATATAAAAGGGTTGAAACACCCTTTGAGGATGAGACCCAGAATCTCATGTGACCATTTGCTTTCCAACATGGCTCCTATCCATATTAAAATTTACACAGGAGAAGGGGCCTATTTTTTAAAGGGTTTGCAGAATAGACAACAGAGGCAAGCAGGCTAAAATCTCAAAGCCTACCATTGTTTGCATGAAAACAGAAATTTAACTGCAACTTCTGTTATCATGTGCTCTGTTCCAGTGGAATTTATTCAGGTGCTTCTTGTCCGCTCAGTTTGATCAATCTCAGCAAGAAGTTATGCAACGACATGGATTTTGTTTTAATTTTTTTGTTTTTCTTTTTTTTTTTTTCTGATGTTGTCTTTTTTATTTCTAAATAGATTGCAACGAAACAAAGAAACACCTAATTTTGGCATACAAATGTCAACTATTGCTAACACTTGCAGTATAGCTCATTTTACTGTGGTCACCATAGCAATACAATTAGTTTACAAATCACTATATGTATTAATTACACTAAGCAAATAAGTTGTAAGAATGAGCTGAGAGTAGTAAAGTGACAAAAAAAAAAAAGAAAGAAGGTATTGTAGAAATCAAATTTTTGAGTAATAGTTTGTGTTATTTCAACAATACTTGCCTTCATATGACTTTTTGCTGATTTAATGGCAGGTAGGTGTTCAAGGAGAAATAGCAGGAGTCATATTCACTGCTACATTTGCACTTATCAGCTTTGAGTTCTTTCATGACTATGTTAAGAAATGAAAAATTTGAGAAATGTTATTTTAGGTTACAAATATGTAATCTTCAAAAGAGATGCAATTGATCACAATATTGTCCTTAAAAAGAAAACACAGAAAATAAAGAGCAAATACAGCACATAATATTGCCAACTATAATTATTACAAAACTTTCCACAGTGTCTAGCAAACTATAGGCTTTCTTTGAACACCTTTTGATATCATTACTACATTTATAGATATATATGAAAGTTTCAAGAAGACTACAAATATGAAAAGAGCCATCAGAACAAATTTCATTCTAGGCTAATAAGAAATAATTTGTGGGATTTTGCATAGCTATTTAACTTCATATTGGTTTTCTTAATATTTTTTTCTTTACTCTGCCCAGCAGAATAGATGCTTCTTTTGAACACCACACAAAAAAATATTTGTGTACAGAAATGATTTTCTATTTTAGAATTATATTAGTGGTTCTTTGAGAAGATTTTTATGTTTTTAAAATCCTTTGACTATCTCTTCCCAATACTTTTACTCTATCATCAGATACTGAGGCAATGCCATAAAATACCTTGGAATAATCATACTTTTGTGTACTGAACTGTGCAGCTCTGCTTTTATAGAAAACTATACTTCACCCCCTGTGAGGACAAGGCTGGTTTAGGCTCCCAGAAATCATTGCAAAAGAACCTGACTTAGTAAACTTACAGATAAATGCCTAGTGGCTTGCTGTATAGTGCAATTCTCTTTACTTTTCTATGAGTATTTACATGCAAAATCAGGACTCTAATAAGTTATCTGGCAGAGAAGCATGTGCCTGTGTTAAAATTACTTAAATATTGATGGGTAGGAGTTGAATACCTATTTCTAGTCAAAGACGGAAAAGTGAAAAGATGTATCTACAGCTCTCTGTTCAGTGAATAAAAGTGGACAGTTTCCCTACTTCTGATTAGAAAACATGGCTTCAACCTATTGTGACTACTTTCTGTATGTATCCATTAAAAAGGAGTTTTTTCTATTCACAAATGACAAAAACCCCCTTGGGTTTTAAACATCAACCCTTTACAGTGTATGGTTTATTCAAATAGTTAAAATAATTCCTCCACATCTCATTCATGGAAGAAAAAAGAAAAATACTTCAAAAGTTATTCAGCACCAGAAATACTGTATTACACATTTCCTTCCTCTTGACTTTTAACGGTACAGCAATTGCTCATGTTCTTTACATGAGTGTATATATTGCACTTCAGATATTAAAAAAAAATGTAATTAAGTATACTGTAGTCCAGATATGATCAGGAGCACATAAACTCAATCTTCCATTTTTTAAAAGAGATATTAAAATTTTATATTATATCTTTTGACTTCCAGAGTGAGATACCTATTATTTTTTATCAGTGAAAGCAGTAGGTTTCAAGTTTGCTGGGTAAGAAAGTGCCCAGATGAATTTTATATGAAAAGCTAAGGAAAGCTAAATTTTGCCTTTTCAAGAGTAAAAATACTCTAATTTTTCTGTATTACAACAAGAACATTACTTTTAAAAGCCTTGTGCCATCTCTTATTGAAGACAAGTTGAATGATATTTATATAAGGGTGGAATTTTTAATTCAACATATGATCTTTTAAAATTGATTTGCAATAATACCAGCAGAACATCATGTTGCTAGTAATTAGTTTGAACTTTATGCATTTTTCCTATGCCTTACAGAAATTATTCAAGTAATATAATTTAAAACAATTTCACTTTCTCTGTAAGTAAGTGACAGGGAGTGAGGCATTACATGTGTACGTGCGTGCATGGGTGGGTAAACATATTTCTGTGTGGATATACCTCAGCTGGGAAATCCCATAAGATGCTGCAGTGTACTTGTAAACAAGGCCATTTACATACTTTTGGAAGATTTTATCCAGTTGATGCACAATGCCTTTTAACTTTACAATTTTCTTCATTTCATAAGATTTTTGAGAAATTGGGTACCCTAACTCCTTACAATTGGCTTCCTGTTTTTCTATTTAAATTCCATGTTTTCCAGCTGCTTAGAAGAGCCAGACTTCTTGCATAGAAACAGTGAAATGAAAAATAAAGATATGTAATATGGTTTCCACGGAAAATATAGATTCCAAAGCTGGCATCCAAAATCTTGGGAGTCTCCCATGAAGACCTAGTGGAGCTTTTTTGAAACCAGGCCTGTGTATGTTCCTGCAACTCAGAGCAAATTCCACAAAACCAAGCCTGCATTGTGATAGAGATTTGTCTAACTTCTGCTGCTACCTCAGATAACAGGTCTAGACTTTTGATTGGTTATTTCACTATTATCCAGTTCTGTTGTTTAGTTATTACAAAATCAGAGGATCAGAGAATGGCTGGTCTCAGAAGGTACCTCTGGAGGTTGACTTGTCCAATACCCTTTCCAAGCCATTTGCCTAGGATCATGTCTAGACAGCTATTGAGTATCTCCAAGGACAGAGACTCCACAACCTCTTGGCTACCTTGGTTAGTCCTGAGTCACCTCATACTGTAGAAGTGTTTCCTGATATTCAGATGGAACCTCCTGTGATTCAATGTGTGCTCATTGCATCTTGTTCTGACACTGGATATCACCGAAAAGAACCTGACTTCATTCTCTTTGCACTGCTCCACTAGGTTTTTGTACACATTGGTGGGATCACCTCTTACCCTTCCCTTCTCCAGACTGGCCCGTCCTAACTCTATCAGTGTTTCCTCACATGTCCCTCAAAAAATTCATGATCCTTTGTTGGATTGTCTCTAGTAGCTCCACATTGCTTTCTACTATGCCACTGTTTTTTCTCTCTACTTGTGGGTGATCCATCTTATTTAACACAGAAAACTTTTTCGGTCTTGGGCATTTTCCTTTACAGGAACATGATTTTCATCTGTCTATTGGAAGATCTAGCAAGTCAGTGTTTATATAACATTAATGTTTTGACCCAGCCAGATTGAGAATAACAATTTGATTGAATTATATACAGAAGAGCTGCTAAAATCTAAGCCATTTACTGGGATACTATTTAAAAAGTAAATATTTGCTAGTTAAATATGCTCAAACATGGGTGAGTTTTAAACTTGTGTGATAATACCTTATTTACAGATTTTGTTTTTTTATAGTAGTATTGGTATAATAGCAATATTTAATGAAGGGTAATCACCTCAGATGTCATAGATTTTATTTCCCTTTCACTCTTGCAGAAATTTATTTTTTAAAACTGAACAGGTCTACCATATTTCTAGAATGTTAATGGATTGTGCATTTCCGTAAGTGTTGTTTCAACATTACTGTATTGTTAAATGAGACATACTTTCAGAGTTGTTTTGTGGGTCAAATTTTATGGTCTAGATTGTTCCTCAGCCTGGATTCTTGCTACCAACATTGCTTTATATGAAAACTCTCATATGGGGAAAATTCTGGCAGGATGGTTTTTGCTTTCTTTCCTCCTATGTACTTTACTAATATGGTGGGGTGTTTTCAGTAAATCAGAGTAATCCTTGCAAACTCAGTAAAAGGAAGAAATGAAATGGTTACATGAGATACTGGCATGGTAATTCAAACCATAAGTAAAAGTAAATTTCTTTTCAGTGTCTCACTTTCAGAGCTAGATATCAGCATCCCGAGTACATTAGCTGAAATATTTGATTACCTTTAGTGTTGTTGGTAATCATATCTATCTACTGATCCATAAAAATACGTAAGAATTAATACTAATTGCTTACTCAGCTATATTTGCAGTCCTGCAAGTTCGTGAGTATTTACTGATGATTTATGTTGTGCAACTGTAAAAGAAATTTGGGAAAAACAGCAGCCTGGTTATAGAAGGGCAATTTTAAAAGCGATCTTACAACTCTAGTTTTTGAAGTCAACACATTTTGACTGTTTAGGTTAATATGGCTGATCTTGCTTATACAGCACTAGACTACTTTGTTATATTATCTGGTTATGATTCTTACTGTTCTTAATTGACTAAGGCTAGAGGGAAAGAGCAGTTTTTGTGGCTTGGTTGTGAGTTTAATTTTTTTCATTTGATACATCTCCTTCTTCCGAAGCTTCTCTTCTTAATTTTTTTTAAAATTTTATTTATAGTTCTTTCTACACTGACTCGGTTCTGAAACAAGATCAGCTTCATGCATAAATGAGAAAAACAGTGCACAACCTTCATTTTAGGTAGCAAAATAGTGCAAATGATAAAAAAATTCCCAGACAAGACCAGTCTATTCTAAGAAATCACTTCTTGAATTGCTTTAGCCTCCCATATTTCTGGTTTTGGGCAATATCCTCAAACTGAGCCAAATTTTGTGAAATTATGATTTGTATATGGATGGCTGTCTATTGAAGCACAGGTCTGAGACCAAACTCATTTTGTCTCTGTATTACACCTGACTATAAAGGCATGATACAAGACCTCTCAGATAGTAAATACAATCATGTTTATCTGATGGAAAATAGCACATGTATTAGACTTATTACCTTGTTTGTACAATGACTGCTAATGGTAATTCTTATGGTATTTGTTTCCAGTAAGACCAAAAGGATGCTTCTGACAAAGAAAGTGTCTCCTTTTGGTCAGTAGGGATGGCAGAGTATTCATAAACACAGAATTAAGTCTGGATTTCTCTAGTTAAGTTGAGTGTTATTCTTCAACATGCAAAATAGGCAAAAAGATTCTGAATGGATCTGTAAATATATCTTCTTTCACTATGCTGATGTATTAAAATGTCATGTGGTTAGCTGTGTGATGTTCTCACTTGCTAATGTATGCAGAAATATTTTTGTACCCTTCTGAAAGAGAGAGACAGAGAAAAGCAGGATTTCATAACAGAAAAAAATAACTTGGTATGATGGTATCAATAATTTCTGCATTAATTATTATTGTGTTGCCATAGTTTTGAAACAGTTCCCATTTCCAAAAAGTATATGTATAATTATGTAACTAAAGTGCATTATAAAATTTGAACATATTAGCATAATATCCTAGATATTGAACAAAACTAATTTTGTCTTTCTCTATTTTTAAGATCCAGATTTTAAGGACCTTGGCGTTTTGAAGCCATTGCCAGGTTAGTATGCTGTTTTGGGGTTTTTTTCTAACTTAGAGGCCTTTATACTCTGCTGTAGAAAACATTTTTGTTTGCTGTTCAGGTTTCATTTTTTCTGGTGTTTTGTTATTCAGTTTGTGAGTTTGAGATGGGAGGACCTGAAGGAATTGTGGAATCTGTACAAATTGTTAAAGAAGGAAAAGCTTCTGAAACTGAAGCAGTAGACTGTAAATGGTACATCCGAGCACCACCCCGATCCAAGGTCAGTCCTTCATCCACTTGCTGATTTGCCATTTAATTTAAGAAATTGCCTTTTCTAATATATTGTGCATTTCTTAGTACAGTCAGATCTTGTTTAATAACTTTACAGCTTGAACTGTAAACTATTTTTTTCCTTCTGCTGTGGAAGGGTAATTTGTCATCTCAGCCAAAATAGCCACCTTTCTTCATAAATGATGATTTGGGCAGTACTAATGTGTTTTTTTGTGCCATAAGTAATTTTCTTAAATTCATCTTTAATTTTGCTTATATTTTTAAAGAATCAATGTGTGTTTTAAAATGGGAAGTAATCTTATAATTTTAATTTTCAATATATTTCAAATACCTAACATAGAGACAACTAAGGGGATGCTGCTGGCTCCCTGAGGTCATCATTGTTTCTCATCTGGGAACTGTGAAAATGGACCTAAAGTAAATTAAGGTTCCTCCGTATGAAGCCTTTAATTCCTTTAGCTTAGAGACACAGACAAAAAGAGTGTTCTCTTTTCTTTTCCTCCACAGTCAGCAAGCCAGGGTTTTGTAGAAAACATGGGAGGGCTGCAATGAATTAAAAAATACTTTTTTTGGATTCCCCTTGATTTTGTCTCTTATCCATAACTTCTCAGTTATGGTATGCATTAATTGTTGCTGGCTACACTACCACTTCCCTCTTTGCAACAGGAACAACTTTATGCCTCCCACCCACCCCACTTGCATTCACTGTGTAAAAGACACCCCACAGTATACTTTTTCTAGCTGTATTTTATTGGACAGGAAAGGTTTTAGAAAGTAGGATTTATATATGCACTATTCTCTGCTGTCTTTAAACTGATAAGGGCTTTTTTTGTATAACCTCAGTGAGGAGACTGTACTGAATATATAATTGTTTCATCATCAGAATGACACATGGATGAATGTTGAAGGGTTCCCTTCAGGAAAGGTTTTCAGAAGAGGAGAAAATCATTAGTATCAGCATTTTTCTATTGGGAAAGTATAGGAAAAGAATTGGCTTATAAAGACTACAGATAAATGGTTTCCAGAATATACTTTCATCTTATAATATTTTTTTTTTACTTTTGGATAAAATTAATATTGATAGACGTTTTCAATTAAGTAGATGAGCTTCCCATTTTGCCACACTAAGTAGTGATATGAAATGATTGGACTGATGAATGATTATTCTGTGTTATAAGCAGTTTATATTCATTCAGCGCAAATCTCAGTATTGATACAAACTTCAGGAAGAACAGATGGAGGGCAGCTCTGCTGAGAAGGTTTTTGGGATTCTGGTGGATAAGAGGATGAACATGCCCCAGAAATGTACATATCCAACCCAGAAAGCCAGGTGTGTCCTGGGCTGCATCAAAAGCAGTGGCCAGCAGGGTGAGGGAGGAAATTCTGCCCCTCTGCTCTGCTCTGGTGAGACCCTACCTGGGGCACTGCATCCAGCTCTGGGGTCCTCAGCATAGAAAAGACATGGACCACTTGGAGCAGGTCCAGAAGACAGCCACAAAAATAGTGAGAGGAATGGAGAACGTCTCCAGTGAGGAAAGGCTAAGATGTGAAAGTTTGTTCCATCCAAAGAGAAGACTCTGGGGAGACCTTATAGCAGCCTTCCAGTATTAAGGGGGAACCTGTAAGGAAAAAGGGGACAAGTACTTTAACAGTAGTGGTAAGACAAGATGTTTTATTCTAGAAGAGGGGAGATTTGGACTAGATATGAGGAAGACATTTTTACAATGAGGATGAAATGCTGGATCATGTTGCTCAGCGTTGGTCGATGACCATCCCTGGAAACATTCAAGGCCAGGTTGGATGGGGCTCTGAGTAACTGGATTTAGTTGAAAACATCCTTGCTTATGACAGGGAAGTTAAACCAGTTGACCTTTATATGCCACTTCAAATTTAAATTATTCTATGATATATTTAGGTATTAGTAGAAAGAAAACAGACAAACACAGAATTGTTATTAGAATCAGCAGAGTTAATTAAGCCAATAGCATTTCCCTGTACTCTAAATTCAAGTTTATGGTTGATCATATAATGTAATTGTGACATCCTTACTTGGCCTGACTTTGAAGTTCTATATGATTCTATAAAGCCCTGCTAAAAATCACAATTTTACCTACTTGTAGTTTTTATCCTTACCTCAGTTCTGATGTAAAACTCCAAACTAGGAATTTATGTAACTGAAGACACAATGTGTATCGGAAGAATACTAAACTACCACTCTTAGTAGAGGGCTAAAATTTCAAGTTCATTAATTCTTCATAAACTTCCATATCTGCATTTAGTTTTGTTGCATTCCAAGAAGCTTATCCTAGCTGAACTGTACCTGGAATGGAGAGCAACAACGAAGTTTTAGAAAAATGAAGTAATACTGAATGTTATTTAATGTCATCTAGAAAATTGTGTGAAGGAGAGTAAAACAATGCAATAACAGGCTCTTACAAGGAAGAAGGAATGCTGTGGTTCCCATGTCTGCAGGATAACTCAGGGTCCCACACTCTGGAAGTAAGTTTCAGGTGAAATACGAAGGAAGAAATTTCAAACATCAGTGAGGATTTATTGGTTCAGCTGGCATTGTTAGTGGTCTGAAAGTGTAGGTTAGATAACAAACTGTGAAAAAATGAGAGAAACATTAATAATCCTACCTTTAGGCAGAGGGCTGGACTGGGTCATCTCTTGATGGATCCTGCTGTTCCCATCTTACAGACTACCTGTGTGGAGAGATTGAGCAATATAAAAGTATATAAATCAGTGTTTCCTAGTGTGGAGTTGAAAGGTTTCACAGCAAGCTAGAAAAAAAAAAAAAAAAGATTTTTCAAGGCTAGATCCATCTTTGAGGGGTAAGTCCAATTTAGCATCTGAACTTAGTGTGGTTTTTCAAACAGATATATTTATGTACACACAGACAAGTATGTACATACATAGGTGCACACACATACAGTTATGGTTTCATCATACTGAGACAAGTTGAAAAATATACAGCTATTAAGGAAGAAGGAACAACTGGATAAATTATTACGAACTTTGTATAAAGCAAGGTTTGTGATAAGATTGTTTATGGGTCTGATTCAATTAAACTGGAATCTACTGTCCATTTTTTACAGTCAGCTTCCTTTGTCCCTATCTAACCTTGAATAAATGACATATTCAGTACAGTTATTTAATGACATCATTTTAATTTATGTCAGTTTGCACCTATGAAAACAACTCTCCTGCTAAGAACAGTGAGAACTCCGCAGACATCTTTAAACCCACATGTTCCTGTACCCTGGGCTGCACAGTTTGTTACTGGGAATTATGCCTAAAAGGCAAGAGTTTCTCAGAGAGAATTTGTGTTGGATTTTTTCATCTTTAGTTTCTTAATTAAACTGTGCCAGAATGTGAGTTGCTTGCAATTCAATTTGGCGTAAGCTCATCCAGTCTAAACTGTCTGCAGAAGCAAGATGCAAGTCCTTCCCTTGGTTTCCAATTCCAGATTCCAGCCAAGTCTGAGCTCAATATATGAGCAATGACATCAGCCAGGAAGTGTGTACTTGAGGTCTCTAAGCCTGAGCTTCAAACTGACAGTCTGGGTCTAATGCTTCTGTCCTCAGTGTTCTGGAATGGGACAGAGAGCAGAAAATTTGTTGCACACACTTAAAATAGAGCCATCATTGATTACCTTATATCACACACACACACCCCGACATAGACACACACACGGAGAAAAATAAATCTGAAATGCATGCAGAGCCCAAACATTCTCTAAGTGCAGAAGGCAGTCTGAACACAACTTATATGCAGAGCTAGAGTCTTATATAGTGAAAGTGACTAGTTGTTAAGTCTGTGTTTCTTGTAATCATTCAAAGTCAGTTCCTGCCGAGTAAGATAGCTGTGAGTTTTGAGTGGAGTAACACTGGGGTTCTGCACTTCATAGAGAACGTGACCGCAATTAGTATTCAGAGCAAGAATAGAAAATTAAGAGAGTTGCTGACTGAAAGTGCTAACCCACCCAGAACAATAAAGTTATGGAGGGATTTTCTGATCTGAAAATTCTTCAGTGTAGAGCAAAGCCCAGTGAAGGAAGTGTATAAGCTTATTGCAGAGTGATTTGAAAAATTTCTAGGACATCATTCCCTGCAAGCAGTGGATACACAAAGATTTTGTATTTAGGATTAGAAAATAAGAAAATAAATATAATTATAGTTTTCTTACTTTCTGTTAAGGGTGAAGCATTGGGGGATAATATCAACAAGTGTTTTTCTATATTGGATGAGTCAGCATAGTTTGACAAACCCCCAGGAAGGTGGAACCATGTTTGTGCTCTCTTTAGTGGACAACTTTCCCAGCAAGGTACCTTTGTGTCATGCTTGTTCTTAGAGAGGCTCTGTAGAAAAAAATAACACAGCAGAACTTGATAGTAAGAGTAATAAAATATTTACAAGTATGATATTCTTATGTTGGGAAAAAAAAAAAAAACAAAAAACAGTAAGCAGTGCTATTTAAAACACCATTTATTGGGGACGTCAGAAAATGCTCTGGGCACCTCAGAAAACAGCATCAAAACAGGAATTAATTTTAATGTAGTCCAGTGGAAATAATCTATTCTGGAGGAATAAGCAATAAGTACATTTAAGCTGAAGAAGTAGTGGGAGTAGCCTCTTTATTTGAACCATGAGAAATAAAATGAAGTTATAAGGTAGTTAAGCAAAGTGATGTCTAATTCTCTTGCCCAACCTGAACAGGATATTGGACAAAGGTTATAGCATGCAAGACTTAACACAAGAGATTAAGGAAATACAGTGTCAATTGATGAGTGTCTAGATTTGACACATCATGGCACCATCCTTAACCCTGAGCTGCCAGGGAGTGGTGGCATCTGTTTCAAGCAGAGCCACTGGGGAGCAGTGGGAAGGGAATACACAGCACATGAGAGGGGGCCAGGATGAAGGAGGCCACAGTGCCAGGACATGACTAAGGAGACTGGGACAGGCCTGGCCATGGTGGCTGGGCTTGCCCAGGCAGTGGGGCTGGCCCAAGCACAAGCTGGTCAGCAGCTTGGCAAGGCTGGGGTGGTGAGGAATGAGGCTGGGAGCAGGGCAGTGGGACCCAGTGTGATCAAGACACTTGTATATTTACTGAGGGTTTGCGCTGCTACCTGACAAGCTCCTGACCAAATGGAGGGATGACTCTTTGTTTCCAGGTGCCTGCCTTTGCAGGGAGAGCAGTCTGGAGAGAGACTGGGCTGTTATCTGTGCATTTCCTAGACAGTTGGGAGCAAACATGAGGTGAAGAAAATTGCAGAGCTGTGAGTCAGTCTGTTTAAACTGATCTGACTAAACCAAAACATTTTCTGCTCTCCCATGTGAAGTGGAAATTTGTGCTCTTAGATGAGGCCTGTAAGAAAAGCAGTTTAAGTTGTTGGCACTGGAAGACTAAGATACACTAATTTTTGATGTCCTCTTAATCAGTTGCAGAAGAGAAGCTTTAAGTAGTGCACTGAAATTTAATAGGAGCCACTTCAGTGGTGATTCTTGAAATGTTAGAGAAAATTAAAATTTAAAGGCTGAATAACATAACCAGAGCTTTGCAAGCTTCAGATGGTCTTTTTCTTTGAAGCAGTTCTGAAGCTTACTAACATACAGATAATGCAAAAAATATTACAAATTAAAAAAAGGCCAGCACATGTACATATGGTAAGTACAAGGTGAACAAATTATGTTTAAACAAGTAGAAAATATTATTTATCTATATTAAACTATTAAAATCCCTTATGTGAAATAGTTTTCTGAGATGAAGGTGCAAGACAAGTACATGTTTGGAATCATGCATATGGAATCTTTGCTATGAAGGCATGTCAATGTACATGCCAGAGTAACACTGTCAACAACCTCACTTTTAAGTTATCATTTCTATACCTGAATCTATTCCATTCAGGTATAGAAATATAATGAACTTCAGCATCCTCAAACCAAATAGCTATTAAGAAATGCAATTTTAAAAAGCTATTAAAGAAAGTAATAAAATGTCTGTCAAAAAGAACAGCAGAATCAGGATTTGATTTCCAGTTTTCAGTGTTAAAAAGCAGAATAGTAGCAAGGAGTTGTAAATATTGCCCACTTGTGAGCATTTTTGGACTGTAAAAGAAAAAAATGAGGATGACTTGACAGAGTAAATGTCAACTATTGGATAGTCACAGAAGTTTGAAGAAACAAATAAGACAAAGTAAAGAAATCCAAAGAGCTTCTCCTGTCTAGAAAACTGGTGTTCTGATACGTGAGCCTTGGCTGTGAATCACAGTATCTTAGAAGTACTATATAAAATTGTCATCTTTGACAGACAATATTCTCCAAGCTCAAGAACAGAACAAAATATGAGGTATGGAGCTCTCTCTTTGCACAGCATGGTCCCAGAAGGGCCATTGTCACAGAAGGACTAAAAATCTAGAAAAATCCCCAAAAATAGCAAAAAAATTCCAACAGATCATGTATTATTAATACTTTCATACTGAAGTAATACTGATTAAAAAAATAAAGAAATATATAGCATCCAAGCAAGAGGACAGACCATTTCAGATGACAAATTGAAGCCCCATTGGTAATATGCTTTTTAGGCTGATGTACTTGGTGTCTGGTTGCCTTGAAGGAATTCAATTTGCATTGCACAATCTGCTTTACAAAAACTGGGCTTCCCAGTCCTAAATACTGGAGGTATCATCTTGAAAGTACTTTGTTAATCACACAGAGCTGAAAAAGATCTAGAAAAAAGCTGGTGCTGGAACTGATCACTGAGCAATGGGACAATTTAACCCAGTCCTGTGCTTACAAGTGAATTGACCGAACCCACAAGGAGAAAATGTAAAATCTGGACATTATGCTTGGATGAAGAGGAATTTTTTCTCTTATGTCTAAATTACTTTTGGCAGCTGAACGATGGTTTTTGTTTGGTTTGGTTTAAGGCGACTGAGTGTCTCTGCAGATATATTAAATCTGATATGCTGGGATATGGTTTGAAGCTTTTCCTGACTGGCCTGATCAATCATGTTGTCATCACTAACCTTCAGTGATTGATTAAAAGGCAGAACTCATCAGAAGTGATTCACTATGAGGAGATTATAATCTGACTATTTTACTGAGGTGATATATTATTCGTAGTTTATAATAATTTTGGGGTTTTTTTCCTAGTATGTTCAGTCAGAGATTTTTGTTGCTTTCAAATCTAAATGAAAAGAAATAGCAAGAATTTCCCAGAATTTCCTTTTTTTGATTATTATTTATGGTGCCAATACAAAAACTTACAGGTGATGAGAGAATTATTTAAAATATTATGTGACCGAGTGTAAATTACATATGCCACAGTTGCAGTGAGGCTTTATCAGTTTTGTTGCTAATGACATTGGCATTTGCAGTGACATCTCAAAACTCAGTTAATCTAATACTTGAGCAGCCCCTTCTCCTAAGTAATGTGGAGCTGATGACTTGACAAAAGTGTCTTATTACAACTTTTCAGCAAAAACCTGAAGATATGGCAGTTATGCTTCTTCTTTCAAATAAGATGTTCTCTTCAGCAAGACTGCCTTGATTATGCTAATATAATGTGTCAGTATCTGTGGAAATGTTCATTCCAAAAGCTCCTATTGACATCAATGAAAAAATGCTTAATGAAGGCAGATGGTGGTGTTTGAGTCTGTGACGTCTGCTTTAGTTTGTTTTCTTTCAGGGGAACTAAGTTTCTTATCCACTGATGGTAGAAGTAATGGCTAAGCTCTCTGTAATGAAATAACCAGTAATATTGATAATTTTTCTCTCACTTTCTGATGCATTTGTTTTAGTGACATCCACATACCAGCAAAAGTAATGAGAATATTGCCACTGATTTCAAAAAGCTATGTATAGGGAAAATTTTGCATTAAGGAAGAGTTTGTCATATAGTCAGTTTTATTCTTTCCCTGGGGAACTCAATTTATTATTAGTCATTTTCTTCTGCCAGTGTGGGTCTTACAGCCAGTGACAGGAACAATGGCAAATATATAGCAATGAAACCATACAAGTTGGCAGAGGCGTGCAGAAGCAATTAAATTATTCCAGCTCTTTAAAATAAAATCTGATCCAATATCAGGTTGTCAGTTTGTGTAATCAGTTTCCAGTTTTTAAAAATGGACTGCAGTCTTAAGTCAAAGGTCTGATTCAAATAAATAGATTGAAATATACCCACTGATTTCAGCGTGTGTTGTACAAAGTCTTCAATATTTTATAAAAAGTTCTGGGAGTAGTCGTCTCCAAAGACAATTATGAAAATGAAGCTCCAACTCACCTCAGAATATCAGTAACTTATTTTCTCAATTTATGAAACTTCATGCCATTGGAGAAAGTGGCATCTTTCTTCTACTAGGCAGACACAGATTTTTAAGTCAAATATTTCTATCCAGTGGTTCCACTACCTATCAGATGTATATATGTTATGGTGTTGGCTGAATTTCCCACACAGAGAATGAACAGGTATGACTGACAGCAGAATTCAGGCTTGGGAAAAACGGAAGGTTTTGGCTTCTTCACTGGAAGACTTAAAACAAAATGCTGAGTTATTATTCTCTTGATTCCTTTTCAGTATTTACCACTGCTATTCTAAGAAATATTTTACTATTTTATAAGGCTGGTGTGCCTCCAGAAACTAAAGAATGTCAAACAATAAGTCCATAGAAATAAGATTTTGTCTGTACTGCTATATGAACAGTGTTTTTGAACAGATCAGGAATAATTGATGAATGCTGGAAATTTCTGGGAGAGCTGATATTTTGTAACCACAGTGAAGATTAGCACACATTTCTCGTAAGAATGAAAACTCATAAAAATTACATCTCCATACTGAAATCAGATAACCTTTCAAAGAAATACATGTACTTATATATATGCACATGCAATTGTACATATAAATGCATATATAAATGCAGCAGGATAGAAATAGAGAACATGTGAACAAGTGTGCAAAGCAGTGTACAAGTCCACCCAGCAGGTATGGTTTTATTATTGTACTGCCATCAGATTAATGTAATCTTTTTTCTGGAGTAAATATGAGCTTTTCTGAAGAGGGGAATAGACAAAAGTATGATGTGGTACATTGCACTATAACTTTCTGGTCTATTATATATATATATATACATATGTATGTATGCATGTATGTGTATGTATACTGCATATAAATATAAATGGTGTACATATGATAGGTATATGCAGACAGTAAAAGCAATGATTCATTAACAAAGCATATTGCAAGCACTCTGTTCTGTGTGAACCATCTATCTGACACATTTCGCTTCCTGGGAAGCAGTCACATGTATGCAGTATTGCCTATAATCAGCTGCAGGAAAATTTCGTTGCATTACCTGTGACAATGCTGGCAGGCACTGGGACACCTGTCTGAAGCAGACTGCTTCAGGTAACTGAGAAAAGAAAAGCAAGGGGCACATTTAGTTCCTGAAGTTATGCAGAGATGTACTATAGACTATCTCCAGGAAAGGCTGGTGCCAGGGTTGCGCAGTGACTCTTTCACCCGTGCTTGCGAAGGAGGATCTGGTGTCTGGGACACAGAAGCAGCTCTCTGGTGTGTCCCAAATATGGTCAGTTGCTGGGTGTTTGTATCATGGCTCTGCCTCTTCCCATACCTCCCTCCCCCGTGTGGGATCGCCCCATGTGGGGTCTTTCCCTGCCAGCACAGTAGTGTGCATCATTTCACTGTTTTACAGAACAACCAGTAAATGAAGTGAGAAACACTGTAAAAACTATACCTTGATATAAGATATTTCCATCTCAGTATGTCTTTGTGTATTTCTGTTAATTGCTCCACTTTGTAGAGACCAATACAAGCAGATTCCTTAATATTTGGTATGTAAACTCCAGGATATATGGTAAAATTAAAGTACACCTAATTGCACTTTAATTGAAATATATCCCTCTGAACTCTTCTGAAAGATGGAAATGATGGAATATGAGTAAGAGTCACTGTAAGAATAACAGATTAGAAAAAAGATGTGCCTTTGGTATACCTAATTTCATATGCTAGTAAAAATTTTTCACAAATATTCTTTTCAGAGGCACACTTATGCAAAGCATAACAAGGAATGAAAATATACAATAATACAATACCTGAAAAAGTCCATTAAAAAATCTGAGCTATTACTAAACTGTAGCAGACTGCTTGAGAGCACATAATTCTTAAACCATAAGAGTTTTAATATATTAATTAGGTGAAATTATGAGGCTTGTTGCTACTAGGATATGCACTGCTTGTGTACTTTTTGTGAAAGCAGAGGAGCTTATAAAACATTTGTTCTGTGCATATAAAAAATACCTGAAGTCAATAAAATTGTTTGGAAATAAGTATATTCAATGTCTAATACAGTGGAGATTCTTTTTTTAGTTATTTTTTCAAGTGAAGATGCATACAGCTCTGTGCTGTGTATGCTTACTGCTTTTTTATACAATTTCTGCCCTAATTGACCTTTCTGTATTGTTCTCCTGAAATCTCAGGAGTAACCTTGGCAGTTTGATTATGTATCATGTATCTACTGAAAATAGTACTTGCCTTCTCTGTCAATTTGATGTTGCTTTTATAATCAATTGCTTTTAAAATTGGTGGTTCTCCCTAAAGTCCATATACACTTGAATATCAAATAGTAGTCTTTTATCCTCACCCCTGCTTCTTTTTAAGTAGATTTAAAGAGTTCTGTGCAAATGGCAATATATCTTTTACTTTATGAGAAAATTTAGCTTGCATGCAAGAGACATACATTTCTAGGAGCTTCCACAAAATGTGCTTGATTTGAATCCAGTTAAATTATGAAAATGTATACCATAATGCTTTGTTTAGAAGAGCTGAGATGGTGGCAGATCCTTGTGGAAACATAAAAAGATTAATGATGGAGCTCTGCCTGGCTCTCAGATTCTCACTTCCTGAATCAGTGTAGCAGAAATGTATAAGATGACACATTGACTCTGGGGAGGGAGCAGCAATGATTTGCCTTATTATTTCACATGTCAGTCATGTAATTGAGCATTATCATGCCAAGCAGTAAAAGAAGAAATTTCTAGCTTATCTGTCCTTCAGCTTGAAGAACCATTGCACATACTTTTGAAGAAAAAGCATGTATTTGCAAATTAGCACCTTACTGTGGATAAGAACAAAGAGATATCTAGATCTTCTGAGACATTCTACTTGGAAGCAAGACAAAATACCAGGAAGTAGAAACAGTGCTCAGTTTACATATTAATGGCCTTCCAAGGAAGTGCCCTATGGATCACCAGCTCCAGAAAAAATATTTTGATGGAATTGTTGTGTACTTTTTCTCCTGCAATGTAGAGCAAAGTTGCTTAATGTTTTTTTCAATCATTCTCAAATGTCTGTACATGTTCCCTTTGTTGTTTGGTTGATTTGTAGATCTATTTGCGATTTTTGGACTACGAGATGCAGAATTCCAATGAATGCAAAAGGAATTTTGTAGCAGTGTATGATGGAAGCAGCTCGGTGGAGGATTTGAAGGCAAAGTTTTGCAGCACAGTTGCTAATGATGTGATGCTGAGGACAGGTCTGGGTGTAATCCGCATGTGGGCAGATGAAGGCAGTCGAAACAGCCGATTCCAAATGCTCTTCACATCTTTCCAAGAACGTAAGATCCTAATCAATGCATCTTCCTTGCAGTTTGTTAAATGATACAAGTCAAAAAATCTGTTAATATTTTCTTCATGCAGAGCAGTCACTGAAATATATTGCCAAACAAGCTATATAAATATTCAACCAGTTTTTATTCCAACCATTTGTAGTAAGCAATATTTTTTAATGCAGCAGACAGACCACAAGATTCAAAACCAAGAAAATAGGTACAAGTGGTCATGACCTGTCCAGTCATATAACTGTGACTTTTGTCTGATCCCCAAGGTGCATGAAAGTTTTTCCTTACACAACATGGAAACTAATACAGCTCTGAAAGTTTTTATGAAGTCAGATAATTTTCTCTGAATTTTTTAGATTTTTTAGATCTCATTATGATATGCATTTGAAGAATACTTAATGATTATTTTAGCACAAGTAGTGGGTGTGTGCGTATAGCAGTGAACATATGTGTCAGATATTGTTAAGCAAAGAGTTTAGAGGTTCTTTGTAGCAACAAAAGCTTTCTAAAAGCCTTTCATATTTTGGTTAATATTCTCTTTATGTGCCTTACATGTATTTATATTTTTATATAAAATCTGGACTCAGATAATAAGCAAGGTAAAAGAAGCAAAATGTAGTTCTAGCCAGTTTAAGAAAAGAAACAATCAAGCAAATCACAAAAATCCCTCAACAAAACCCAAGAGTTTCGTTCACTGAAAACTCTTGACCAGATAATCCTGTGAAAGACCAATGAAAGGTATCTATTTGTTTCCTTTGATAGAAATAATACATATTTGGCCTCTTTAGAAAGATGCATTTATTTTATGGTTCATGTTAATTTTTAATGTGTTTTTGGTTTGTGCATCGTGTGTCTGACGGAAAGAAAGATTACTTTGTGGCTGTCAGTGGCTGGAATGAAGGCTCAACCCACCAAATACCTTCTTCATCTGTATTCTGTGTGTGTACCCTGCAATGAGGCAACGAGTCTCTGTTGAGAACAGCTTCCATAATTCCTTAATTATGCCTCTGATTAAAAAATTTCTGACATTTTACATGCCTGAAACTGCATGCACCACTGTACTCTCACACTCACAGCCTTAGGGTAGATTATATTATTCTTGCCTGCAAATCAGGCTGGGGTCTAAAAGACAGTGAGAACTCTTGTTGAGATGATACTGCCCTTTTCTCATTTCTGCAACTGGAGATGTCTTGAATATTCAAGATCTGATTCATTTTTTTTCACAAGGCATCTTGATCTGTTACCTTAGAAACAACTGCATAGACACTGGAGGTTCACAGCATATAAAGAACTGGAGAGTGAAACACTATGATGACTAACTTGAAATGAAGGTTTGAATAAGTGTATGTTTGCATAGCTCTCATATTTTAAAGGATAATAAGGAAAAATGTAGTGTTTTATTTCTCTTACAGTATTCCTAATATATTTACCTGACATGCTACATCTTATGAGCTACTCCTTTCTTGTAAGCAGATGATAGTTTATACTGAGTAGTACTCTGACTGAGAAATTCAAAATACTTATATAATGTGCTTTCTGTAAATTTGCTCTGAAGAGTCAATGCTCACTAAATGCTGAAAATTTATTAAATGTTAAACAATACTTCGAAATATGTCTACATAGCCTGCTCATAAATAGTAGAAGAAACTGCATCTGTGATTTTAATGCTGGGAATTAACTTTATAGATTTAAAGGTGATGCAGATGGTCTTTTCTGTGTCTTGTCAGTTGTCCCTAAGTGCTGCCCTGTGCCACACACTGGTGCTGGCTGTCAGGAGCTGGCTAGAACAGATGTCAGGGAGACACACTCTGAGACACAGCTCATGGCATGGAAACTGCAACGTCTTTCAGCAGCGTGTGGGAATAATTAGATCATCTGCATGGAAGAGAAGGAGTGTCAGACCTCATTCAGGGAGATGTGCATCAGGGAACAGACACCTGTGCATCTATTCAGGGACAAAGAAAGAGGAAAAAATTCTATTTTGTTCATATAGAGCTGAGAAAGGAACAAAATAGAACATTACATTTATGTTGCAGTAATGTGCATGGGAAAGAGTGACAAAGTATTTTCTGTTCCTGCGGGAATGACCAGGAGGTGTTGCGATCTGTTACTCCTATAGTTCCTCTCCTCAGTGTGGAGTTAGGCTGTTGAGACTGTGAATTTTTCCCTTACACAAGGCTTCATGTACTGGAAGTGGTATCTTGTGGAAACAAGCTGCTAAGCCTGAGCATTATTTTCTTTCAGTGTAAGTCTATTCAGTGTTTATTTCAGACCCATTTCTTGGGGGCTTGACATTTATGTACAGAACAGAGAAATCATAGATTTCTTCTATGATTGTTTTTACATGTTTCAATCAATGTGTTCTAAATCCATTTAAAATATGTATGCATTTTTTTGTTGGCATCTAAAAAGTGGTCTTACAAGTTTCCAAACCTCTCACAGTGATTCTTTCAGAGCAGCAGTGCTGTAAATATTTCTTAAGGAAAGGCATACAATGCATGAGGTTGTTAAATTCCCTGCACCAGAAAATCAGGAAAGATTCTCATCATTGTTAAAATAGTAGTTGAGCTCTAAGAAACTCTTAATAACTGATTATTTATTAATAGGTGATAATTTATAGTGAGGCTCTGATATATTATTGTCAGCATTATTAACTATTCCAACTGTCATTTTGGGGTTTGACTCCTTGTATCCTTATCTTTTTAATTTTTAAGATATCTTCTAAGTATGATTATATTTTTGTGCATGGGAGTCACTGTTACAATAGATTTTAAATATCCAATAAATTAATATAAGAATCAGTAAAAGGAAAACAAAAATCTGATATAATCAGAAGGTGTCTGTTCATCTGGTAAGAAGACTTGAAAAATGAGTCTTTGTTTTCTCACCCACTGACTAAATGTTCATTTCATTTTCCATGATTGAAGAGTGATCTCCAGCCTGATTAATGACAGACATGCTGCACCCACAGCTTCTTCAAAGAGCTGCTCCTCAGCAGACACACCTACGCTTTAGCCTAAAAGCAGATTTGTAGAACCAGGGCATATGGCATAAGAGAAAAACCCTCTGTATGCACAGCAGACAAGATGTTCACTTTCTCACCTCTGACTGCCCTTTGGTAGCACGGCTTCTTTCTGTGCCCATAACCCTGCACCAGAAACCCCAGACCTGAAAGACTTCATTCTTTCTCTTATTGTCCCTTTGAGTTCAAAGTCTCTTCTTAGAGCCCTGTCACAAGCAACTTTCCCAATGGAGCACAAGTTCTGTCATTCTTATTTTATTTTTATGAACAAAAGCCATATTTGGAGAGAAGTCTAAGGCCAAGCTTTGAAGAGTAGTGTGCAGTTTGACCAAGTAATGGCACTCAAGTTCTTGTTTACAGACTTGAAGAGGATCACTCAGCATGGGCAGTTCTTTAATGGGCAAGAGGGGCTGCAGGTGTGCAGCACTAGCGACTGTGTTTTTGTGGCAAAGCTAAGGGAAGTCCTGAACAAGGGAACAGCAAGCTGTTTAGTGCATCCTGTGAAGAGGCAGCTTCTCTTTGCAAGGACTTAAACATGTAAACAGGTTGCAGCTTTGCTGGTTTTGCTCTCTGCTTCCACACTAATATTTTAAAAAGAAACCATTGGGATTGCCTCGTTACTGGTGAGCACTTGTCTGTGATTTTCTTCCCTTCTGCGCTATTTGCAGCTATCTCTAGTGAAAAACCCTCATTGGCTAAGCATCCCAGTGACTCTCTGACCCTGAACAAAATAATTCTTTGTGGTGCCCACAGTGTATTAACAGAACACAGGCTGGAGCTCTGAGCACAGGCCCCTGACCTGCCATTCTCTGGTGAGTTTGTATATCAAAACAACCCTGAACAAAAAACCATGAAACCACATATAGGTGTTTTTGAAAGACTAGATAATTGATCTGTATATGGTATTAACTGTCCATAAAAGTTACATTTATCTTTCACAGAGCTGTCTGAAGGTGACTGAAAAAGCATCAGTATTATGCCCATTTCATTTCCAATAGCTGTATTTTTACAAGCCTTTTTTTTATTAGTGGCAAATCATATAGTTGTAGTGCACAGTACTATAACAATCTTAATAATTTTATAATTTTAATAAAGCTAGTGAAACTATCTCTCAATAAATATTTTTCCTTGAAGAGACTGATAGAAAACTTCTTCCTTCTAATGATGATTCAAGGAACATCTGAAGAATTTAAATTTTCCTTCTCTTGTGGAGGAAAGAAAGTATAATTTTTCATTAAAAAACAATGGGAAAATCCAGATGATCTGTACTTAAAGAATTTGTGTGTGCAGAGCATGATGAAATGAGCTATCTTGAGTAGAGGAGGAGTAGGTGTGAAATTTCTAACAACATCAGTGTAAAATGTTTCTCACATCTAACCATTGTTGAGATTTCAGAGTTTTCCCATTCACCCTCAGGAGGAAGCAAGACCTTTCAAAAATGTTATGACAAGAAAGGAAGGGGAGAAAGGAGGGAGAGAGATAAGCCTAAAAATAACAAGCAGGGTAGGACATTTGTCTAAGATTATCCCATCCTGGCCTGAAATCCCTGCCTTGAAACAGGCACAAAGGGTAAATCCACATGGTTCAATGAAGTACAGCGTAGACATCCAAGCTGGCTGGTTCAGCTAGTTCACACCCTGGAAGCAAAGGAGTTGCACTAACTGTGGATGGTGCTGAGAAATAGTGAGAAATTCATGGAGAAAGCACTGCACTGAAGTGGAGCAGCCAGGCTGCACACCAGTTCCATGACAGATCTGCTTTTAGCTCCACCTTGTGAAAATATTTTGGCCTGCCCATGATTGCAATTGATATCCAGAGTATCCTGCAATGCCCAACAAAATGATTCTTAATGCACAGAGATAGTGTGTTTTATTACTTATGTAATAATATCACCATTATATAATAATTATTAATAACATGAAATATATAATTTTTATACTGCTTTACAAATTCTGTAATTTTATAGTATAAATTGAAATGCCTTACTTGTGACCATTTATTTTATTGTCAGAGTGAAACCAGGATAACTTGTTTAAAAATAAAAATTACGACTGCTTTTATTTCATGTAGCTTTTTAAGGATCACATATGGAAGAACTATTAATACACTTCATGTTTCTCTGCCTTAGGGCTATTCAGGATTAAATTTTTTTTTTTAATAAATTAAAAAGTGTCGATTATGGGCACATGCATTTCTAAAACCTTCCTATAGTAAGAAAATATAGGTTACTACATTTGTTCAGTTTTTAAAAGTTTTGAAAACAGTAACCTTCAAATACCAAACAGAAGTTTTTGTGAATACTGTGGTGGAAACCTTCTGGAAATACAAATAATATAGCAATCTCCTAATTTGTACTAGAAACAGAACATATTTACATTCTTGGTGACAGAAAGAGGGTTGTTATTATTACAGCTGGTGTTTTTAAACATAGGTTTTCTATACCTGAAGAAGACTGGGATAGCATGTCTATTCCTGTTAACACACATGCTTATATATCTGCTAGGATAAGAGCACCATCTTCTGTTCAGTGTAAATAACAAAGCAGAAAATGTTGCATTAAAATGAATTCCAGAACTATAACATTTGTTTGCATATTAAGATACAAGGTATTCTTACACATAGCACTCACAGCCATGAAAAGAAAATATTATCATTAAAGTAATGCAGAATGAAATTTTTTTTTTATTTTTAATATTGTATATATGATTTAATAAAAATAATTATCTTATATAAAAATAATTATTGGTTCAATTACAAACTAGAAAAAGAACCTCTCATAAAATGTTTCTTTAATTAGTGATATGCTGTAAAAATCAAAGAATTGATTAGAGAGTTTTTATTAAAATATATCAGGTTGAATTATATCTGTAGTTCTAATTTTCTCAGTTGTGTTATAATTATAATGAATTGTTCATCTTGCTGAATATGCTGTCTCACTTACTTCTAGGCCAGTACCTTGGTAGAGCTTGACTTAAAGCAGCTTTGAGACACAGGAAAAATAACACAATTGTGTGTTCCCAGCTGTTACTTTTAATCTAATTATGAAGTCAGGGTTTTTTTTTAGAGAGCCACGGAAGGGATGGAATGGACTCCAGGATATGGTCTAGTCCAATCCTTTTGCTCTAAGCAGGGTTATCTACAGCAGGTGGCTCAGGGCTGTGGCCAGTTGGATTTTCAGTATCTTCAGTGATAGAAACACCACAACCTCACTTGGTAAACCAGCTCTGGCAGAGTGTTTGACCAGCCTCAAAGTAAAAGTTAGTTCTTGCATTCCAAGGGAATTTTCTCTATTTCCTTTAGTGCTCACTGCTTCCTGTCTTGTCACTGGGTGTTGCTGAGAAGAGCCTGGCTCTGTGTTCCTCACTCCTGCCCAGAGGGTGTTTGGAGGCATTGACAAGAGCCTGCTCAAAAGAGTCCCAGCTTTCTCAGCCTCTCCTCTCACCCCCAATATCTCAAGCCTTTAAAGGCCTCTTGCTGGGCTCACTGCAGACATCTGTGTTCCTTGTGAGCAGAGGAGCCCAGAACCTGACACAACACTGCAGATGTGGTCTCTCCAGTGCTAAATAGAGGGGAAGCATCAAACCTCTCAGCCTGCTGGCAATTCTGTTTTTAATGCAGCCCAGGACAATGGTGGCCTTCTTGGCCACAAAGGCTTATTGCAGGCTCAAGGTGATATTCAAGGTGACCTTATTGCATACCAGAACATTTTCTGCAGGCTTGCTTTCTAGTCAGTCAGTCCCCAGCACATACCGGTGCATGAAATTATTCCTCCCAAGACACAGAACTTTACATTTCCTTTTGTTGATCTGCTTGAAAATCCTGTTTGCCCAGCCCACTGAAGCCTCAATCAGCAGGACTTTTCAGAGATAGTCAAGAGTGGCTTCACAATGATGTGGGTCACCTACTGGGGGCATCATAATGGGATCCAGGAGTTCATGTCTGTCCAGTTGATTGCACCTTCCCTAACCTCAGCCCCTTCCACTCAGAGAAATCATATTTCTGCTGGGATCAAGCTGCCCTACTGCCATCACTTATGTGTATCCTTTCTAACTTTGACCTTAGTCAGGAGCTCATTGCCCACCCATGCAGGATAACTGCTACCTTCACTTGATTTTTGGCCAGATATTGATCTGCTGAGCTTGGAGGAGGTGATCTTACAGGATCAACCAACTCTCCTGGAACTTGTATCTTTCCAGGACCACCTCCCATGGTATTTGTCTATCCACACCCCTCAACAGTGAACTTTTGCTCTTCTGAGGCCCAGAATTATGATTGTGCTTTTTGGTTTGTTCCTTCTTTGAATCATCCCAAACTCCATCATCTTGTGCTCCTGACATTCACCTTCCCAACTGATTCTTGGGAAAAGTATGAGGAACAGCAGAGCTACCGTCATCAACTCTGTGATTAGCTGTGCCAGGAAGTTGTCAATGCACTCTGGAAACTTCTTGGCTTGCTTGTACCCTGCTGTGTTGCCCTCTGCAGATATCACATGGTTTAAATCCTCATGAGGACCAGGGCCTGCCATCATGAGGCTACTTCCAGCTGCCTGAAGAAAATTTCGTTGACTGCTTGTTCCTCATCAAGTAGTCCAGACACAAAGTACAATATTGGTTGCTTTCCACTGGGCTTTCTACTAATCATGACCAAATAGTTGCTTGGCTCCTCACCTGGGTGAGCTCTCTGCATTCCTGCTATTCTCTCTTATAAAGGGCATTAATAGGGAATCCCATGGAGTGATATAGGATGGCTTCTGGTGTGTGGAGAGGTTTGTGATGCTTTATCTAGTTAAGTTGACGATAGCAGTAGTTTCCTTTTGTGAAAACATCTACAAGCTTGCTGTCACATACTGCTTGATTCCACTGCCATCCTGGGTTCTGTAACAGCTTTAAGATTGCATCAGGACGAGATCCATCTTGCTCTGAAAGAATCTTATTTACCATCAGTTCGTTTATCTTTTTTTTTATTACTAGAATGTCCTTGATGTAGCATCCCAAGACTCTTTTGCTGTGCATTTTTTGGACAAGAAAGCAAATTTTTCCAATGTACGACAGGACTGACAAGTTTTCAGCTTCTCTTTATGCTTTCATTCATTCAAAAAAATTACCTTAATTACAGCAGGGAAAACATATTGACTTCTTGTCCAGTTTAATCACTCTGCATTCATGGGACCACAGAGAGAACCTGGCTATTTTAATTTTACAAACATGAACAAGAGCGGGTCGTTTGTCATTAGTTTTCTGAATCTTACATTTGGGTTTCTCTCATATTAAGTTTGCTGTACTGGTTCTGAAATTGCTTTGCTTCATTTTGCATCTTGTTTTGACATTTATTCACATACCATTTTTTTTCCTTCACCATTCCATAGCACAATTTAAGAAAACTTAAGTTTTCATTCTTTTTTCCTCCTTTCTCTTTCTTTTTTTGTTTTCAGATGTCCCTGTCACCTTTTTGCACAATTATTCATTCTTCTTAAAGATGAAAAAGGTCTTTTTTATTGCTCTTTATTTTTCTCTCATCTATTAAATATTTCCTAATATTTTTCATTTGATAGAAAATCTCACTATTTCTTTTAGTGCAGAATAAAATAACCAATTTGCATTGTTTTTTCCTGTAGACCCCTCTCTTTCTTTTTCTTATTTTCACTTCCTTGCTACCTTCCTTTAGTTCTCCTTTTCTGCTTATCACCACCATACTTCTGAATTCAGTTAGCAGTCTGTCCTTCTGACTTTGCTTCTAAGATCCTTCATGCCACTCTGAATGTTTTTTGGTGTTTTGGTCGGGTTTTTTTTTTGTTTCTGTTTGTTTTTTTCTTTGTGGCTTTAATCATATAACCTATCATAATCCTGCAAGTATTTGTTTGTTTGCTTTTGTTTTTAATATTTCTCCATTGTTCCTGTGTCACTCCTTGAAGTTTCTTTGTTTGATATTTCGGTCTTTTTTTGGTACACTTTGTATTTCGAATGGGTGGCTCTTTAGATCTTAGGTTTCTCACTTCTTTTTGCTCAGAGCAGGCAGTGAGGCTGTTTCTACATGTGGAAACATCCCAAAAGATCCTCACCTTGCCTGGAAACAGGGATTGCAGCTACAGTGTGAAAGGATGTTTATGCCTCTGATGTGTTATCTACGTGATGTGTCACATCATGATGTGGTACAGCATCCTCCAGGCTCAGCCTTCATTGTCCCCAAATGACAGCAACAGACAGATAAGAACTGACTTTAAATATCCTCCCTTTCTAATGTGCACATGTGCTCTTCTGATCTGCCCAGCATAAAGTAGAATCCTTTCTGTAACAAACTTTTAAAATGTGACCAGGCTCCCTGCACCTCAGGAGATTGTATAACAGATTTAAAAATAAAAATTGAACAGTGGACAGGCTGGTTGATGTCTTCTGGCTAATAGATACAGTATATGTACAGTGTAATATCTGACTGAGTGGTTGCATATTTGCGGTGTGCTTTTTGATTTTGATGACATTTACTCTTTGCTTAACACACCATAATTTCTCCAAATAAGCCAGTTGTGGATATTTAACTTAAACACTTATTGCTAAGTAGATTTATTGACATGATCTATTGAGTCATACAAATCCTTTATATTGTCCTTCATTTGCAAGCCACTAAACCATTCTCTCTGCTATGCATTTATGTTGTCATAGGAACTGCTTCTAAAGCTGCAGAGGAGAACAATTTCCATGAAGTATCAAACTCGAAGTATCAGTGATATGGACATCATAACTGCTTTCTAATTAGCTAGGGGTCTTAGTTTATTATTTATCTCTCCCTTAAAAATAATTATAAAAACACTTTTGGGTTGCATGGACTAAAAAAAATACATAAGGAGTTCATTTTTGACAATTTAACACTGACAAAGTTTGTAGCTCTTCTAAGTTATGGAAGTCTTTCTTGTTTAAAGAAGAGATATGAGGAGTAATTTATCTGTACTATATTATGCACTTTTGGAGCAATAACTTCACAACCCCAACACCGAATGATCTCCCAATGCTTCCATAAACACCACAGTTTAGCAGCATCTTCAGTACCTTCCAAAGGCTTCCAGGTGGTTTCTTCACAGTAATAATACATGGCCATCAGTAAAACCATTTTCTTGCAGCTTTAATCTGCATGATTCTTCTAGGCTATGGGCTTCAGGGACACTGAAGACTGTTGTGCTTCTTCATCTTCATACTTGCGATCAAAAGGGTGCTTCTTAACTGTAGCCTTTTTATGACTAAAAGGTTTTTAAAATAGTTTTACTTACTCTGTGTATAAATGGACAGATACCATTGATATGCGCCGTCAAGTATATATTTTCTTTGAGTCACTCAAGTTTTCTTATAAAATTGAGGTTTCAGCAAAAACTTTAAAAGATGTTATCTGTCACTCATTGGATCAGTCTGGGATACAGTTAACTCTTTTCATAGCAGCACATAGGGTGATGTGTTTTGGATCAGTGGTTAAACTGCTGATAACACATTGGTGACTTCCCAACAGTGTTTGGAATCCAACCTGCTATATCCAGGAGAGTCATACTAGGGAAAGGTTCAGTAATTTTAGACAAAACTGAGAACCTCACAGAATAATAAAGAGTTGGTGACTCAACTGCTCTCCATGTTGCATGTCAAATATTTAATATGCACAAGGAATACATGTTGTATAGTTTTGTTCTATTATAGAATACATGTCCACTCCTAGATGTGTTTGTAGAGGAGAGCTGAATGATTTGCTAATTTAATATCATTTATAATTTCTCTCATTTTTAGCCCCTTGTGAAGCCAACACATTTTTTTGCCACAGTAATATGTGTATAAATAATACACTGGTCTGCAATGGACTCCAGAACTGTGTGTATCCCTGGGATGAAAACCACTGCAAAGGTAACACATAGAATTGAAAAAGTTGTCATTTGCACTGCATGAGATACAGCATATAATCTTCAGTTTCTTGCTAAATATGTGCCAAATGGGTGAAAACTCAGGAAGAGTAATTTGGGGAGAGCATACATTAAGCAATAGAGAAAATGAAGGAAAGTAAAACAATGCCAGTGGATTTTACTTTCAGCGCTTTCATTTTTTTCTCTGGTGTTGCACTGCTTGTGTCCTGCTGTCTGTTTATGCACTTCTGATCACTTGGTCTCTGCTTTCCGTACAATATAAAGTATAATTAAATGTAGTATTTTGGTTCCTTTGCCATAGTTACCTCTGCAGTGGAGTGACATATGAGTAGCAGGTGCCTTTGAGCTGCATGCTATGCACATAATAGCCCAGGTAGTCTTATAAAGGAAGGTGGAATTAACACTGGAGGAAAGCAACAAAATCTACCTATAATCAAGTGAAATTGAAGTGGAAAGAACAAGCTTGTAAATATTACATCTGGAAATCAGACGTTGTATTTATTTCATAGAGAGAGAGTGATGTTCCTACCCATATGCTGACAATGGTTTCTAAATATTTCTGTG
The DNA here is from genome assembly GCF_017590055.1 of Onychostruthus taczanowskii. Classification (NCBI taxonomy): domain Eukaryota; kingdom Metazoa; phylum Chordata; class Aves; order Passeriformes; family Passeridae; genus Onychostruthus; species Onychostruthus taczanowskii. The sequence continues at coordinate 287,665 of NW_024498795.1, forward strand.
GTTCTGTTACAAAAACAAAAAATGAGTTCCAAAACAGCATCTGTGTTGTCTTCAGGGAAAAGTGCATAACAAACTTACATTGCAGGCTAGGGAGACAGTTCACTTCGGTCTTGTATCCCCCTGTCTCCCCCCTACTGCAGATTTGTTCCTGAAAGCATGGGATATGCCAAATTTAGGAACCAATCAAGAAAAAAATTCAGAATGAAGTGGATTAGCAGTCAGCCCATAAATCTACTGAAGCCTGTAAAATCCTGACAAGCAGTGCAATAGGGTAAAACACAAATGAAAACATATAGTTCAAAAGAACAGAGCTAAACTGTGGCATAGTGTAATATTCTTCAAAGAAACTAAACAGACACTTGGGAAATGATTATTCATTCTCTAGTTCTTCACAATAGAGGAAAACAGAAAAACTTCATCACTCTCCAATTTCCCGAATGATTTTCATCTTTCCTTCATCAAGTATCTTTTATCAGGTCTTGTGCATTTATCCTCTCTTGTTTTTCTGACTAGAAAAAGGAGGATTGCTGATTCCAGCAAAAATGTTGTTTGCTGCAGTGTTGCTTTTCCTAACTCTGCTTTTTCTCCAGAGTCTGTGTCAGTCAATTAGAGAAGCACTGAGTGAATCTACAAGCTTAGACAATGATCTACTGAAGAGTTAAGTTTTGGTACTAGGAGATTTTGAAGAGAAGAATGTTACTGTTTTGGTGCCAAAACTTCCATTTCAAAGGCTTTTTCTTAATTCCTTTTATATGTTTTAGGTTGCCAGGAAAAATTACACTAAACTGGGTGTTGAAACTTAACCACAGTTGTCTTGCTATGCCTGAGAGAGACTGATGCAAACACTTTCAACTTGAATTTCTACAAGGCTCAATCACCATTTTGTGCCTGCAGCCTTGTGAAAGCCAATCACAGAGAAAGATGCACAAAAGGAGATGCACAATAAAAAATATTTATTTTATTATTTTACTGCATTTTTCTGCTTTATTCACAATGCAGAATTTGCTGACTAACTTATTAGAGGCACATGAGTAAAGGGTAGTAGGTATGATCAGCTTTTGGATTTTTATGTCTGTTTAGAAAGGTTTTGGTAATTAATGGGGGCGGGGGGGGGAAGGAGAAATATCTTGCACAAATTTGGTTTCTTTTCCTTTCTGAAATGTAAATTTGAATAACTTTTCTATTCTATCTTGATTTAACTTGTTCATTGAAAGCTGCCAAAATTCCTACTCAGCTCACAAATATTAGACCTTAAATCCTGTAAAATCTTGTTCTTTCATTGGACCTAATGTCCTAGCTGCATATATTTACTAGGAGAGAGGGAAATAATAAAGAGAACATCTGTAAGTCTTGGGGGCTTTAGCAGCCAAATGGAGTTCAGAGGTGACACTGAAGCCATCTGCTTGTTATGGTGGCTGTTTTTTGTAAAAAATTTTCTTTTAAATTAAACTTGCAATATACCCTGAATAAATGAGTTTCCAAGTGAATAGGCACACAAAGGATTTGTGTGTTGCCTTTTTAGCTTTCACAAATATCTGATTTCTTCCCCTTTTTTGTTGGTGAGATTGATTAAGTGAACTCAGAAATAGACTAGGCTCAGCCTTGCAGTAATCTGTGAACCCATCATAGTAGTTTTTATCCTTGAACTGTAATTAATGCTGTGTTTTTTGTTTTTTGTTTTTTGTTTTTTGTTTTTTGTTTTTTGTTTTTTGTTTTTTGTTTTTTGTTTTTTTTTTTTTTTTTTTTTATTCCCTGTCACGCAGAAAAAAGAAAAGCAAACCTTTTGGACCAACTTACCAATACCAGTGGGACTATAATTGGGGTGACTTCTTGCATTGTGATCATCCTCATTGTTATCTCTATTATAGTACAGATCAAGCAGCCTCGTAAAAAATTTGTCCAAAGGAAAGCAGACTTTGATCAAACAGTGTTCCAGGAGGTGTTTGAGCCTCCTCATTATGAGTTATGCACCCTTAGAGGGACAGGGACTACAGCTGACCTTGCTGACGTTACAGATGACTTTGAAAATTATCATAAACTGCGGAGATCCTCTTCAAAATGCATTCATGACCATCACTGTGGATCACAAGTGTCTAGTATTAAGGGCAGCCGTAGTAACCTCAGCACAAGAGATGCTTCTGTCTTGACAGAAATACAACCCCAGCCTGTAAAACCACTTGTTCAGCCCATGAACAGGAGAAATATCCTTGTCATGAAGCATAGCTACTCACAAGATGCTGCTGATGCGTGTGAGATAGACGAAATTGAAGAGGTGCCAACCACAAGTCACAGGCTGTCCAGACATGATAAAGCTGTTCAGCGGTCAGTATCAATAGATTTTTGATGAAGACTATTGTGTAAGGACTTGATTGCCCAAACATATTCACTCTTTGATCAGTAAAGACACATATTCTTTCTTCTTTATTTATTGTTTAAATTTCTGTTTCCTGATAGCACATGCCACTATATTATCTCTCGTTCTCATCTCTGCTCCTCTTTCCTGAAGGATCCTGTATCTCTGTTTTACCTTTCTATTTTCTCTCTTTTTCTTTTACTGTTTTACATATACCCCATTGCATACACACACAGGTGAACAGAGAACAGGTACAATTTCTAAAAACCAAAGAACATTGTGTGAATTTAGATTTTTGGAACAGCCACACACATGTGGTTTCCTTGTAACTGAGGTGGCCTTGAATATTATCCACTGTTGGTCTAACCATCTCTAAATAAATTCATCAATAAATAAAAGATACATGTATCCATTTTGATGCATGATACAAGAATGAGGAACACAGTCCTGGGGTAAGGAAACCCCTTTCCTCATGGCCTTTTATATAATGAATGACAGTATTTCCAAAACTTTACTGTATCAGTTCCATTATTGATCACAGTATTTTGGTTTGTCAGATAAACATGCGTAGACAGATAAGAACATGAGACAACATAATGAACATACACATATTTATATATAAAAATGAATTAAAGGGAATAATTCTAATCAATAAAAGAACAATCAATCATAATATTTTTAATAAAAGAGCTATTTTTTCTATATATTGCACTTTGAATCACTGTAAATATGAATGATTAAAAGTTTACAAGTAAAAGAAAAAGAAAACCAAAAAATTTATGAACAATTTATTTGAAAAAGAATACATAACCCTTTTGTTAATATATTTGTGTTTTCTCTTGCATGCATTATTTGTGCATTTCCTGTTATTTTTTACATGCTCTCCATATTTTCTTTGCACATTAAGACATTTCTTTCTCTTAAAAAAAATACAGTTATTTGGTTATTTTAATCCAATTGCATGTCTGCATAAATTACTTCATGAATATCTATCACATTATCAAAGTGTACTGTTTATAAAGTATCTATATGCATATATTTCTTTTTTTCTATGCAAACAATATTATTTTGAATGAAATAGCCATAACATTCCAGGTTCTGCCTCATTGGGTCTCTAAGCAAACATGAGTCTGAGTACAACACAACTAGGGTCTAAGAGAAAATCCTGAGGTAAGTAAACATATCTATACAGCAATTGAACCATCTGTTGCTTTTCATTTTATTTGTTACATTGCTAAAATGCATATTAGGACTCAAATTGTATGTCATCTTGTATGGAAACAGGTTTGAATATTAAAAAAACTGAAAGCCAGATGATCAATTTAGCATGGCAAACTAAGCAAAATCTGTTAATTCCTTATTCTTGACAGAATTACAGTCAGCCCCTAGCAAAAACTATCTTCGTTCCAACTGCATTATAAAGTCATGTGCTTTGCATGGCTCTTGCATTTCATTTATTTATTTCTTAATTATTATTTATGGAAATAAAAGTTAGAGCCCCAGCATGTCAAATAGAATGTAAAACTTGGCAATTTAATTTAAGTCAGTAAGATATGGAACTATGTATTTTCAGTTCACTTTTTCCATCCAATCTTGTGAAGTGTTGGGGGAAGAGTGTGTGTTAGGATTGATAAATTTAGGATTCTGTAGCACTAAGGTTAATGTTTTCAAATTGAACTTACTTTTTGGAGTATTTTCCTAGACTTGTCATTTTGCGTAATTTTTATCAACGCTTAATAAACATAATCTCAGATGTTTATAATGGAGATATAGATAGTTGTTAGTCTGTCCATTTATAAATGTGTATATATAAACATATATATGTGTATATACCTTTTTAAGTGTATATATGTATAAAGCAATTTTACAGTGAAATATTCCATTAATTGTTTTATTTCCTGTGGATAGTTTAAGTAAATATTTGTCTGCTTTATTATTTTTTTTTCCTCAGAGAGAGCATATTTTAACTTAGTTTTGATTTCAGAACACTATTCATGCAGTCATGCAAACTCTGAATGGGAAAATCAATAATGAATTATCTCAGCTCTGTGAAAAAGAGAGTGGACAATTTTCCAATTTAATTTAATTGCCTTTATGCAAACCTAAGAAGTAGAGACATATCTTACCTCCTTAGCAAGATATTTCCATTGCACAAAAATAAATTTCTTTTGTAATTTGGTTTCTGGCCACAAAGTGCTCCTTAGTTATTAAATATTTTTTGCAGAATTACTGGAAACTTGAGGAAGATATTAGTTCCTGAGATCGTCCTTTTATCTATTTATTTATTTATTTGTTTGGGTTTTTTTATTTATTTATTTTAAGTCATAGTTTTCTTTAAGTTGACTTATGTCTGTTATTTACTTGTGTGTTGTGTGATATGTGGAAGAAGATTTACATTGAACTTTTGTTATATGTACATTGTTTTCATTATATAGACTGCTTGAGAATAGTGCGCTCCTGGGTGATTTTGAACATGCTACAATGAAATGTGAAACTATCGTCCTTGGAAACACCAGCTAGAGGTTTTATGGACTCTGACCAGCTATTCTCTTATCATGAAAAAAAATTCAGCAGTGTTGAGTAAAATTACTAGAAGGCAATAAGACTTTGGTTATTACGCTTATCAGTCATTTATCTTTTTGTTCTTCTCTCTTCTTTTTGTTGCAAGTAAAATTCCCAATTTCAGGAACAATTTATTGAAATCAGGTATTTAGCCATTCATAATCACTTCAATAGAAACGTTTGTTGGATAAGCATCTAGCAATATGACTGAATTTGACATTGAGAAATTAATCTGCATGTATGTTACTGAATATTTGAGTTGGCAAAAATCCCTTTATTAGATACATTGTAAAAAGCATGCATTCACAGTTATTGCTGTTACTGTTCCATTTCTGTGTCATATGCTTGCTACTTGTAACTTTTATATAAAAATACATAAAATAATGTATAATAATTTCGTACCTTGAGTTTAATGCAATGTTTTCTTTTACCTAATTTACCAATCCTGTGTAATTCAGGAGATTAAGCTCAAAATGTAGTTTCTAGGAACCTGAAACACAGATAGAGCAGAGAATCAACTGTATCTCATCCTTCAATTACTCAACAGAATACATTAATTTTTAAAGATTTAAACGAACTCATAATAGGTTGATCACCTAATTTCAGTTAAAAGGTTTGTGATAAACTATGTATTCCATTCTTAACTAATTTATTTCCATGGCAATTATTAGGAAGTTTGTTTCAGTACAGTAGAGTAGCAGATTTTTATCAGTTACACAAATCTTATAGTTGGGTTCCAACTTTAGAAATATAGACACAAACCATTTCCTTATGCAAGATAAAATTATGTTTGCAATTCAAGCTGTAAATATTAATAACCAACACCAAAATCAAATTTGAGAGGTTACGTTTTTAAGGAATTACTATAGGTTGAAGACCCACGATTATGTAAAGTTGAAAGCCTCCTCATCTAAGAACTCAATAACCATGCATAAAATCATGGTTTCATTATCTATTTGAAAAGTATCTTTCAAGTTCTCTTCCAAAGCAAATCTCAGCTCCTTCTGAAATATCTTGTGTCATTCATGGTTGTTAGGTTTTCCTGCATAAAAATGTTGCTAATTTATTAGAAAAAGTGTAAGCAATTCCATCTATGTTCCTAAACTATAAGTACATGGGAAAAAAGAAAACCTAAAAGACTGATATAAAAAATAAGGTGATCTACATGAGCTATTTACATATATAATACATAATTTGTAAAATTAAAAGTACAGAAAATCTGATTTCTATAACTGTGATGTAATAATAGTAACATGAGAAGAAGGGTTTCAGGTATTTGACTACTTTTATATCTACAGTGTATTTTACAACTATTTTTTTACCTTGAATAATTTGTTTGTTTTCGCATATTAGCTGAAAAACAGTCCACTGTCTTCTGCACTCATTGAGAGTCATTGAGTCATCCCTCAGTTACATGGGTTTGCAGCACGCACTAATAGTTCATTTCCAGATCAGTATCTCTTCACAAGTTCATACAATTTATCACTGGTTTTCTCCATAACCTTTCCGAGTCCTAGCTCATCATCCCTTTTTTTAAGTATATGTTAAGATATTTGCCACGTCCATGCTTAAAATGGATGCACCTATGCATCCCTCATAAAATAAAGGAAGAATTAAAGGCTTGCTAAAATAAATGCATATACATGCAGAGACTTGTATGAATATTTATAGATATTTAGTATTGGAGATAGTCTAAAAAATAAGGAAAAATCTAAATATGGATTTAGCTTTGAATGAATTATATTGTTCACACAGAAAAATGCTGAACTTGTTTTATAAAGTTGCTGTATAATTATATCGAAGTGCCTAAATCCCACTGTAACACAGAGTTTGTCTAGTCCCTCCTAGACAAGTACACAATAAAATTAATTTTAAGATTTTTCCAGTGAAGTGTTAACTGAAATAACTAAACTGGAGAAGGCATGGATATTAATAATTATATTGCATATTGCATGTGCATTCTTGCTTTCTTTTAAAAATATATAATTGTGCCACAGAAGAAGGAGGGAGAAACATAAAATGCTGTGTAAATGGAACAAGTCAAGCAAAGTGGGAACGTTAATGCTTGATCCTGGAAACTCCTTTAGAAACATAGTGCCTAATAGCTAGGTATACCCTAAAACAGAAAACATTATAAGTACAAAACTCATTGTCTATTGGGGTCAAATTATATCTATTAAAAATATAAACAAAAATTAATTTAAACACAGATAAAATACTACCATTAAAATATTTAATTTCCAATAACTGGATTCTTTGTATAGTCAGTGTGAATAATAGCCTAGTCCACTATACTGCAAACAGTAAAGATAATATTTGCTTCTTATCACAAAATAGTAGGATATCTTAATTGATCTATGAAACTCAAAATACTAAAATAAAAGGGGTTGTTGCTGAAAGTAAACAGTTTTCCTTTCCTATCAATATTTTTCATTATTATGAATCCACTTGTTTAAAACTAGAAGGAAGTTCAAAAAAGCTTTAAATTTTATATAAAGGAAGTTTGGGTTAAATTAGCACAGCTGTATGTGTTGATATTGTATAACACAGTAAATTACTGTGAATTAGCTGAGCTGCTAGTCCTCGTTTCATGTATTTTACCACACGTTTGCCTTAAACTAAAATTAAGAATTATTTTTACTAGATCATTTTGGTTTGACTGGGGCAATGAGTGTCATCTACAGCTATGTTGACAGTATGATTATTTCTTACATACTTTTTTAAAATGAGGTTTTGTTATCATAATGCATTGAAATATGGTTTATAGTTTTGGGGTCTGATTTTTTTCCCCTCCATGGACGTAGTGTTATGAGTATACTTTTCTTTTAGCATGATAGTTTAACAGCTATACCCAACCTTTTTTATCTGCTCCATGGAATATGGCCTTTGCAAGTTGTCAAGGACTCTCTGCAGCATCATTTAAAAAACTCAGGAAGTTCATATTGTAAATCATCCTCATTTAAACTTTTTCTATCTTCACAATTCTAAAAACAGCTTGGGGAAAAAAAAAGACTCTGATAAATGTTAGCACCTTATCCTTCAATTTTTCTCAATTTTTATGCTGGAGATACTCTCCTGAACCTATCAACAATGTAGCCAGTGAGAGGGAATAAGAGAAAGTGGGAAGGTTTCTTGTTAAAGAGAAATTGTTAGCCCCCACACCCTCCCACACCCCTCAAAAAATTAGACAAAGAAAAGAAACACAGAAAGGTAGTATAATTAGAAGAAGAATATAAAGGACTTTTGTTCATACCTATTCCCAAATTTGCAAACATTTTTAGGACAGATAAATCCTTTAACCACAAAATAAAAGCATTCTCTTCATGTCCAGCTCTGAAAGACAGAATTAATACTTCACAGAACACTGTCCTACAAACAAAATTTGGGGTTTTTGGTGTGTCTTCTACTTTATGTGTGAATCTCCCTGATGGCACAAAGATATTTCAGCTAAGAGAGCACAGCTGAAGTATACAGGCATATGCAAAGGACAAAAGCTGCACCATTCAAAATTCTTTTGAACATAGAAATCTGTATCTGATCTGAAAATATCTCCTTATTTGTAGCTCAGCGCTTGATGTGAAGTCTTACATTCACAACTCCACTGCTCTTCATCATTACTTTAGGATCATCTCTCTCAACTCTTTGATGATCACTTTACATCTTCATCACTTGCTGCCTTTCATTTCTGTCTACAGTGAGTTTAGTTTGAGTTTAGTTCTGTTCCTGTCTTACCTCAAAATTCACTGAAAATGCAGAAGTCCTACCAGCTACCTGCCTTTGTGTTACCCTTGAATCCAACTCCTCTTTTCCCATCTGTCTCTTTAGAGCCATCTTAATCATACCTTGCCTATAAACAGCAAAACGAAAACATGAGATCTCAGCATATCCTAATCACCCTCAATTTATGTAAAACAAGAAAAGCTATGAAGGGCACTGGAATGGACAGGAGGATGGGCTCATTAGCGTATATGGGGTCTGCATTTTAATGACTGTGCATCAGTGTTGTTTGGGCTGTCTACCCCCATGTGTTGGCACAACCTCTCGCGTGATAGCCATACCTCAGTGTTCATCCACCATTTTTCTTCTTCCAGTTAACACCTCTGTCAAACCATGTCCAACATTTCTAAGTTTTCTTCTGTGCTGTATTTATATTAGCATGCATCTCCACACAACATAAATCCATGTCCTAGCCTCCTTCACATACCTGTTAAAACAGTGCACAACCTGGCAAACACCTGACAATGGTGTGGCAGAGGTAAGGTAAGAACAGCAAGGTAAGAACATCAGCTACCAGAAGAAGCAGTAGTTGCTGCTTCCATCCATTTTCTTTCCCAGGAAAAGGAATTTTGCTGATCCACAATCCCCAAACAAGGTCACTGTGGGGAAAAAGACAAGCTACTATCCCCTTCAAGCAATGAATCCTAGCTGGGAGAAGAGACACAGATTAAGAAGCCCATGATGAAAAATGGAAAGAACAAGACTGCTTAGATTTCTTTACCAAAATATTAGGCCTCACCAACTCTGTGCAGCATCATTTCATCTCTGCATTCTCAGATAAAGGAAAACTGTGGTTCAAGCCTTCTTTATCCAAAGGAGAATGATGCTACAAATGTGAGTACCAATTCTATTCAGACCTCTGGCAGGACTTAAAAGCTTCTTGCATAAATGTAGGCAGACAAGCACTTACTGGGCCTATGAGGGTGGTCTTGTGGTGCTGCATGCAGCAACAGCAGCAACATCTAGTTAATTAGATCTTACAAGTTTTCAATTCTTCAGTCAGTCCTCCAGAAAGGTACATAATAAACAGAATTAGCTACTTAAAAAATGGTGGCTTTGCATGAAAGCAATTACTTGATATCAAGTTTAGTTGGATTTGAAAATACCTGTGGTATCTGCTGCAGATATTGTGAAAAAAAAAAAAAAAAAAAGTGGTTTTTTTTTTGCACAGATGCTAGATCTATGTATCTGGTTAAATGAACCATTCCGTTGGATCAATTGCATTACTAAATGAAAACACCTTTCCACTGAGATTTTACTTGTAAAACTGCAGTGCCTGATTCATGCTTTAGTCACATCCTCCTTCTAGATCCTGCATTTTTTTCTGAGCTCAGTGAAAGTTTTAGTTAGGAAAAATCAGTTTGTTGAAAGTGAATGGCTTTCACCATCTTTAGTGAAGCCAAAAATTTGATTTATACTGGTGAAGGAGAACTTCATTCTCATTTCTTAGTGCTAGAGGAGTTTTCAACACAAGTCATTACTCTTTCCCTTCATTTTAAATATCAGTGATTTAAAGGAAAGCTAGTGCTCTATACTTAGGTGATCCATGTAAGTTTGAGAAGAGAATTAAAACAGTGAAAGTGAACATTAGAAATCTAAAGTTGTCATATTTTCCCAATGATAAAAGCAACAATAATATTTTCAAAAGTTACAGTTGAACCCTTGGGTACCATAAGCCAAATCCCAGCCTTCATTTGTTTAAAATAAATTTCATATTATCATAAGATAAAATTCAGCTCAGCAATATGAGTGATTTTATATTTGTATACCAATTTAAAATTATAAATTTAATATTTAAACATCTGTAAGGTGCTGATATCCTTTATTTTAAGCATGACTGATTTTGCTGGTCAGAAAGAATTACTGTCTTTCTTTTTTTTCAGAGACAAGTCTCTGCATTTTGAGTTTTCCTTGCCAAATAGAAGACATTTTTAATTTCTTTCCAACATTTTCACTCCCACATTCTACTGACTAGTTTTGGTGCAGAAAACACCCATGGGGTGATTTTGTTTGATATTCTGAGCATATCTGGCACCACTTTAGTAAGGAAACAGTACATTACAGCTCTGCCTGCAGGAAGAATTTCTTCAACTCTTATCTAAGTTTCATGGCCAAGATCCAGGCCCAGAGACTTGTGCTGTCATTTAAGAACACCTCTAGTTCCATAAAGTATCTTGTTAGCTTTTAGTATCTTGGTAAAAACTCTACTACACTAATCTAGGCAAATATTATTTCACTAGAAATAATTTAAAACTTATATATTTTAAATGTCAACATGACATCTCCATTTGTTAATATCACCATCTCTTTGATGATTGAAAAAGAAAGTGATGTTAACATGGAAAACTTAGAGTTCCTAGCAGAAGGCAGCAAGGATTTTTATTAAATATGCTACAGTTTTCAGATCTGGGATTTTTTTTCCTTTAATTCAGGTAGGATTTTTAGGTTTACTCTGCCCTTTTATGATGCAAGCTTTTTAGTCTTTATGTGTCTATCATATTAGCATCACTTTTGCAATTCAGTAGCTTACAGGGACTCAAAAAGAAAAAAAATTCCTGTGCTAGCATATAGCATACAGATTTACAAAAAAGTCTACAAAATGTCATTACAGTTTATCTGGATCACAATGTGCTTCTAGAAAATTATTAGACTGGAGATGCATAAAAATAAAAATAGGAAATTACTGTAGAAATATTGCACAATTTTAGTTTTGTACAATTTTATTATTCAACTGGATTTGATCAAAAGAGAAATCTCAACAGGCATAAACTTTTATGGAAATCTCAACAGGCACATAAACTTTATATAGCATGAAGTTTTAAACACACATCTGTTTGGAGTATATGGAGTAAAAAGTAAGAGAACATTTAGAAACTTTTTTAATGCTTTGAGAAAATGAGTGCTTCTTCTGTCTCAGAATTAATCAAACAGATTTTCCACAAGCTCCTTTCTATACAATCTGTGCATAGTGATAAACAATCCATTTAAATGGGAGGTATAAAATGTAATATTTAAGAAGGAACAGAAGCAGATCATGGTAGTGAAAGTGTTTAGAAGTACAGTGTGTGATTCTGAACCTAGTAAATACACCTTGGTATACTGCAAAATTTTAGTCCCTTTGGTTTCCTTACTCTAAAGTATGCGATTTAAAGCTGTGACATACCAAGGGCATAATAGCCAATTAAATAGGAAGTTTCTCTCTTAGAGTTTCTGAATCAGAATCTTGTCATTCAGTTTCTGAGGCTCAGTATCCTCTTCTGCTGGTGGCACTAAATGAGCTGATAGTTCAGAAGGCTCTTTGTGACGGACTCTTGTCATTTTTTTAGGACTACAAAACCCACCTCCAGCTATGATAGTAATAATAGAAGTTAGCGGCTGATCAAAAATTTGGTTCAGTTATCCTTTAACAATACAGATGTATTGCATTTTATTCGTCTTTACATTTTACCAAATTAAAGTAGAAATTGGAGGGTAGTTAATTTAATTTAAAATACATTCTATCACTCTTTCTAGATTTTCTTTAGCATTCTTGAAACCTGTTCAGTGATAAACACCTTTCAAAATTTCTTATTTTATGCCATGGTTCAAATGACATTTAGCTTGAGAATGAAGTTCTGAAGATTTAAATTTTGATCTCTTACCTCACCCCTTGACATTTATTAACATTTCAAAGCTTTCCAGCCTCTCAGGATCTGCTATCCAGTTTGAAGCTGACTTTTGTCAGTGCTGAATACCAGCTGTGTCAGAAGAAAGGAGAGAAACTTTTCATCAGAAGATTACCAATCCATTTTCTCAATGAGAAGAACAACCTGAGTACTACAGCCACGTGGTGCCTTCTACTGCTAGGTGGAAAAAAACCCTAACATTTCAATTCACCAGGTTGTATTTTTGCTATGTGAAAACAGTCCTTGCCTTCAATTTCAAAGCTTATTGAGGAGAAGGTGAAAATCAAAGGAGGATGATAAGAAAAAAAAAGCGCAAAACCCTAGCAGAGGTAAGGAAATAAATAATTGTACACTTGTGCCTAAAATTAATGCACACCATAATATGAGGTGGAGCCATTTCTTTTCCTTTTGGATAATTTGCATGGATAATTTTTTTGATAATCCTCTAATGAGTTTATGGAGATTGTCTGTTAATACTTTAGTTAAGTTGTCTTCATCTACTTCTAAGATTTATGGACTCTCTACATTCATAAATGCTATTTAAAGGTGTTAGAAAGACAGTTCCAACAATTTCCACTACTACACTTCTTTTATAAATCTTGTGTAGATCATATATAGATCACAGGAACTGCAATATGGAATACCTGTTGAGCCTAGAAAAACATTGCATAGCTATGACATCTAGTCAATATTGTAATCATACAGCATTGTTTGAAAAATGGGGCAAAACACAATGAAGTTCTATAATATCGCATTCAAGGATGCCATCCACAAAACCCCAGAAAAGGACTTTTTAGAGAAAAGGCAGTACAGAGTCAGCTCTAAGGAACTTTCCTTTGTCCTTTTTCATATGCTGATTTCTACAATAATAGCAAACGTTGTGAAGGAGAAAGGGAGAACAAATGCATAAACGAGATTTTTTTTTTCTTTTAGGATAATAGCTATGCTTATCTCTGCATCTACTGCTTGGTTAATGTATTGTTTGGGGAGAATTCTGTGCTGATGTAGGCTTTCAATCATAACATGCAAGGATGATGCTTATGCAAACCTTCCCCAAGATCATTTTTGAAGCTTCATAAAATTCATAAATCCAATAAACATGAAATGAGAATATTACAGCATTTTGACTTTGTTGGTTTCAGCAGGAAATTCATTCTAGATTAAAAAATCTGCAGAAAGCTCAAGTTTGAACAAAAGTCATGAATCTCTCTCTGCTCCAAATGATGCATATCGTGGAGTTTAATACTGACTAATTTGTTAAAATGGTCATGCTTATGCTGACATATGCAATCAATTTTCTAATGTGGCATGCTTTCCATCACTTGGTATGCATATCTCCCAGGTACATGGGTATTCTATTACCAACACAGGAGTTTGTAGGTCCCCAGACAGCAATAAGCAGTCATCAGCTTGCTGAAAACTGCAAATGTGCCCAAGTTAATGCTGCAAGTATTTGGACTGATATTACACAAAGAAGTTGGACAGAGAAATATGAAGGAAGCCTTTCATCTGTTTCCAGAATATTTTATGCTTGGCATTGCAAAATGTATTTCAATTTCTATGATGATGAACATACATTAAAAAGACTTATCAGTTCACTTTCTGAAAATGCTGGTAGTCCTTTATTCTGGGGGGGAAAAAGATGCAGCTAAAATGTCATGATGCTTAGGAAATATCTGTTCAACCAGCTCATGACTAAGAAAACCCCACCCTAACTTTATTTGCATTTTGTTATTGGTTTCTCTGTCTTTAAATCCCCCTTCATGAATGTTAGTCAAATGCGTTTAATGTCTCAAAGATGAATCTTGGTTGAAATCTTGGAGGGTTGAACCTTTTCTGGCTTAAGCACAACAGAAGCCAAAGGAAAAATGGGTACTTGTCATTTCCTAAAGTCTGTGCCACTTCAGGGAGAGTCAGTAAGGAAACAACCTCATCTGAAAAACTTCAAAAGTTTTCTTGGACTCTTCACCACATCAGAAACCAAAGTACTGTAAATAAAGTACCACTTCTGTAAAAGTGTTTCTTTTAGTGTCATAAAAAATAAAACCCCCAAAACCAAACCAAAACAAAACCAAAAAAACCCCAAACAAACAAACAAACAAACAACTCAAAACCCCCCCCCCCAAAAAAAGCTCAACAAACAAACAAAAACCAAAAACCCATGAGAGGCAGGTTAAGGCTGTCTGACATTCTTCTAATTAATTTATTAGTAGGTGATTGCTCATCTGCATTCGTTTTTATGAAATTCTGAAACTGATCAGGGACGTTTCAAGCTTGGCCTGCCACATGAAAGAAAATGACCTCTAACCAGTGGGCCAAGGAATGGAGCTCCTCTTTACTCCTTTCACTTTACTTGTTGATATAATGAATGTTTGTCTTTAAAAAGAAAAGGAATAATTCTCACATGAGTTACTTAACGGAGAACTATGCAAGAACAACTAGAGGGTTATGCTTCCAGCAATTAGTTTTGTTGAGCTAAATTCACAGCTTTGGGTAATAGTATCTGAAAACTTCCAGTTGAAGGCAGACTCTGATATTGCTTCTGTCATTCCCTGTTTCAGTTCTGCTATTCCAGTAGAATTTGGGAACTTCTGAGAGCGGTAAGAAAATCCCTACAGAAGAAGAGATGCTTTACAACATATGCCTTACACAGCAGCCACCTCTCCTCACAGTGAAGTCGCTCTCACAGATGACCAAGGTCACAGGGGTGGTAGTAACCAACAGAAGTTGGAGGAAAAAGCCCTGAGGGGGTGTTGGAAAAGGGAAACAGGTCTTTTCCTAGTATATTATTGCTGCTGCTTTACTAGTAACAACTGATAAGTCATCTTAAAAACAGTAAAAGGGAAGGAAGTTTTCATTTGTCAGCCCCTCCTTATGTGAATTTACACCTTATTGGAGCTTACAGCAAATGCTGACTGGCAGAGGGAATTATAAACACAGTAGTGGTCTTTCCCTATCAACTAATCTTGCATTTTCACTTATTTTTTTGGAGGACAGTTCCGTATTTTTTGTGTTTAAATAGACCAACCCTGTCTCCAAGGTTTTTAGACAACTTAGGTTTTAGTGCAGGACAGGTTTTAAACACTTCAGTAGAGCAGTCAGCTTCTACTGGAAAGCTCAGTGTCCAGTATTGTTATTTAAATGGATTTATAGTCAAAACTACTCTCCACATGAATATTTATTTCTTTTGATCCAGGTCAAAACAAACTAAATCGACTGCCTCTGTGACGAATTTCAATAAATCTTTCTTATTTCTTTTTGCTAAAATTGGAAGATGAGGGGAAGAAGGTAATATATTTTATCTGAAGTCAGTTTCTAATTCAATTAGAGCTTCATCTTGACCCCATTGAACCCACTGGGCTTTTTGCCATTGAATTTAATAAGGTTAGAATCAGACTCATAACATGCAATTTCTTATTTCTTCCAGATAACCAATTAAAATATTAAATATCTCAGGGTGAATGTTTCCTTCTTGTCCACATGTTCTTTGATATTGTGTTATTGCTTTTTCATCTGTCCTTCTGTAACTTTTAATTAAGAGTTCCTTTGTGAGTAGGTAAAGGGAAGCCGCTTTATTTTAAAACTTTTCAGGATATGCTTTAGTTTTGATGGTTTATGAAGAAAGAAAAAGCAGGAATATTATTTTTTTTTTCTAGTGGAGGTTTAATCTACCAAATGTGCTTGCTTGAGGATGAATTGGGAAATGAGATGATGAATAAGGGGTATACGGGCAAACATACACTTTCTCTCTCTCCTCTTTTAATTTAAAAAAGAAAAAAAGGAAAAAAATGCATTTGATTATTAAGAATCCTTGTTCATCAGACTCTCCAGAAAAAATAAACCTCCTTTATATTTAACAAAATGTCCATTGTGAAAACTAGATTATTATTACTGATAGTTCGATTAATTTCTGAAGCTTTATTACATTTATCCATTCATCCTTTTTAAATCTATCAGATCAGTGCTTACATCAGGGACAACTGAAAATAAGGCCTTTTGATGCAATTTTTGTTATTTGTTGCTATCCCTGACAATACAGCTAAAAGGAATGTGATATCAGGGACTGAAGATTCAGATAAGAGCTTGAAGCAGGACATGTGGGCAAAACACCTCTAAAATATTCTTGAATGTTGGTCTATTGTTATACAAAGATAGAAGCTATTTCAGTGGTGGAGAGAAGAAAGGAAAGAGAAAGGGAATGAGGAGGCTGAGGGGGGACCCCATTGCTCTCTAAAATTACCTGAAAGGAGGAGGTTGTGGTGAGGTGGGAGTCAGTCACTTCTGTAATTTTTTATTCAAAAGAATGTGAAGAAACGGCCTTAAGTTGTTTCAGGGAATGTTGAAATTAGAAATTAGAAAAATGTTTATCACTGAGAATGATGGTTAATCATTGAAATAAGTTGCCCAGGGAGGTTGTGGAGTCACCCTCTCGGGAAGTGTTCAAGAAGAGTCCAGGTTTCTCACTTGGGGATATAGTTTAGGGGTGATTATGGTGGTGCATGGCTGATGGCTGGACTAGATGATCTTGAAAGTCTCTTACAATATTTATGATTCTGTGTGACTCTGGTTTGATTTTCCTTCAGATTTGTTTTGGTGACCAATGGGTGGCAGAGAATGTACCAGCAGCACTGCCTGGCTACTACTAGAACAAAGTATATCTCCCTCCATTCAGGCAAATATTTGAAAATACTAATTTTGCTCACAGCAAAGGCTTTGCACTGCAGTTATTGATTTGGGCCTTCTGTGCAAGGTCAAAAATATGCTAGTTATCACTTTTCTGTGCACATTCATACAGCATATTGGTATATGCGATGTGGTAACTGAAGGCCTTTCTAGAGCATCTGAAATTAAGGAAAATTTAAATTTTTACTTGGGTTTAATAACAGCAGGGGGATAGAAGGGGAGAAAGTAAAATTCCACCCAAACTATTGATATGTCAAGTCGGTAAAACACTATTTCTAATTATGTATTTAGGTCAATTTTTTTATTTGAAAAACTAAATTACAGAGTGTAGGGTGTTAGATGCATGAGGGCAATTTCCACTCCTTGTAAGACTTAAAATATTGGCTACTTACAAGGTTTTCTACTGATAAAACTGTCTTACAAATTCATTATTGCCTTGTTTATTGATTTATCTAGTTCTCTAAGGAATATTACAGACTGATCTGAAATGCCTGTCTCATGTATATTGAAAGGACTTAAAACTGCTGAAAACAGCCTATTTGATGTCTGAATAACTTTGTCTAATTGTTGACTTTGACACTAGCTTAAAGAACATATTGGATGCTATCATGTCAGTAACTTTTCCCTCTGATGAGGGTTCCTGAGTGTTTTCGTGCACACGTTAAGTTCCTTGCTCTAAAGGTAGTAAGGGCAAGAAGGAATTTTTCTCAATTCAGCCTTTTGCTGCGAAGACCTCTCCAGTACAGCATTTCATCTTGACTGATATTTTTTCTTTTGTCTGAAAATCAATGTACAGTCTTTTCTATGCACTGTACATCCTGAACAGCTTCCAGGGCTTGAAATCTTGCCAATGTCACTATAAGACAGGAATGTAATATTTGTTTAGTTAAATCAATTTGGAACACAGATCAAGATATTATTTATAATCCAATGCCACAGGCTAATTTTAGTAGCTGAGATATATATGTGTCAAGGAAGCAGTTGCTAAACCTTGCTTAAAGAGCTTTGATGTCTATTGATCTTGCTGATTGTAGCCATACCTTTCATCTGAAAGTGATAAATAGATAAATTGAAAACCACATGAAAGCAAATTAATGCCTTTTATTTAAACAAATAGATGTGAAACTATTTTGTCTATATTAGCTCCAGACAACAGCATTTAAACTGTCCTAATTTTCTCCTTTTTTCACCTGATCCAGGTGGTGGGATCTTTTCATTTTCTCTTTTAGACTATGACTTGGATGAAGCAATTTTGAATAAAACTAATTTCAACAAGAATGAAGGGATTGGAAAAAGACACTGAATTAAATTGAAAACAGTCCTTGGATTTGTTCAACAAAGTCGCAATTGGGGTAGTTTCTGTGCTACCAAATACTATATTCTAAGCTAAAGTAGTGTATGTGGCCAGAATTTTTTAGATGGAGGAGAAAAAGGACTTGTTAGGAGGACATGTTAGATTCCACTCAGGTATTCCTTGATATTGGTCAATGACGATGTGAGTTTCAGATGCCATTAAAATTACCTTATATTACAAGAAAATTTTCCTTTGGCAGAAATTGGCAATATTTGAAAAACTGCATGTTTATTTTACAGCAAAGTAAAATATTACTATAATAATAATAATAATAATAATAATAATAATAATAATAATAATAATAATAATTACATATTTTATATATTTATTATTAGAATAATATATTATAATATTATATTTATTTTTCAATTCATCAAGGCAAAGAAATAGATAAAAATTACATCATTTTATTAAAACATTCAGATATTTTGGAGAGAAATATATGAGTCCATGATGATTCATCCCACGGATCTAAATATGAGGTTTTTCTGTATTTTGGAAGATTCCTTGACTGAGCAAGTTTTTATTTATGAATATGCAAAATAAACCTATTCCTCTGGAAAACTGATGTATTTTGATGTGAAGACTTAAGATCTCCTTCCTTTATCTCTAAAATTAATAAGATTTGTCAACAGGCTTTAAAATTACGTAAAACTAAATGTGAGTGGTGAAACAGTATTGCAAAAATGTCTCCAAAACAAAAAAGTAAAACTGAAAGTACAAAGCTTTAACATTTCACTGGCTTAGTGGGAGGATGGTAGCATGTTTGCAAGAATTTATAGGTCAATGATGTGCTGATATTTTAATAGCAAATACTATTGAAATTATGGCAAATTTCCAGGTTTTTTTTAAGTCCTAAAATATAACCTAAAGAAATATCCTTATCGTAAGGTACATGGCAACTTGGATGGTACTGTTTAGTAGAACAATTAGTAATTGGGTCAAAAAACATGCTTCAACTTTTGAGCCATTCTTCTCAGTATGAATAATCAAAGTAAAATAATAAATCATGCTAATGGCAGTTTAATGAGTTGTAAGTAGTGAATAGCACAAGAAATCTTTTGGAATGGCTGATCTATCCATTACTTTATCAGAAATGCAATTCTTAAACAGTAATATAACAAACTGTGTTTGTTTCAGATTTTTATTTTTATATAAAATGGAGCCTAATACAGATATATTTTATATCTGATTTAATAACACTATTCTTATTCCATCTACTTACTGTCTGTCTGTCAAAGTTTGTACTAGTATAACATTCACAGTTCACATCTTCAAGTTCAGAAAGCTTAGTGGTGTTATTGCTATTTGTAATGCCTTTCTGTCACTTTTCATTATTTATGACTGATGGTGCTTTGTTGTGCAAACTGAGAAAACACTGAAAAATTTCATGTCTCTTCTTATCTGTTCATTTAAAAAGTACAGCAAAAACCTTATATATTTAAGTGTGCTATAATCTTTTAATTTGTTCTTTGTAGTCAGGCTCCACACTGATCTCTCCAAAAGCATCAACATGCATCTATTCATTGGTCAAACCAGAGTCTACAAAGTATTTCTGAAGTGTGCCCTGAACAACATAAATTTCTTTGGCTGCATTTGCTCTTGCTGTTTTCTCATTAGGATGCCCAAGGATATTCACTAAACTGGTGGGATTGACTATAACCAGGAACTGAAAATACCTCCATTTAAAGTTTTCTTCTCACTGAAAAAGATTGTGACTTCATATTTCAAATTCCAAATGGAATGGCAATCTAAAGTGAACTTGTTCAGCTGAAATTTCCGGGATCTTAGGTACTCCAAGCTACTGGAAAGACATCCTATTATTAATCCTGGGTTAATGAAGAGAATGGACTTAGGGCATGATCCAGAGCCCATTGTAGTCAATGGGAGACTTTTTCCATTGACTTCATCGGGGTTTGGATCAGGCCTTTACTACCTAAAATGAATAAGCTCCCAGCAAAATCTGCTATAACCAAGTGGCAGATCTTAGAAGATACTGAAGATATTTCCTGAGATCTTAGAAGATACTGAAGACAATAATACTCATACTTCATCCATGACTCTGTGTGTGGCTCACTGCTCATGGGGAGCACCCAGGGTATCTTAAAAGCAAAGAAAACCCTTAAAATTCTAAGTGTTGATGGTCACATTCAGAATTTTTTGTCCAGGAAGTAGGGATTTGTGTTCATATAATAAATTGTCAAATTACAAGAAACAAAGCTGATATATTTCTGAATATTTCTTAGTTTCCAAGGGAAAGGAGATTATTTAAGTTTAAAACTCTCAGAGTTCTAGTATGTGAATTTTTGATGTGCAAAAGTAAAAACAATAATGTCAATTGAGACTTTACTTTCTGTCAAAAAAACTGTAATGATAGTGCTAACACAAAATCATCAATTTGTCTATGAAAAGTGATGATTTTCAAGTTTCTATAATGAATGTCAATATGGTGCAAAATTGAAGGCAACTAAAGGATTCACTTAAAAATAACAAATAGAAGGGATTTGCAAAGTTCTTGTTTAGTAGTTGTTGTTGTAGGTTTTTGAGAAAAAAAAAATTAAATCTCCTATAAATCTTGAACCTGTGTACTTTCCAAATAAAGTTAATTAAGTCATGTAAATGTCTGAAATCCTGAATTCCTGATAATACAGGCAAAGCAATGGCTTCAGGGCTTTTGGCTTCATAGTCTTGATTATTTACGTGATATCTGACTTGGACATCTGCAGGACTCTCTGTGCCTGAGATGCTTAAAATTTCCTCTAAAGATAACACTTTTGTAGCAGAAATCTTGTCATGCTCTTGCAGTTTTTCAATATTGATCTGATGAATTAAGTCCCAAATTTACCTCTATCTCAATAATCTTTATGAAAGAAACAAATATGACAACTAAAAAAATACATGTATGTATTTGAGCACATAATTTGCTTTCTCCTCCATCCTCATGACACAAACTGAGAACCTTAAAACATTATGATCAGGACCAACCAAAATCTAGAGGTTCAACAGTGAAGTGGCTGATACAGCCTTTGGACTTCAAGAAATCCTTCCTGTAGAGTAGAGAGGACTTAGACACTGCCAGTTGTAATTTTCACAACTTTGAAGCAAGTGATTTGCAAAGGGAAGCAGAAAGAGCTTGAAAGATTTTTGCCAGATGTTCAGGGACATCTTAAATTCAGACACCCTAGATACATTCTTCTCCTTTTCCTCCTCTGTGAAGGTGTTCATATTTTCCTTTTCTTGCCAACACTCTGAAGTGATTGCTGCCTTGTACTTGTAGAAAGTTCTGTCAAAAACTGACATTTTTTAACAGACCATTTTGTTCCTCATTTCCATGGCACAATGACAAGCATAGAGAGAACATTTTTGTTTTATGTGGCACCTTTGAAAGAGTTATTTGTAATGTTTAGTGAACTTTTTTATTTTTTTTCTTTTTCTTTTTTTTGGTTGTTGTTTTTTGTTTTTGTTTTTGTTTTTGTTTTTGTCAAAACTAATAAATGAATGAGACAGATTGTTGGTGATTCTGAGCTAATTACATCTTTTACAGTAATTCCATAAGGGTAGAGTTTCTTGGTTGAGTGAAAGAGAACTTAAGTGGAAATGGACCTGCTTGAAAAATCTGTTTGTGAAACACCTCAAGCATTCTTGCTTATATATTTATTCCAAATTTCTTTTCTCATTAGAAATTAAATGCATTAATCTTGTTAGTTTACACAAATTTTGGGGAAATACTATGATCAAAGCATGTATTGTAATTGGGATCATTATTACACCCTATAATTTGTTTTCTTGTAAAAAGTTCAATGCCTTGCCAGGTGACTCTTGTCATGGTTTCTATCTCCTTTGAATGATGTGATCCTATTTGACCCCATTTTTTCAGTTTAAAATGCTGTATAGGTCAAAAATTCTATTTGAATGCTGGAAAGATTCACCATTATATTTTCCAAAGTTATATTCTATAAATCCAATTGATATGACTGTAGGTTATAATGCAGTTAAACTGTAAATCTCTTTATGTAAATTATAGATACAGTTTTGAGGTTGACTTTGGGCCACTGGTTTTTGAAATTTGCTCTTATATTGGATAATTTTTTAATAAATGTTAAGCTTCTTCTTCTATATAATCACTTCACTGTATTATTTTATTATTGCTAGTTCTTAGACTTCAGCAATAACACTGATTAAAACCATTTATAGATTTCCCTCTGTAATTAATCTTTTTTCCTAACTTGCACAAGAATGCTTACAATATGCATCTTTATAGTCTTGAAAAAATTCTATGATAATACTGCCAAAATATTTTGGAATTGTTTTCCTTTAAGCTCTTAAACTATTTCTGTCATTTATGTTAATATATTTTAATTCAGCAAAAATAAGCTAACAAACTGTGAAGGTCACAAACTATGAACCTCTCAACAGCTTTGGCAAGCAAGAAAAGTAATGAGAAAAATATGAATGGGGATTTGGAGGATCAGTTCTGTGAGTGAATGATGCTATAAAATAAGGACTTTATGGATGATGAGTTGCATCTACAGCTTGAAAAAGAATCTATATGTGTTTTACAGAGCATAAATTCAAAGTGAACAAATTGCAGGGCTGTCACTAAACTTCCTTTTCAGTCACCTACCTAAGACAAACCCACTTGTTTCCTTTACTTCTGGTTTGGTTTTCAATTTTTTTAAAGAGTACAGAAACATGAAATGCAAAAATTCATTCAAGTATGTCACTGTGGTGCGGCAAATTGCATATTATCCTGGTTCAGACACTGTTCTGCAGAAAATTTATGTGTTATCTCTGGAAATTTGTATTATCTACAGACCACCTAAGATCTGCACTCTTAAGAATCTAAGAATCTTTGAAGTGATGTTAGCTCAGTAGTTACCTATGAAATTATCACTGTTTCAAATATATCTGGAATAACTTATTGCTAGTTTCTCTTTTCAAAATAATGGTATGCATTAGCTGAGAAGAGAGGTGAAATGGTTGAACATTAGAAAACCATTCTGATGGACAAGATGGCACAGAAAATTAATTGAAAATTATAGTGAAGGGAATATTTATGTAGGTTTGTCTCATTGGTTAAGGTTTATTTGCTACTGAAAGTCACAAGCACACAGGAAAATAATTCCTTTCATGTACAAAAAAGACAACAAATGGATTCTCATATGAAAATTAGTTACTTAAGCAGCTATTACACACAGGGATATTGAATGAAGCATTGTTGTAGGCAAATAGTTTTGATTTTTTTACACATCATGTAATGGTTGAAGTAAGGATATAAAACAATCCATTAATGTGTAGTGACATTTTTTATAAATACCAGGGAGAGAGAATTTTGATTTTGTATAGGAGCAGTGCATATTAGAAGAAAATGCATATCAAGACCTCTTAACCTGACAATTTATACCCAGAAACAGAAAAATTATTTTGATTCACAGCTGAGAGTCTCAAATTGATTTGTCCTAGGAAATCAGTTTCATTGCTCAGAGCTTACATATTTCAAAGTACAAGTAGTACATAGGAAGTCCTGTGTCTTGGGAACTTGAAAGAAAGTCTCAATTGCCATACTCACCTACACAAAGGAAAAATACTGCTCCTGAACTGAGATGTGGAAATCTGCTACATGCAGACACAGACATACGGACACCTAAACACTCTCTTCACACACAGTCAATACACTTGCTACTCACTATTTTGTTGGTTCTGTTTAATTATTTCTGGCATATCTTATTTCTGAGAGAAGTTTTTGAAAGAAAACATTCTATTAATTATAAGAACAGGAAATACAAATATAATGTTGGTGCATGTAAGAATAAGGTTTAGGAACAAACTAAGAACTCTAGTCTGAGAAACACAGGCACTAAGATGGTCTGCAGATGTTCACTGTTCAGCCTTGGAACCTGCATTATTCAGATCAGAAGTACAGTGGATAAACCACCACCTCTTTTCTTTGATAGCCGCACACTGGGATGTTTCAACAGTTTAATTGTGTATAAAAACTGCAATTTTTTGTTCTTACAGTGGGCGTCTCCTGTTATTTCTCTAGCTATTGAAATAGCTATTTCTCTAGCTATTCTCAAAATGAAATATCTTAATTTTTGCTTTCTTCCATATCCTTAATAACTGGTTATCCCTAATAAATTTTGCAGCTGAATTTTGTATTGTTGTCAATTCATGCAAGCTACCAAGTGAAGTTGACAATTGTAAATACCATGTGAACATGGTGTTGAAGAAGACAATTACTGCAATTACCAATTTAAAATTATCTTTTTTCAGTATTCACTTAATCTCTCAAATAAAGACTGAAAGTGTGATGTTATGAATTAATTTAATGGAGAATAACCTACCCATACATTCTTTAGGGTATATTCGCTTGAAAACAAAGATGATGAAGGGCACTTTAAGTTTTGATGGACAGACTAGAACATTTTCATTTTGGTCTCTACAGCATGAAAATTCCAACCTCCAAACTTCTAAGGGACAGAAAAGAGAAACAGTTTGCATTCATTAATTTATTTTTAATCCACTTCTATATACCAAACACTGAAAATTCAGATCATAATTTTTTAAGGCCATCTGACAGCAGTTAGCAACTCGCTTTATGTCATTCATAACTTTATCAGGTAAAAAGGAGGCAAGGTTTTCAACACACCTCCTTCATCTTTTCAGGTATTCATCTCTGTGTGTTCTCTTTAAATTTCCTTTGTGAAGTTTATGGCACTCTCTTTTCCAGACTTCTCATTTATTTATTTTCCCAGACTGGCCCAGAGGAAAAACAGCAAGATGGATCTGATTTTGCATATTAATTGTCAGAGCACTAACATATAGCATAGGTGTTTCTGTTTTAGTAGGAGATAAATTGCATCCTTTTGGCCTGTGGAAATACTGAAAGTATTGTAAGCTTTCATAGTACCAGATGGTTTCTAATTACTAATGCCATTGCCTGGAAGATTTTTTTTTTAGTCAATGACAAACTCACACTAAATTTGCATTTAAATGGCTCTCAGTTGTACCCAATAGCTCCTCAATACACTGTCAGTAGGGACACAACTCCAATTCTATACAGCACCTTCACCAAAGCAGCTACTGGCCAGATGTTTGTGCATAAATTGAACTCATTGTGGCTCCAGTGATGTCTGGTTACCTTTTACTTCTTTCATCAGAACCAGGCTTGGCCCCCTCCCCAATAAACAAAAATCTATCTTTAACATGACAACCTCTTAGATCTCTTTCATTATAATTTTCCCTAGGTTAAGGCAGCCTTCCCTAATGAAGTCAATTACTTCCAAGCCTGAAAATCTATTTAAAGCAAAGAAAAAAAGTCAGTTTGTTTCAGTATAGCTTTCATCACAGTACTGCAAAAGCAGAGTCATTATTGCATTTCATCTAATGTTCAACTATGGTTAAAAAAAACTTCTAATCAGTGCAGATTGACTTCATAGAATAGATTACACAAAATTGCACTTTAAAGGTGTGTTGCTGTGTTGTTTTGCTATGAAACATGTACAGGCAAAAATTTGTTTGGAGGATATGTGCAATGTAGAAGAAAAAGATATATTAAACATGAGATAACTGTGTACTCCTCAAACTTGTGCACTGCTGACTACTGACATATGGGAAACTTTCTTTGAATATTGTTTCAAGTTTCATGGTATGATTTTGACTATTCTAAGGTTAGACTTTTTTTTCTTTTGATTTCTATGATTTAATGAACATGATAGTGTGTGTACATGGCTTTATCTCTATGATATTAATATATAAACAATCGTTAAAACTTTTCCAAATATAACAGTTTCATTTGTTTACAAATTTACTGTAAGGGTTTTAAAAGCAATTAATTTTATCATTAGAACTCACAAAGATGAGAAAAATATTAAGTCTTTTTAGTTCCATTATCCCAGATAATGGCATGTCCTATCAATTTCTGGAAAACTCTTTCTTTCCATTTCTGTATCAGTCACTGGCCATGTATCTCTCCATCTTGTTATAGCTGGCTTACATATGCTGTTAAATAACAACTGTCAGCAAAGAGCAGTGTTGTATTATCACCACCTCAAATGCAACGGCAAGACATACAATGAACCTGCAGAGGAGGTGAGCATGTTCTGATGCTAAAGGAATTGCAAGATAGGTATTTCATTATTTGCATATATTTTATTGTTATAGTATATACTTTTTTTTTTTTTTTTTTTAGTTTAGGCTTTTAGCCCACAGAATGGGGAGCTTTTCTGGGACACATTCTCAGTCTTGCAGAAGTCAATGTTAAAACTCTCACAAAGCTCAGATTTCGTCCCAGGTACCTTCATTCACTGCAGGTGGAAAGGTAAAAGTTAGTGACAGGTCTTTTGTATTGCTCTGCTTGTTTTGAGGGTAGGGGTTTGAAATTAACCAAATATAAATGCAGACAGCTGGGATAGGACTGTTTTTATGAGTATATGAGAATGAATCATATTCTGGATCAGGAAAACCAGCTACCAGAACTTCCACCACCCGCACTTTTATAAGAAATGCATACTTTGCAGAGGCACGTTATTGTTGTAGGATTGGTGGCAGTAGTCCTATAGCTGTCAGTTCACTTGACAAAGGATGGAGGCCCTATAGCAGCTGACAGTGATGGGAATCTTTTCTCTAACATTCATATTATTCTGGAATGAAATACTGGTCCTACATACAAGTTATCTATTTCTGGTTTTGCTCGGTTCCCCTTGCAGCCTTCAGGAAGGTATAGGCTTCTCTAGAGAGTGATTCACTCCATCCAAAGGCAAGGGTAAAGATGTGGAGGGTGATTCACCTAACTATTTCCTTCCATCCACATGGAGATGAACGCAAAACTTGACTAATATAGACAAGTCAAATAATCAGACCTCTAATAAATAGCTTAAACAGGATCTTCAAAATATCATGTTAAAAAAATTTTGACATGGTCTAAATATGAGAGACAAAATAAGTCTAAATTTAGTTTTATAGCCAACCTTCAAATTCTCCTCAAATTTCCTAGATGAACAGGAGAGAATGATGAAAATAGTTTTCCTTGTTAAGTCTTGGCTCCTATGTAAGGTGCTTCCTACAGTGCAGCCTGTTTTCTCTTCCAGTAACATTTTTAAAACCATCTGTATAAACAGGAGCTGTCAAGGGCAAAACTCCACTGGTGTCTACCAGACAAGCTGGGCAAGCATATGCTCTTTAATGCTGGGGGGATATAAATGCAAGCATTATCCCTCCTGCTGTCTGTGAAGCCAACAGGTCTCAGAATATACATAAAATCATGGTTTACTTAACATGTTGGTGTGACTTGTCTGGTTCTAATAAAAAATAATTTTCTTGTCATTACTGTGATGGTTGCCTTTAGGGTCATACATTTCTATAGCAGTGCTGTAGTAGAAAATGTTTGTAATTGATCCTGACTACAGGCTGCACCTATTTTCCTGCGCTGCTGCTTCAAAGACCCTGCCCCAAGAATAGAGAGGACTTTCTTGTAAGTAAATATGCAATGATGAGTTAATAGAGAAAAGAAAAGCTACTGTAGACACCAGATCCAGGTCCTGCATGAGGAGAATATTTCTGTCCAGCAACTTAAATTCAACATACGCCTTTCAACTGCAGGCAGCCTTGGCAGGGCTTGGTGCAGGGCTTGGAAGCATTCATAGGAGTGGAGCAGCTCTTTGCTTAGAAACTCACAGCAAAGAAGAGCATTCACTTGGGCTGTTCTGCTGAAAAAGAACCAAAATTTAAAAATCCCTTCTGTGCATTAAGCTTGTGTCCTGTTGAGGGGCAATTTCCTTTGCATTCTGTCCAAGGTCAAGTGTGAAGAAGTGTATGCAAGGTGATGCACCTAAACTATTTCCTTCCATCCACATGGAGGGGAATGAAAGACATGACTAATATAGACAAGTCAAACAATTAGATCTCTAATAAATCTTCTAAATGGTATGTTCTATAATTTTTTAAAGGGACATCTGCCTCTGTACTTTTTGACCGTATAAAATCCATTTCCTCTAGACTATTACTACTGGTCACATCAGACCAATTCAATTGGTACATGAAGGTACATGAAGGTACATGAATTCATCAGTCATAAGACAACATGCCAATTAGGCAAGAATGTTTCAGATTTTGAGAACTGTAAGGCATATATGGGGAAAAAAACCCAAACTTCTGAAAAGTCTTTACCAAAACTAAGTCCTGAATTACTTAATCTGAGTTGCATGGACAAGAACAGAAATTTCCCATTTTGTAGGAGTTTGGTTGCTTCACTGTGTTTTTATTATTTCCTGCTTATTTGATTTGTCTACTTTCCCAGCTGGCTGGTCCATTCCACAGTCTCTGAGCCATTACTTTATACATTTTTACAGTTTTGACATTTAACCTGTCAAGAACAGCAACACACTGAATGCTAACAGAACCTTCAGAGAATTTTTAGCTTAATAATAATTATCTTAAGCCTGGAAATAAAAAAAAAGTCATTTGTATTTAAAACTTAAAAGAAATAAAAAATAATGGAAAAGAATGGTTGTTATCTCAGCTTTAAGCACAACTTTTATTAATGACAGACAAAATGAGGGCTAAGGTTTATGTCTTCCTCAGTGCAAAAGTCTACAAATATCTGCTTTTGATACCTTTATATATATTTCTTTCTCTTACAGAAATATACAGAATATATTTCTAGATTTTTATGAAATGGACCAATACATGTCTAATATTTTTGAGGTGTCATATGTTTCTGAAATAACATGACTCTGGCTATACAGATTTATAGAACTCTAATGTAGTTTGTGGTAATGTTTTGCCAGTGATTCACATCAGAATATGTAATGATCTGCAAATTCTGGGAAACTAACTGGATGGAGAGCTGTTTGACTTGAAGCTGCTCAGTATTCCTGTATATGAGAGCAGTATCAAAATCTCTATGTACAAAAGAGCTACAAGAAGTATTTTGTTATTTTGCATCAAACTAAGCAATGTTATCAGTGGAATCCATTAACTTCAATTTTATTATGTCAGCCTACCTGAACTTGCTTTTGTTGTTATCTGTTGGTTTTTTTGGGTTTTTTAATTTTTTGGTTGGGTTTTTTTTTTTTTTTTAAATTAACTTATCAGTCAATTCTTTCTAAATTTTGGGAATTTCTGTTAACCAGTGGAGCAATATCACATTCTTTCTTTAATGAAGAAAGAACTGTCTCTATACCAAGTGTAAAAGGGTAAGACTGGTGTGTAAATTAACAAACAAGCAGACCACAGTCTAATCCGTTTATTCATTCAAATACCATTGACTTCTGGACTTGTTTTGCATCAGAAACAATTGCTACTGTCTTACATAATTAAAATAATAAATCTTTTTGCTTTAAAGCATTGTTCAGTAAATCCAAAGTGTCCTTCAAATCTGAAGGATGATTTAATTTGCTGTAAGGAATCTCTTCCCAGCAGAATTTAATATGCATACATATTTAAGCTAGTTTGTTACAGAATTTCTCTGTTGCCTTAGCCACAACTACTGCTTTAGTGAGACACATGTTTGGGTACAGCACTGTGGCCAGGTGAGAATATAAGAAAACCTTGTGCACATCTGGTAACTGTGAATTTATGGAAAGCTCTCTCAATATGATTTTTAAAAGCTTATTGAACAAATGAACACTCCCCTGTACTCAGTAAATTTTATCTGTGTAATAGTGAAATTTATTATCAGGTAAAGAAATGGGTTTGGATGTGAAAAACTATGAGCAAAAGTTTTGTCATATAAAGCAACAGCTCCTGGAAGGAATCGATATGCCTGAATTTAAACATGGAATTGTAGTAATGTTAATAGAATTCTGAACAGATTGGTTTTCTTAAGTTATTCGTTTTCCTTTTGATACAGTGTGATCATGTCCAGTAACAAAATCCTGAAAAGAGCTAATAGAGTATGGTCACTGTCATTACTGATAACAGGATAAGATGGGACATTTAAGCATCAATATGTCTCCCTGTTGTTGATTATTTAAAGCTATTGTCTCTGTGATGGCCTGTCTATGGATGAGAAGCTATGACATGCAATACTGAACTACCTTATTGAAAACTATTTTATTACTTGTGTCTTTATGCCTCCTACTGAGGATATAAAGTTAGTCCTTGCCATCTGTAAAGAAACAATTTTATTAGTGGTGGAACTGCCAAGAATATTACTGGGCGCCCTGGAATTCTGTCAAAGAAATGTCAATTTGATCAATACTCTGGAAGTTGAAGGCCCTATGAAAGTAAGGCAAAGCAGGACAAAGCACATTTGCCACGTGGAAAAAAAAAAAAAAAAAAAAACCAAAACCCTGAAGTTTCAAGAACAGTTATTTTGAGATAAACATTTTCAAATGTGCAAGTTTGCAGTTTAGATTCAGCAGTGGAAATGCAGGGTATGTGTAAGCTAGATGAAATTAGACAAATTTGTATGCACTAGACTTTCACAAACTCCCTAACACCCTACTCCCAGAGGAGTAAATTCACGTGCCACAGGTCAATCTACCAGTACCACCATTGTTCTAATTTATCAATTTACACCCATACTTTCAAACAAGTTTAAATAAACAAAAAAGCAAATATTATAAAGGGAATCAAAGGAGCCAGATCAGACTACCCAGATTCCAAATTCTATGAGATTATCTTGTCACTTGTTTCTGATAATTTTAATAGCAATTTTCTGCTAAACTATCCCAAACTAGATAGCTTACACCTATTATTGACCAATGTTCAGCATAGGTACAGAAAAGTAATTGGGCTAGAAATTAGCATAGCTCTGTGTAAGTAAAATATAATTCATCATGGGTGAGTAATACACAGGGATGCTGAATTAAAACCTGTGATGACTTATAAATTGTATGTTTTCAATGGGATCTGAAAACTCTTTAAAAATACATGGCATTAATTAAATGCTCTTTTTATGTTCTATTATTTCAGATTAGTGAAGATAAAAAGAATCTATTTGGTGTTCTAGATGATTAACAAAACTTGCAAAAGTTCCTCACCAAAAGACCAAATACCAATAGACAATATTTAAAGGACTTCAGCGACTCGTTCTCTGTCAAGCAACAATTTTGTCTGTTTTCTTGAACCATTCAGAATGAGAAAGAACATTTTGTGGATAATAAAAGCAATGCAATACCATTTAGTATGGTAAATAAAACCATAGGGAAATAAAACATGGCTACTCTTAATGATAATAGTATAAATAAAATCCTAAATAATAATCTCAAAAGAGTTGAAAATGCCTATTATATAGGGGATGTATAATGTTCAATATTAAAATGAGGAAGCTGTTACCAGGATTCACTTCTTTGTGATTCAATATTGAGCTTCTCAAAGGCAGATGTTGTGTTGTTTGGCTGGGCTGTTATTCATGTGCCACGTCCCAGTACAGAAGCATTCACAGAGCCAAGACCTGTGCTGTAAACTCACCTCATTGTAGCATCATATGGAGAGCAAAAAACGAAGAAGTGCTACTTGGATTTTTGTGGATACCTTTGTAAAAAAATCTTTGTCACAGGATCTCTTCTAAGGAGATAGATACAGACATAGAGATAGATAGATAGATAGATAGATAGATAGATAGATAGATAGATAGATAGAAATATACATATGCATGGTGATATTTTCATACCACTTCTCTTGTTATATACAAGATATAATTAGTTCTCCCAAGATGGAAGGGGTTAAGTGAAACAGTCACTCTATGCATGCTTTAGACAGGAAATGCTTCTCCCACCACCATGTGGGCCAGAGAAATGAGCTTGCATTTGCTTGACGTGGGGTTCATTAAAAATCTTTTACTGCCTTATCTTTTGTGAACAGCTGGCTTGTAAAATTTGCATATTGAATTTATTGAGCTCATTCATATTTCAAAACTTGTTTATATCTGTCAGTGAGCGGTTTTGATAACATTGCTCTTATATTTTACATCAACAGTATTAACTACAATTCATGTTGTTCATTTGATATTAAAAGCAACAGATGGTACACTAAACTGTTTTTTCTACAACATAAAGCATCTACTCAGTTGATGCTGAAATGTGTTTTTGCTCTGAAAAGTGGCTTTCATAAAATGCACTTTTTGGAATTCACATTTATCACTTGATGAGTCTTGAATGAAATAAGTTCTTTTTTATAACTTATACATTGGATTTTGCAACTGTTTGCAAGTTTGGGTGGTTTGTAAGAATAAACCTGGTTTTAATGGTACCAGAATCCTTCAAGGAAAAAGGATTTGCAATGAGGATGTATGTACCAATTCTGTTCATATTATACAGTCAGGCACAGATTCCAGCCCAGTCCCCAGACCTATATTAGCTTTACCAAAAGAAGGCACACCAAAATAAAAATATGCAAAAATAAAAATTTGCAAAATATGCAAACCAGAATATGACTAGATTTCCTCTTAGACCAGCCACCTAAACTCTAGAAGTATTTTTGACAGCTTAATCATGTCTACACCAGCCCACAGCTGGAATTGCTGTCACACTGTCTGTCACTCCTCAGAAAGGCCCGTGGGCTGCTGGCCTTTGCTTCAGAGGTATCTAATACTTAGGCAGATCATGTGTCTTTGACTAATCTGTCAGATGTGGTGTCCTTGTGCCAAGATAATACAGATTATTATGAAAAAACTCTTGTTTCTCATTGATACTTATGTCAGGATTATTTTCTAAGGTTTCTGTTTTGGTTGGGCAGCTTTGATTAATCTTTTATTGCAAAGGAACAGGAATTGCTGAGAGATGCTCTTTTACAGCTTTTTTTGTTTTCCTAAATCTTTTACTTGAAGAGCATGGTGGTACAGATGCATCTTGCATACATTTAGCTGGATGATTTACATTAAAGAAAACATTAATATTATGGATAGCTGTAATATAGATAAAATAAAATTTGGTATATTTTGATTAGAAAATCAGTCAATAATTACATGATGGTACAGAGGTTGTGAGGACATAGAGATTCAATAGACAATGGATACTTTATATTTGTAAGATCTTATCTCTCATTTTTCCTCAACTTGAGCAAAAAGTATACTGAGGGAAGTCTTTTTATTGATGCTTTGAATTTTATTTGTATTCTGACAAAGCAGCATTAAGAAATTCCTTCTCTACGTTGGGATGCAACACTGCAGAATTTTTCGTAGCTGTTTTCTTTAAAGATTCCAAATAAAAGCATAAGAGAGAGGGTTAGAAATAATAGTATTATTTACAAGTACAACTCAGGAACTTAAGCACAAGTTTCTGACTTAAAGTCAGGAAACACTGAAAAAGTCCTTCGGTATTTAGTGTTTTACAAAGGATTACAGAGCCACCTAATGGCAAAGAAAAGGAACTTGTTTAAACACAATCATGGACAAAACACTCCTTTCTGAGAAATTCGGGGTGATGTGACCGATGTGCCAAACCAAATTTTCCTTTTGATATTCTGGTCTGGATGTAATATAAATGAATGCAGAAGGGACAGGAATTTATGCACTGGAAAATAGCTGGCAATAGCTGTTCCTTAATTGTTCATTTAATTCAAAGTTCTCACCTCCAAGCAATCAGTTTCACCTCCAAGCAATCAGTTCTAATTTTAAAATCCTTTTCTTGTCTTCTGTTCAAATATCACTGTAATAATGATTGGTTAGTGGTGAGAAAAATATGTTCTTGATTTGTTTAAAAGATAACACAACCAAAATATAGGGCTTTACCAGAACTTCAGCTTCATTGAATAGGATTGACACAAACCAAGACAGACAAAAGATGTGAAAGAACATGCTCTGACAGTTTTCTTACAAAGAAAAGGTCTAAAAGGAACCACCCCTTTCCTCTGTGTCCTTTGTAAAACTGTCATGCACACGTAAATCAATTGACAACTGAAAATCAGGTTTCTCATGTCCTTTAGGAGACAAAGATCAAATTCAAACAAGCACATCAGGTTCACGCATAAAGCAGATACAGACAATACCGGAAACTTGACACAGTCGGAATGCCTGCCTTGCTAAGGAATTGCTACTTGGCTGGCATCAAGCACACCAAAATCACAGTGATGCAGTTGAGATGAAATGTTGAAATTATGTGATTTCTGGGTACAGTAAAGAGGATGGAAATAGGCAAAGACTAACAGTCTACAATCTTTATAAAAATCCCATGGAGTTAAAGACCTGCATAAAAAA
Organism: Onychostruthus taczanowskii; assembly: GCF_017590055.1. Lineage (NCBI taxonomy): Eukaryota > Metazoa > Chordata > Aves > Passeriformes > Passeridae > Onychostruthus > Onychostruthus taczanowskii. The sequence goes on from NW_024498795.1 coordinate 322,200, forward strand.
TGCTGGACTTTTGTGTTATAAAAGAAAGGAGCGCATGGACAGTCTCCAATGTGTTTAAGTTATTGGCTTGCACAAGAGAAGAAAAACACATGGTTACCAGTGGCTGCTTCCTCAGCAGCCTTACAACGCCTCCTCCTTCCAATCAACTTCAAGTCTCCAGCTTGCCAAGATAAATCTCCTATCCAATTTATAAAATGGCATCAAATCCTATGGTGTTTATTACATGGAAACACTTGAGTCAAGAGGCATTGAGTGTTTCGAATAAAAACTTGAACAGGAAATTGCATGGACAGATCCTAAAACTAGTTTGGTTTCAGGCACAGTAACCTACCTATATGAAGTAAAGCAACCTAAACCCAGAGGTGTGTATTGACTCAATCCTAACCTCAACCCTAATTTTAATCACAGCCATGCAGCCCCTGCTAGACCAACAAAAAGCTGGCTGCCTCTGCAGATTCTTACCTTAAATACATTCTAAAAAAATGTGTGTCCATCCTAAAAAAATGCTATAGCTATAAATTATCAGATTTCTGGAACAAAGAGATCAAAAACCAAAACCTCTTTCTCATATAGCCTTATAACATATGGTGGAAAGAGATTGAACTAGGCTGGGCTCATTCTATCTTGCAATGAAACAACAAGAAGTTTGATAGGTTTTGAGGGAATGGTTAAATAGTTGGATTGACCTGGTGGATCTTCAAAATACTTTTATATCTCTATTCTTTAAAAGAAGACATAAACACAACAAAGGATTCCCATGTCCAAAGATCCACAGGGAAGGAGACTGAGCAAGAGTCATGCATGACATACAATGCCTTATGTTCAAATATTTACATTAACTCTATTTTGTTCTAGATCTGCCAGCTGGATTAAAATTTGTTTTATTCACAGGTGTGCAAAAAAGAATTACAGGTTTCATCTAAAAAAGATTTTATGTTTTCTTTTGTATGTGTGGATTGTTTTATTTTTTATATTTGTCTTCTCTATACTCAAATTCATTAAGTAATTGCTGACATGATAGAAAACAATAATTTCTAAATGACTGTTGTAACTTCAGCTGAGATCTGCATTCAGTATAAAATAGTATACACACACCTGAAAAAAATGCAAAATAGAAAGTAAAATCAAAACTTACAAACAGCACATTAAATTTTCCTTACCTGATGAAGCAAAATAGACATGAATATTCATGGGAGCAAATGAGAGAGGAAAGACCTTAGGACAACTAACAGACAACAGTCAAGAATATTACCAGCCTTGAAAAGTCCTAGCTGGCAGTTCCAGAATTCTCCCTCTCAACTTAATTGACTCTAAAGACCACATAATGTATGAAGAGGCTTTAAAATTCATGTTCTGAGGCAATTTCAAACCACTGCTGTGGTAAGTTGCACTGCAGAACATGTGAAAACTTACCAGAATAATATATATTGAGGTAAATACAAAATAAATAATGCATAATATTTAATGCTGCTAAAGATTAAATTATATTGTAAATATTTAAATGAAGAGCAATTAATTTTTTAGATTTAGTTTTAATTAGAATTGGGGAATTTTTGGAAGTATTATCATCCTTAAACTGACCAATCAGTAGCTGAATTGCTAAATATTTTGCTAAATATTTTGCTAAATAAATAGGCTGTTTTCTAGTTCCCCTTTGTAGTGAGGAGGATGGCAACAAAATTAAAATCTCGGCCTTAAAATCTGTACTTTGAACCACCGCGAAGACTAACACAATTTTTGTAAATAAAATTTGGAGAGCTTATGGTGTTAGAGAGTGTTGTGGTGCAGGATTCATTTGGTGTGTTCTGTTACCCCCTAAAGCTATAATGGTTTGGTCCTGGGATCCCCCTCTCCCCCTCCCTGGAACCTCTCTCTCTGAGAGTGTCAATTCGTTCTCTCCTCCCCTGTTTCCCTGGTTACCTTCTGTCAATCCCTCCCCAAGTTCCTGTCCATCACCCACTGTCTCCTTCCCACATTCCGGAAAGTTCTCCTCTCTTTGGTGGGTGATTGGATCAGGAACAAGGGTCCCTCCCTGTCACATTTCCTATTGGCTAGCCGGCATGTTTCTCACGAGTTTGTTTACTCCCTAGTTCTCCCTCATTGGTTAATGTGTCGTGTTTCCGCCCCCTTTATAAGCTGCTGTATTCATGCCTCGTGGTCTCTGCTTGGCTGGTTTCCCTGGAGTTAGTAAATGGCTCTGGATTTTCCCCCCGAGGAGGGTCCCTCCTTTCTTTCTTCTACTTCGCCTGCCTGCTGCTCCCTGCTGCCCCTTGCTGAGGCGCTCCCGGGACGCCCCGGCTCATCTAGGAAGTGCCCCCCCCGGCTGTCGGCTGCGGTGCCTTCAGCTCAGCCGGTGCGACCTCCTCCCCTTCCCGGGGGAGTAGAGAAACTCGGACAGCAGCACGGCAAGAGAGGGCTTAGGGTAAATGAGGACATGCTATCATCATGTAAAGAAGAGGCCATTGTTTCTTTTCCACCATTAGAAATAAAGCATTTTTCAGGTATACCTGATCCATATAGTAGTGCTGGCTATATGGAGCCAGTAGTGCTGGCTTTGCCAGGACATGTTCTGAGCAACCTTGTCGGTGTTCCATTACTGGGTTTCACTACTGGAAGAGAGAAGGAAGACAAAACCGAGGAAAAAATCCCAACCCTCAAAAGTGATAAATAATGAGGAGAGAAGTCAAAAACGCTGAACTTTGCAAGACCAATCTTCCATCTTTAAGGAGTTGGTGAATGAGATCCGCTGTGAAACTCTCCTTAGGGACAAAAGTCTGGCCGCTCTTTAAGACCACTTTTCTTAGAGCACAAGAGCTCTGTGTCCTAATGTGTAGGAAATGAAGCAAGGCAGGTGTGAAACTGTCATGGCTGGGCAAGGATCTGCTACTCAAACTGAGCAGTAAGAAATGCACAGACAGTGGAAGCAGAAAGAGGTGACCTGGGTAGAGCACAGGGATATGTTTTTAATATGCAGGGATATGGTTAGGAAAGCCAAGGCAAAGCTAGAGCAGGACTGGACAAGTGACATAAAGAATTTTAAAAAGGGATTCTAAAAGCACACAAATCACAAAAGAAAGGCCAAGGACAATGTACCCCCCTGAGAAACAAGAAGGGTAAACTATTGGCAACTAATAGGAACGCTGAAGCACTCAGGGAGTTTTTACCTCAATCTTTGGTGTCAGACTTCCTACTTCTCTCAAGTCCCTGCATGGGTGTGGGGGAAGTCCCTACCACTAAAAACAAGTAGCAGGTTTAGGATCACTTGATGATGTTAAACAGCCACAAGCTATGGGATCTGATGACATTGATGGTAGAAACTAGTGCCCACCCAGAAAGTTTGCAAATAACATGAAGCTGAGTGAGCAGTACAGGCAACAACATTTGACACAAGAGAAGGATGGGATGACATCTGGGCACCTAGACAAGCTGAAGTGGGCCTATGAGACTTTCACGAAATTCAACAAGTTCAAGGTGCTATGCTTGTGTCATGGAAATTTTATTGAAAGAATTCCTGCAGAGGAGGATTTAGGGGCTCTTGCAGATAAGCAACTGGATGTGAGGCAATGGTGTACCCACAGTCCAGCAGGCAAAGTACATCTGAGGCTGAATAAGAAAAAACGTGGCCAGCAGGTCAGGAAAGATGATTCTGCCTCTTTGTTTAGCTGCTGTGAGACCCTACCTGGACTACTCTGTCCATCTCTGGGATCCCTAAGACATGAAAGTAATGGATCTATTAGACAGGGTCCAGAGGAGGCCATGAAAAAGATGGGGCACTTCGGTTGTGAAGACAAGCTGAGACAGCAAAGGTGCTTAAACCTGGAGAAGAGAAGGCTTTGGGAAGACCACATTGCTGCCTTCCAGTACCTTAAGACAGCTGACACAAAGGAGGGAGAGAGATTTTTTTATACAGGCAGGTAGTGATAGGACAAGGGTGTCAGAGAATGGAAAAGGGGATCTGTTTAGAGACATCTCGGAATGTGTGGTAGGGCATGGATCAGGCCTTGCTCTGGTGAGGTGGTGCCCTGCCCCCTGTACCCCCAGCCCCTCCATGTTTGTCAATCACAGCACAGTGGGGGCAACCCCACAGTGTTGTCTGACCCAGCCCCTAAGTGACTGAGTGGCTGGAAGGCCCAGGATGGGTCAAGATTTAAAGGAGGCTGACCATGAGGCAAGCATGTTGTTCTTTCACCCTGCCTTCATCTTGGAGTTTTCTAGCTGTTATATTGCTGGAACCCATGAGTTGGTAGCTATGTCTGTTTTTCTATATCTTCCCTGTCTGTTTTTCTTTCCTTCTAACTCTCTTTGTATGTAACGTCATAACATCAAATGGGTTTAAAGGTTTCTTTGTTCAATCTGCTAAGTCTGTGCTGTGTTGTACTAAATAATTTGCTGAAGTTCTTTCATTTTCTGTAATTTGCCAATAAAATTTTGTGTGATTTTTACCTTTTGAGGATATCTGGTAGTATTCCTCCTTTGTGTCTGCCCAGGTTTAGCCCTGGATTTAAGAGATTGAGGTGTAACAAAGGGGTAATGATATCAAACAAAGTGTAGATTTGCATTAGATATTAGGAATAAATTCTTTAATCAGAGGGTGGTGAAACACTAGAACAATTTGCCCAGAGAAGTTGTGGATGTCACATCCCTGGAAGTGTTCAGGGCCAGGGTGGACGAATGGATGCAGTGAATGGCATCCCTTCCCACAGCAGGGTGACTGAAACTAGATGACCTTTAAGGTCCTTTCTAACCAAATCCATTCTGATTAATTCTATAATTATAGCTTATTTTCTAGCATAAGTCTCACAAAATTCTCTCCAACAGGAAAAGTTTTAATAATGAGGAGGGAAAATATTTTCTCTATGAATTCTCACATTTCTTTAACAGATATCTTGTAATATATTGCTGAATAGGAAGAATCTTGATCAACAAGAGGCCTCAAAAACCTTTGAAATTAGCTTTTCTTGGAATAAGAATCTTTTCTGTGTGGCTTTCAAAGACACTTTCTAACCTATAATTTTTTCCTGTAATATGAAATTTATTAAAATTAATTGGAAAATATTAATTATAAAAAAATATTCTGGAGCTTAGTGGAAGATGGTTGTGTTAGGAGGACAATAAGTTGGCAGTAGAAGGTTGATGTAAACAGCCTATGTGACCTTGCACAAGTGCAGTGGGTTAACCCTGGCTGTATGCCAGGCACCCACCAAAGCCACTCTCTCACTCCCCTCTGCAACTGGAGAGAGAACACATAATGAAAGGTTCATGAGCTGAGATAAGAACCATGAGAGAGATTACTCATCAAATACTGTCATGGGCAAAACAGGTTCAAATTAGGGATATTGACTGAATTTATTGCTAATAAAACCAGAACAGGATAATGAAATGTAAAATATAACTTTAAAAACACCTTTCCTCCATCCCTCCCTCCTTTCCAAACTCTAGCTCCTCTCCCAGTGCTACAGAGAGATGAGAACGGGGGTTATGGTCAGTGATCACATGTTTTTTCTCCTGCTGCTCAAGGAAAGGAGTCATTCCCCTGCTTCACCAGGACGTTCCTCCCATGAGAGACAGGCCTTTGAACTTTCCCAATGTGAGTGCATCTCATGAGCAACAGATTGACACAAACTGCTGCAAAGTGAGTCCATCCCACAATCTTTCCCTCAAACTGCTGCAGCATGGGTCACTCTTCCATGTGGTGCAGTCCTTCAACGACTGGCTGCTCCAGTGGTAGGTCCTTTGTCCACGGAGCTCCCATGGGTTCACAGTCTCCTCTCAGGCATCCACCTGCTCTGGTGTGGGACTTCTCCATGGGTGACAGGTGGATCTCTGCTTCCCCATGGACTTCCATGGGCTGCAGGGACACAGCTACTTCAACATGGCCTTTACCACAGGCTGCAGAGGAATTCTAATTCCAGTGCCAGGAGTTCCTCCTCCCCCTCCTTGTACACTGACCTTGGTGTTCTCAGAGTTATATCTCTTACACTTTCTCACCCTGCTCTTCTCTGGCTGCAATTACAACTGTGCAATGACTTTATTTTCTTTCTTAAACATGTTATCAACAGAGGTGTGAACATAATTTCTAATTGGCCCAGCCTTGAGCAGCAGCAGGTCCACTTTAGAGTAGCTAGGGATTGTCTCTGCTGGACTTGGAAGGAAGCTTCTAGCAGCTTCTCACAGAAGCCACCCCTGTAACCCTGCCACTACCAAAGCTTGTTCGTGCAAACCCAATAAAAGCTCTTGCAGATCCTAATTTCAGTTTCACTATATATGAAGTAGAGAGAGGTCATAATCTCCTCTTCATAATGATGATCATCAAGAACGATGAGAGAAAAACTCAAGAGTACTGCCCCTATCTACCAGCCTACTTCTGAAATCAGCAAACTGGGTCCAAAACATGGTGAATCGCTCTGCCACTGTATCTCTTCAGTGCTCCCGTTCTTAAGAGAAAAGGTGTGATCTGAATTTCCATGAAAACAGCTACAAGGCTCTGTTGCCATTATGGAAAATACAGTGTTTTTTCATTAGGAAAATATTATTAAGGTTATTCTTTCCATTGAACATCTTCAGTTATTAGTTGGCAGCCAAAGTGGCTGTTGGGGCAGCTTTGAATAAACTGCAGCTCCCACCTGTGCTTTACAAATGTGAACATGTGTCTGCAAAAGATATGATTTTGAAAAATCAGTGATCTCTTCCCCACTGGTTCATGTGCTGTCAGACTAATGGTCATGACATTCTCAATATTGTTAGCAGTAAATCTCCATTGACAAAAAAGAAAAAAGAATGAGGGCATACACAGCCCCAGGTCTGATAATATTTGCCTTATTGCCCTTCATAACATGACATGCGATGCGTATAGTTCTGTGTGCTGCCCTTTCTATGAACAAGTGCTTTGAGGGAGCTTACATAATCTTCTGCACAACTGGATAGGCACCAGTAAAGCATCTTCCATGTTCCTGCCTGTCAGTCAAACCAATCTGAAATTTGATTTAGATTAGCTCTGTCAGTGAAATTATACTTTGCTATTGTAAAATGTGAAAAAAACACCCCAAACGAACATCCACAACCAAAAAAAAAAAAAAAAAAAAAAACCCCAACAATCACAACTAAACAAAAAGTTGAATTTAATTCTAGTATAACATTTCCTGGAGGAAGAGACACTCACAGAAAGGAAAGTAACTGCAAGTTTCATAGTCCTGGTATCTTCCTGTTTGACTCCATTTTAATTGTCTATGGTGTTTTTGCAAACTTTCAGCATCTAAAACCAAAGAAAATATAAAAGTGTAGGCTGGTTTGGGGTTGTCTGATTTTTCAAATTTGTAGGGACTGAAAAAAGGTATGGCATCTTCTTAATTGAAGAATTAAGAAAGTGAGTTGCAATCTGAGCAGCTAAATGTAGTTGAGTCTGCTTTCAGAACCGAGCAGTGTTTTTTCTCAGGGCTTGTAGGTGATTTGGTCATCACTGCAGAAATTGGTACCACACTTTCGGTGCTGCTTATGGCATCTGGGGAGAGCTGCCAAGCAGTAGGAGCCACACACCACCAGAGGGTGCCAATTACTTCCATAAGCAGGAAAAAAAATTTATCAGGTAACCTCTGGAATAAATGTAAGGTAAATGCTACATTATTTTTTGAGTGGATGTGTTCAGAAGGTTGTGTTGGGCATTATAGTGACCATCAAAAACTTCCATGTGACCCCTGTCATTAGCATTAAGCCATGTGACCCAAAGCATGCAGAACACAGCTCTGGGATTAGGGGCAGTGTGGCAAATGCCTCTGGGTGCAATTACAGAGACAAGATGAGGTGCATGAGTTAAATGACTGCCTACCAGAGGTATTTCAAAACATATGCTGCTCTACAGCCAGGAAATCTGCAGGCAAACAGGTGAGCAACAAGGTGTGAGGGCTTAAGGATGTGTCAGGAGTGGGTTACTTGCAGGCAGCAAACCACACGGTACAATTTTAACTGTGATATGCAGAAAATTTGTTCATCTTTGCATGCACTGATCTCTCCAGGGATGAAATTTAAGAGTGTAGTGGCACAGGAGGTCTCTGTGTTAAGGAGCAATGAACTTGATAAGGATCTTTCCTAGCCCTTTCCTCTCTGCCACCGTTACTTTTTTATCCCTTCTGCAAATGCTCCCATTATAAACAGATTTAGTGCTTCTCTGAGCCCCCAAGGAATCCACTAGTAAGAAATTAAAATAAAGTCAGAGAGGATTGTGGGTAATCATATTGAAGGAACAATTATGAATTATGAGCATTTTAACACGCTAGCAGTCAGAGTTCTACAATATTAAATGAGCCTGTGTTCCAGCCATTTGGATCTTTGTACACAAGATGAACTCGGGGCTGAGCGAATATGCAGTACTCGAGCAGAGTGAAAAACAGGGTGGTGGTCCTATTTTGTTTCTTTTTCCCTTTTTTGGGGGAGGGGAGGGGGCAGGATGCGGTGGGTTGACCATGGCTGTCTGCCAGATGCCCACCTAGCTTCTCTCTCCCTCTCCACCTACTCAACAAGACAAGTAGAAAATAGGGTGGAAAAGCTCAAGGAGTGACATAAATAACAGGAAAACTGCTTACTGATTAATGTTACTTGGGAAAGATTAATTTATTTTCAATTAAGAATAGAATAGGATAATGAGAAATTAAGACAAAAACAAAAACACCTTCCTTTCATCCCTCCTCCCTGCCAGCACCAACTTCACTCCTTCACTCCTTACTCCAAACTTCCTCCCCCACAGTAGTGCAGGGTGATAGGAAATGGGGGTTATAGTTAATCCGTAACAGCTCCTCTCTTCTGCTCCTTCCTCCTCATGCTGTTCCCCTGCTTCAACAGGGGTCTTTCCACTGGCTGCATTTTCCTTCAGGGCATGTACATCCTCTCCAGTGTGGTACCCTCCCCAGTGAGAATATCTGCTTCATCATGGTCCTCTCTGGGGGTTGCAGAGAAATCTCAGCTCCAGTGCCTGCAGCATCCTCTCTCCCTCCTTCTTCTCTCACCTTGGTATTTGCAGGATTGTTTCTCACACATTTTTCTCACTTCTCTCTCTTAGCTGCTTGCAGCATTATTTACCCTTTCTTAAATACACGTTCTCAGAGGCGCCACACCTATGGCTGAGGTGTTCATCTGTGTTCTGGAAGTGGGTGCGTTGGAACAGATTGTATTCCTCGTGGGAGGCCACCCTTGGCAGCCCTCCCCAGCCAGGCCAGTGCCTGGGCACCTGTACCCAGTACAAAGGCTTAGGGATAAACTACAGCATTTAAGATGAAGGAGGAAATGGAGAAAAGACTGAAGGAGGAGGGGGCATCTATGGAGTTAACCAAGAGGTTGAGGTTTCCTGGCTGAAAGAGGGAGTTGCAGGCAATATGGCAGGGCATTTGGGTACAGCAGGGCACCAGACAGGTTGTGCTGTAGCCAGAGCTCTGGAAGAGTTTGCTAAAGGAGAAAGGGCTGGCCAACAAATGAAAACACTTTTTAGGCAGAATAATGAAAAACAAACTTATTTTTTCATTTTCTCTGAGGGTTTATTCTCCCAACAGAAATATCAGAACCAGCTTAGGAGGAAGATAAAGAAAGAACAAGTAGAAATTATTTTAAATCAAAACTTCACAATGTCTAGTGGCATCCTAACCTTTATTCATCCTAACCAGAAATTTACTAGTTAGTTTTACAGTTTTATTATGAGATACTTTAAGTGTTTTACCTGAAAGCACATAAATTAATTTATGTGCCCACTCACATCCCATGCCAAGCCACTGTCTGACCCAAGATAATGTTATTGACATCTTCACTTTCCAGCAATTTAGTTTCTTCCTAGACAACAATGATAAATCAATTAATTGTCTAGTGATTTAGTTTTAGAAAGGTTAAGAGCTGCAGGAAGCCAAATGTGTTTGTGATAAGTTGGAAAAGTCATTATTGGGATGAAAAATCTACTGGGATTGTTAGTGAGTAGCTTTGACAGTAACCAAAATACAGCAGGGAATGATAATCCTTGTGCCCACTACAGTGAACCATCTAAGATATCACTATTTTAGCTATGAAATTTACCCTATTTTAAATGTGATAGGACATCTTACTGGATCCAAGTTAAGGCTCAGTCCTCTGCTAAATCTAGGTCAAAATGAGGATTGGAATGCACTTTCCATAACTGATGTGTTTGTGCCACGTTCCTCTCTGCCTCCAGCTCCGCAAAAGGTGTCGGGTGTCCCCATGCAGCTGCCTCTGCTCAGAGCTGATCAAGGAGACAGAGGAAATACATTAGAAAACAATTGTCTGTATGTGGGGAAATGTTAACTCTTGTGTCTTTCCAAAGTGTTGTAAGTGCCCATTAGTGAGGAAGTCAAGGAGTCAGTTTTTCACTGCAGTTGTTGTGTAGCAGACTTTGTAATATGACCCACCCCTGATTTCCTCCTAAGTCCCTATCAGGTCTGGAGTTCATGTGCTTGGGAATGTTATCAGGAAAATATATAGGAGACAACATCTGCAAAAACAGTGGCTCATTTGGCTGTCCTGAGCCTTCATATTCTCTAGGTACAGGATTTCAGAATCTGCACATTTTACAATTATAATGGTGACTGGTTTCATAGGAGTTTCATTCTATTTCTATTATACATTAAAATATTATTTTTCAGCTGTTCTTTATTGTCTTTGATAGGATGTAAATCTGTTTAGCTACTAGGAATGTGACAAAATGAATCAGACAGATTTTGGCAGAAAATTGCCTGTCTGGCTTTGCATGGCACTCCCAAAACACTGAGTGTAGGGTCATTCACATCACATAGGCCACATGAGACACCTGAGGGAAGTTCCAAAATTATCTTTGATGTCAGTGGGGTATGTAAGGGTTCATAAAGATCTTTTGGGGGATGGAAAGTGATTTTAAGTGTATCACCCATGACTTCTGACCTGACAAGACTGTTTGAAATGTTGTATGGAGGAGTTCAGACTGATTTCAAGAGATTGTCAGATCAGTCGTGGGTGGGATTACACATGGAAAAGCATGCCATCCTTCAGTGTTAATGAAATTCCTCTGGTGTTTGTGGAAAATATGGATATTGGTGAATGGCAGTATCTGACCATTATTTCTTATCTTGTTTTCTATTTCTGATGCCATTTTAATATAAATAGTACAACTTAGTAGGCCATCAGGAGAGGTAATATGTGTCTTTTTCCTGCTTATACATATTTAGATTATGTTCATTCCTTAAATACTGTGTCAGGCAGAGCCACTTGAAAGCAAGATTGATCCTTGCCATCTGTGACTACTGATCCTGGTCAAATACAGAAGAGAAAAGGAACTGCAAGGAATGTTGGGAAGAGCTAGAGGAAAGGCAGTTTGAACAGCGTGTTTGCTAGACTGCTGAGAGGAAAAGGGAGATGTCAATTTTGATGAGGAAGGAAGGGCTTCTAAAAACTCACTTTCTAAGCTGTGCAGAGTTTGCTGCAGCACAGAAGGTTACTGAGTGACTCAAACCAAGCCTGGAAGCAAGATACTCATGCAAAGACGTATGAGGCAATGGGTGAGTTGGGTATAAACCCTTTTATCCACATTGTGATTGCCCAAGTCACTTTGATTTTTCTTCTGTTAAAATTTGCTCTCTTGATTTATAGTCTAATAAATCTGTGTTTTCAAAACTTGATCCTTATAGGGAACCCTCTATATAAGATGATCTGGACACAAGACCTTCTGAGAGGTCTCACCAGCTCAGAGGGCCACCACAGGCTCTTAGGACAATTATTGTTTATGATCTTTCCCTCTGTGTATCTGAACTTTGACTGTGCCTTGTCTATGTAGCTTTCATATCCACTTCCTTCTTTTCATTAAAATGGCCATGAAATTGTCCCTGATGATGTTACATGTCATCTGCCAATTGCTTTGTCAGCATACAACCAGTTGATATCATGGACTACAATGAGATGTTTTCATCTACTTTTTTTCTAATGTAGCATTTGAAACTTAACTGATATTTATGGCAAGTTGCAAAAAAAAATCCTAGTGCACTAGTATTTGTGTGTTTGTTGGCTTGTCTGAAAACTCAGGAAGACAGTGTTCTGCATACAACTACATTTACTTCCTTGTGATTAAGATATTCCGTTATGAATAAATAAATAAATAAATAAATAATGTAAACTTTGAAGATCTGCAGTATTGTGCAAACCAGACATCATTTTCCAAAAACCTGAATCTATGTGAGCTCAGCCACAAGTGACAAGTGGATAGAGACTATCATATTTAATTATCATTCCTCTCCATGTATTTAGGTAATCCTGAAACAAAAATATTTATTTTAATTTACAGAATTAAATCTATCTGAAGGTACTTAATCAAAAGTTTGCATGAAGAAAAAATTGGCATAAAGATTAAATGTTAAATGTTATTTTTTGCCTTTTTTTTACTATTTATTTCAAAGCAAAGCAATAAAATACAACTGCAAAAAATTGCAATTACATCTAGATATATGTTAGAAAGATTGCAGAGTTTTTGCTTTATATATAAGTAACTGTAATTATCCAAAGGCCTTGATTTTCAAAAAGATAGTATAAAGTTTCAAACTCCAGAGATTCATTTTAGGCCAAATGCAAAAAATGTAGCACAAAATGTAAATATATTTATGTAATGTGCTCATAAATGATTCAGTGTTTAGACACCAGTCTAATTTTGTTTAAACTGTACCACTTTATTGTAGGCTACAAAATTTTGAAGTTTGAATTAAATTAATGGGCAATATAGATATAGCTTCTGGGTGAGTTCTGTTTTCTTAGTTTTGGTCTCTGTTACTTTCATTGTGGGGAAAAGCTTAGCTTTTGGGGGAGGAAAAAGTAAAAAGGAAGAGAGGAAGATCTTCCTGAATAAATTTCTGTTCCTGAATTTCTCTATGTCAATCTATAATTATGATGATAATTCCCCACTTAGCACAGATGTTCTAGCATATCTCTTTGGTCTTTTTCATGTACTTAGCATTTTTGGAGGCAGGGAATATTAGCCTTTAGCAAGTTGTACTTGAGATCTTGACAGACTGGATTGATGGGCTGAGGATAACTACATGAGGTTCAATAAGGTGAAGGTTTCTATCCTGCACTTGGGTCACAACCACCCCCTGCAGCACTACAGGCTGGGACAGGAATTACTGGAAAATTGCCCAGTGAAAAGGGACCTGAAGGCGTTGGTTGACAGCCTACTAAACATGATCCAACAGTGTTCCCAGCTGGCCAGCAAGGCCAAAGGCATCCTGGCCTGTGTCTGGAATAGTGTGGCCAGCAGGAGCAGGGCAGGAATCGTGCCTCAGTGCTCTGCACCAGTGATGTCACACCTCAAGTACTGTGATAAATTCAGGACCCCTCACTTCAAAAAGAACATTGAGGTGCTGGAGCGAGTCCAGAGAAGGGCAACAAAGCTGGTGAAGGGTCTAGAAAGCATGAACTGGGAGCTGCTGAGGGAGCTGTGAGACTGAGAAACTAAACTTCTCAAAGTACTATCCAAATAGATGTGATATGAATGTATTAGTTCTATTGATGCAGTGTAGGTAAGTATGATCTGCCACTGTTTGCCTGTATACCAGTCTCAGAGCTGCCCAAGATTTTGGAGTGACACATTTTGCAAATCTCCTTTATACAGAGGAAGATAAATGCATGGATCCCTATCTTTCCTTGCGTAATAGAAAACTTCCACTTTTGGAAAGAGAAATTTTCTCATTTTTTTAATAGGAAAAATAGGCTTCAATGAAAAGATATGGAAAGGCTTCCCATCCCTAGAAAAAAATGGACCTCAATAAAAAGAAACAAATTCCAGGGACTCAGCTCTCAAATGAACAAGAAAGAAACTCAGTACAAAACCCCCAACCATTTCTAAAATAGGTGTTGGTTTTTGTTCGGTTTGTGTTACAGGGGAGGATTTTGGGATCTGGTGTTGGGTTTGGGGTCTGTTCTTGCTATAAAATAAAAGCGTCTAGATTCTTAAAATGGATTAAGATGTGAGCAAAATTAAGTGAACAACATCCAATCAAAATAAAAATCCCAGTGAGATGCAGCATAAGTTACTAGATGCCACTGACTTTTTACAAACAACAACAAAAAAATCTGATATAATGTTTGAGACAGAACAAACAGCCAGAGGAGTAGCCAACAGAAAGATCATAACACATGGCAGATCATAAATGGCTGATTGTGGATGACACAATCATCTCCATATTTGAGCCATCCTTAATGGCCATCTGGGTTAAAAGTTCTTGTACAGGGCTTTTTTTTTTGACCTTCAGCATGGTAGCAAAATCCCCAAAATTATACAACCTTCAAGGAAGAGCCAGTTATAGAAGGTGAGCTGTCAGAATATGGGCAATAAATTTTGAAGTGGGTAAGAGCTTGGTAGCAAGAAGGGGCCCTGTGTGTCTACTTCTCCAGTCATGCAGAACAGGAGAATGAAGGTCAGGGTTATTGGGGGATGGTTCTATTAGCTAATCATATTTGAGTTTTTCTGCTTGATGTGGTCATATTCCCTTTATCTCTTTTCACAAATCCTGTCTGATTGAACGTACTTGTCATTGGGAAGAAAGAACTGATAATTTGTGAGCAACAAAATTAAGAGATACAGATATGTTTCTTTACTGGATCACAACTAATTTTGTGCATGCTTTTGCAGCTAATAATTGAATCTAATAGAGGTCAGTCATAATTACTTTCATGCCTTAAAGAATGTACCAACATAAATATCTGGAAAGGATATACATGTTCTGGAAAAAAAAAAAAGAATGGTAGATGGGGGAGGAACATGCTTGAGAGTCTTGTTTTGTGCAAAGGAATGCTGCTGGAATGAGAGCAAATGGGTGTAATAGACCTCAGGAACCACTGGAGTATTGAGGTTGTAACCCCCAGTAAAAGTTCTGCAAAATATAGTGAATTCTAACTAAATTTTAGATGAAAGAGAATACACTTATAAAAGTAAAGCAACAGTGCCATTAGCTCCTTGTTATGAATAGAAAACACCAGAAGAAACCCTTAGTCTTACATGTTGAAACTTAGTTTATTTATATTTTGTCTATTCAATTGGTTTTCTATTTGGTTGAGTTCTTGGCAGCTTGCTTCTCTTGAAATATCTTGACCCTTTTCAGTTTTATTAGCTAATTAAAACTGTTTTTCAAGTGAATCACTATAATTCTCTGCTAAAATATATGGCATTATGTGCTATAAAAAAATATAATTCAGTGTTTGGTAATCCATTGGATATTCTTGTTGCTGTTTTCTTCAACATAAAGAAATGCCGGTTCCCATAATCCTGTCAGTTTTTAGTTTTTGACTCCAAAGAATCAATATTTTCTACATTTTGGAATATGACTTTTTTCCCTCAATAAAAGGAGATCATTCTGGACTTTGTAAGAAAATATTTTATTGCACTGTAGAATAACATTCCTGCCTTCCTTTTCACTGTAAAGCTGTCTCATGCCTCAGAAGTGGTTCTCCAACATTTCTGAAAACTATAGGGTCAGCTGTGGCTTGAACTCTGGAAGTTACAGAAAACCTTCTTATATTTTCAAAAGCACTTATGTTTTCACTTTTTTTTTTCTTTTTAATGTGCAAAGTGTAGTTTCTTTAATTCCATATATAATCTTGGTTTAATTCATTTTAAGGGCTTGCTTGTATCTTGAAATCATCTCAAGAAAAGGCTATGCTACTCAATAGTATTATTTTTTCTTAAAGTACATATAGAAGAGAGCCTTTAAAATGTGTTTAATGGTCACGCATCTACCATCATGTGAAGATTTCAATCTATTCAATATTCTTAATATCTTGATGTGCAACTACAAAACAGGGCTTGAAGAGAATGTTCTGCTACAGCATTCACTACAGTCATGTTTTCTGTGTAATTAAGTCCCCATAATGGCAGGAATATACATATGCAATTTTAGTTAAAATATAAAAAGTATAATGAAGAAAATATTTTATTATTAACCAATTAGCTATCCAATGGTTTGTTATTTCAAACTGTTAACATTTTATATTTGTATTGCAATACTGTAAATGTTTCTGAATGAAAAGAGAAAATCTCAGCAAAGATTGTGATTTCATTGGCAGGTTCTATTCATCTAGCTAGAGATGAAACCTCTTGTAATTTAGGTTGCCTGAAATGCCTCCCTACTCCTGTCCAGCTTGAGCTTCCTGTGTGTCAGACCTGTACGGAGTATTTCACTGGTGATTCCACAAGAGCTTCGTGCATGGCTGTGTTTCTTCCCTATTCCTACTCTGAATATCGTTTTTGTTTTCTTTCCTTTTTCTCTCCCTCTGAGGTGACCAAAGGAAAGGTTCTTTGTCATTTCAGTCATTCTGAACCAAATGATAACAGCTTTGTAGTTCTCTTTTGTAGATCTGTTTTCCTGAATTCAGTCTTGAAGTCTTTTAAGACCATCACTGACAGTATGAAACTTTTCATAAGGGAAGGTTTTTATTCTTTTATGCTACTGTTGCTCTTTGTGCTCCCAGCATTTTAATTAGTCTGATTATTACTTTTCCTCTTTTTCCCCAAAATGAAATCTAGGGGAGCAAAAAATAATTGGAAGAACGATAAACCTGAAAAGGAACTGAAACTGAGGCAGAGATCTTTTGCTTGTTTTTCTCTGTAGATTCTTAAATCTGATAGCAGCTTCAGACATTAGCATCTGACTAGACTGAATACTCCTGACATTTAAAGACATCATAAATATCCATTTAACATTATAGGACATAAAGATTTGAACAATTCCTAAGTAAATTCTCTGTGTGTCAAAACTGAGTGTGGTGGCTTCACTCATTTGCTCAGGCTTATTCTAAAATATAATTTCCATTTCAACTTCAGACTGAGAGATGCATATTACTCACCATGAGAAAATGTTGAAAGCAATTTATTGGGAGAGGAAGGACATCTACCATTGAAGTGACTGTGAAATGAGTCAAACATTGTGACCTTGCATAAGGTCTGATACTTCAGAAATAGTTGGGATAGCTAGAAAGCTTGTGGTCTGGCAACCTTTAGCAGTTGTGTTAGACTGTGTTTTTTGTTTAATTTCTTGCAGCATGCAGTTAGCTTTTTCTTTTTTGAATGAGCAGTGTGTAAACATTTGCATGTCACTGTTAATGAATCTTTTCATATAGCTGTCTAAAGTCCCATTGCACTTCTGCCATTTAAAAAAAAACCCTCCTCTCATGATCAAAACAGGAGTTTCTGAAAGAGAAGATAAATTGCAGATTAGCAATGTCAGTTTGGGAAAGATATGCTTTATTACCATAAATACCAAAAGATATAAACATTTTGCACACTCTTTAATTAACACAATTGCTTTTAAATGTTGGTAGTTAGAATTAATTATAGTGGTTTTAAATTGCCATTTTTTTCTGCCACAGATATAGTATGAAGTTTAGAAACTGAGCATTGGTGTGTTGACCTTAGTTTTCCCCAGGGCAAAATAAAACATTATTCTGACTCAGATTCTTTCCATCTTCAGATGGAAAGAACGACATAGATATTAATGTTTTAGTTTTGCTTTTCTTTTCTTATTTTCTCCTTTGCCTAATTTAGTATGTAAATTTCCATTATTTAAGTTTGTGCTGCTTTCAACTACAATGTCTTAGTGTTAAGTTTATAATCATTGTTGAATTTTAGTGCTTTGGATAAGACAATAAGAAATTAGAGAAGAGACAGAGGAAATGAAATTGTCCATACAACTCATAGTAATTAGGGGTCTTATTAGACTGCATTCCAGTGACCACTTAGTACTTTCTGAAGACAGATGAGTAAAGCATATGGAAGAGAGTTCGTCGAACCACTCTAAATTTTGGAGTCCTTAATGTGCTTTTTATGGTCATTCTCCATATTATTCAGCCTATAAACTCCCACTGAAAATGGAGGGAGAGGTATTACAAGCTAAAAGTTCTGGTTTCTTGCTTTCCATGCCTTTAAAAGTACACAAGAAGATAATGAGAGCAAAACCACTTCAGCCTTTTCCAGTGTACAGCTTTATCCTTTATTATGTCTATTTTGTGAATACTGCATTGAAGGGTTCAGGTATGAAAGAGGCAAGATGCCACCTACTTCATAATATTTCTTCTGAAGGTATCAAATCAATTCTTATCTGCAAAGTGTGAGGGCTAACCCATCAAAATCTGACAACATTACAAGGATGTGTTAGATGTATTCATTGATGTCAGTCTCTTGGGTTTTGTCAGTATCTTAGTCTTGAAGTTAGGGATACTTATGTTGTCCACTCTATATTGCTCTTGTAAACTCTACAATGGTAGATATATAATTCATAAGTTAAGGAGTATGAACTCTTTGCCATGGTTATTTATAGAATTGACTCTCCATTTTTGATAAGCATTTTAAATTAATAATGTAAAAATCTATTGATTTTATTTATGTGTTTCATTTCATATACAGGAATATTTGTTGGGGCATTTATGGAATTGTAAAAATAACTCAAAGAGAGAGATGATAAATTTAAAATTTTCACTGAAGAGTAGTTGGGATGGTTGTGGTTTTAAATTATTATTGCATCTTTTGAACTTCAAAGCAGGGTTACATACACATACTTGGGAGTGCTTTAAAGTCTTATACCAAGTAAACTCATTCATTTTTTTCTGCTAGCGAGTTAGAATACCACAGACAAATTAGACCTTACATTCTGAGATACAACAGAACACAACAGATGCTGTTGTCAGTTTTTTTCAAAATTTATAAGTCCTGTGCTGTTTGCTTTAAATATTCATTATAGGAATCACGTCTTTCTGAAGAAAACCAGAACCAGGTTTATTCTAAGTCAAAGAGCAGCTAGATATTACTCCATATTCCAATAAAAACCACAACACATTATTAGGTGATTATAAACAGGATTGTTGTTCTGCCCTCATTGGTCATTTTCTCTACAAGAACATCTGTGTATGACCCAAAATGCTCTGTCAGCTTTTTGGGCTTGTGTTATACATACTCCTCTAGTGACCCATTTTCCATTGAACCTCAGGGCTGATATATTGTAAGAGTTAGTGCAGCATTCTGTGTACTGAGCATGGAGCAAATTCTAAGTTGTGTTGCTGTTTTAATTATGCTTTTGAAAATATGCAAGCTTTATGATGAGTCTTTTTTTGCAAGAAATTACTGAGCAAATAAAATAGCTCTACAGTGAGTGCGTTCAAGATAATAATTAATTTGGTGCATTTCTTCTATCGCTGAATGATTTTTATTGCCTTATGACCTCCTTTACTTCTTTACAAGCCATTCAGCTTGAGTCCTAAGAAGTTCCAAATGCAATTGCTAATACTTTTTATGGACTAATCTCAAACTAAGGGTAAAACTCATGTACTAAACTAAGAACTTTGTAGAGAAAAAAAAAAAAAAAGGTAGCTCAAGAGATCATTTATAATAATTTATTTGCATCAGTACATACTGATTAAGCACTGTGACATTAATTTACAGACAGTAATAATGACTGCTAGTTGCCCATAATGGTGTTCTGTCCAAATTCTACAATAAACTAAAGCTAGTTGCACCTTTTTATTTTTTTAACTCTTTAGGAGTTTTTTGGCTTTTATCCCTTTCATCAATCTAAATTCAACCAATAAAGTACAGAAGAAGGCACTAAAAATGTTTTAGCTTCAAATGGAAGCGAGGTACACATGGTTTCACTGGGCTGCTTTCCCTTTTCCTTCCTCACTATGGAGCTTATGTTGCTTTTCCTGTGCATGATCTGAGATACTTCCATTCTTAACTATGAACCTGGGGAGACTTTAGTACAAGTAAAACTAAAGGTAAATTTATTTTAACATTTGAAATACATAAATACCTCTTTTTAGTCAGGCTTTTAGCTGGGGTTTGTGTGCATGGAGGGAAGAGTTGTTAGTCTTTATGTTGTGCCTTCTCAAGCAAATTTTATAATGTGCTTAGATGAGCCAGAAAATGCACTTCAAGCATTACTAGCCTGATTCATAGAATGATATAGCCAAAGACTTTCTGGTAATTGTCGCCTTGATTTTGTAAGACTTTGTTAAGCCTTCTGATGTTTGCATTCTTTCAACAAACTTTCTCACACACAGTTCTGTAAATAACCTATGTTTTGCATTCTTTCATGGAGGTGGAGAGAATTGATGGACCCTTGGTCTGTCCAGTAGCATTGGAGAGGTGGCACTGTCACCCTCCAATCCACTGTCACCTTTGGAAAACTGTAAATGTTGGAGTCAGAAAATAAAGTTCTTCTTCTTCTTCTTCTTTTTGTTCCCCTCGAGAGCAGCAGTGTCTGTGTCATCATTTTGTGTCTTATCACAACAGGTAATCAATCAGGTTCCTCTAGAAGGATTCACTTTAAGTATCTTGCTGATTTCTTTAGATTTGTAATGTAAAAATCTATTTCTAATTTCCTTTGCTGTTGCTAAATCAGATGCTTTGAAAGGCATTTTAATCTTGCAGTGACTAAATACATTATACATCAATGTATGTGGAATGCCTACTTTAGGGAAGACTTTCAGTATCTTATTTTTAAGCAGTGTAAATAAAAGAATTTTGATACTTCTGATACTTATGAGGGAATCAAATGAAACATTTCTATTTCCAAGTGCACTGATTATACATGTTTGGGTCTATATGGACTCTGTTGATGTTACAGGTTAGACAACATTATTCCATCATAACTGTTGGAAATACCAAGCCTAATTTCATCCTTTCTTCTTAATATTGAAGTAATAACACTGGATTTTTAAAATTTATGTTACATTGCCTACAGGCAATTTAACTCCAGCAGGAGATACTTGAGTCAATTCTAGGGCAGAGAAAAGTTAAGGCAACATCTCTGAGATGTAGGTATTTATCACGTGTCCTAGCACTCACTGTAATGTGAACTGTGTACTTTTTTAGAAATTAGGTCTATCATTGTGCTGGTTTTGGCTAGGATAGAGTTAATTTCCTTCACAGTGGCTCGTATGGGGTTGTAGTTTGTTTATGGTTGTGCTGAACATGGATAATGATAATATAAAGGTTTTTGTTATTGCTGAGCAGGGCTTACACAGAGCCAAATAATTTTCTGCTTTTTGTACTGCCATGCTGGTGAAGAGGCTAAGGATGCATAGGAATTTGGGATGACACAGAGCCAGGGCAGGTGTCCCCAACTGATCAAAGGGATATTCCTTATCCTGTGGCATCACACTCAGTATATAAAGTGGGGGAAAGAAAGAAGCAGCAAGGGACACTTGGAGTGATGGTGTTTGTCTTCCCAAGTCACCATTACATGTGATGGGGCCCTGCTCTGCCTGAGGTGGCTGAACATCTTCCTTCCCATGGGAAGAAGTGAGTTAATTCCCTGTTTTCCTTTGCTTGTGTGTGCAGCTTTTGGCTTTTTCTTTCCCTGTTATACTGTCTTTATCTCAACACAAGATTTTTTCCAGCTTTTGCCCTTCTGATTCTCTCCCCAGACCCACTGATGGGGAGTGAGCAAGTGGGGTGGGGTTTGGCTGCTGGCTGGGATTGAATTGGGACAATTAACAATGCTAAATAGCAGGCTTTCTTCTTCTTCTTCTTCTTCTTCTTCTTCTTTTTTTTTTTTTTTTAAATTTTTTTTTTTGTTTTCCCCCTACAGACTGTGTTCAATATTCCAAATGTTGAGCTATCAAGACAGAAAATTATGTGTTAATTACTTTTGTCAATTCTGCCTGCTGTGTTTTTTTGACTTTTTTTTTTTTTTTTTGCTCCCTTGTATGTGCTCTGTCTTTTCAGGACATCTACAAATCTTGATTTATTTTGGTTGCACAGTCTCCAATAACCAATATATTTTTTAAAAGGAATCAGGTTCCCATCTTGATCTTTCTTATTTTATCTATCCTACTTTGTTCTTTTGTTTGCTTGTTTGTTTGCTTGTTTAATATGTTTTGTTCTGTTTTTATCAGTGCTAAGGTGATCAATTCAAAAGCCATGATATTGAGCTAAAGGCTATACAGTGTATAATGTCATTGTTAATATTATATTTCAGTTTATCTGGTCTTTTCATGACCTTCCTCCAAAGTAAAAACAAATCTAACAGCAAAACCCTTGATCAAGCCTCCCATAAAAATATTTTCCCCTTCCCACTGTAGCTTTCAGGCCATTCATAGTATTCAGAATGAATTTTATCTAGCAATCAATTTTTTCATAATTATTGGTCTGCCTCTGAGACAATACCAAAAGTCTCAAGTAGGTTTAGAAAAAATTAAGAGCTTTAATTGTCAATAATCATGCAGGAGAGTGAAGTGCTGAGATAGTTAGTTGTCAATTTTCACCTTTTTAAGACAGATGTGGAAACATTTCTAATATGCCTTTCATCTGGGGAAAGTACTGACAGACTGTCTTTCTCTAGTGGCTGAAATATTTATTGACAGCTTAATTAATTATATTTCAGGGTAGCTACAGAAGTCCATTACAAACAGAAGAAATAAAAATTCCAACCTGGGATTTCCCTGTGATTTTCTCAAACAAAACACTGTCAGACAAAATATGCACTATTGTCAGATAGACAGGAGACTTACTAATATAATTGGAAGGAAAAAGAAAAACCTGAGTTGCACTTTTTAGGACCCTTCAGGCTCAATGCTTGTTCATAATAATATGCCCTGCCTTGCCTTTTGATTTAGAGTGCAAGCTGGTAGGGTTTGCCTGATACACCTTCCTTTCACTGGAGACAGAAGATGCTAAATAGGTCTCAGAAATAATGACTTTCATAGAAAAAGAACCATTCCTAGGATAGCAGTGCTAAGAGCAGTTGAGGACAGAGAAAAGTTTGAGCTGAACTTTTTCACATTATGGTCATTATTGGTAACACAAAGCTCTAACAAGATAGTGAGCTTTTTGCTCCATTAATGTTCAGAGGTTTCTTTTTAATGGTAAAAAATAAAATAAAAAAATAAAGAAAGTAAGGTAAAAAGCAGCTGCATATACTGTTTTGGTCAAAGGAAACAATTTAGAACTAGTTCTTGGTCATGTGTAGTTTCCAGTTAATGAAGCTATGGCTAGGCACAAAAAAGCAAGGATAAATGAGAAAACACAGAACAAATTTCCCAAGAACAATTGTGTGTTTGGCCAACATGATTATCTTCTGCTGAAGGGATTACTGGCACTCTACAAGAGGAGAGCTCTGAATGCTGACTTTGGTATCTTCAAGGTTTTTGACATGTTCTTCCTTACTCTACTTCTGGGCAAATTGAGGTGACGTGGATGAAATACATAAATAAGAAGCTTGATGGAAAATTGTCAGAAGCTTTGGGTTGAAAAAGTTGGGATCAAAGCTACTAAGTCCATATGGAAATTGGTTAAAAGAGGCATTTTTCACTGTGCTACAACGTCAAACTGAGGCCAGTGTTCAATACTTTGGAGCGCAGGGTTGCTGTTCAGAGTGATATCAAATGAAGAATTGGGCAGACAATAATTTCAAGAACTTCAACAAAAGGAGATGAAAAATCCTACACCTGAAAAATTTATAGGAAAAAATCCAACACCTATCTGTACCACCATATAGACTGGGGCATATAGACTAGCTTTGCAGAAAAAGATCTTGGGCATCCAGGTGGCCCAAGCTAAACATGAGTCAGCAGAGTGTCCTTGTGGAGACATATTTTCTAGGTGCATTCTGGGTTGTACTAGCAAAAATGTAAGTAACCAGCAGGCTAGAAATAATTATTCTCCTCTAGCCAATGCTTATGAGACTGTCTGGAGCCCTGTGCCCAGTTGTGGCTCCGTAGAGGAAGAAAGACAATGTTGGACATTTTTGGAGAGGACCCATGAGGCCTGAGGGGGCTCAAGGCAGAGCAGCACAAGAAGTTCAAGAAAAGGCTGAGTTTTGTTCATTCTTAAAAAGAGAAGGCTAAGAGGAGATCTAGTTGCTTTCTTCAAATATATCCTGATAAAAGATATAGACTTATCCTAGAAGGGCTCAGTGACAGGTGGAGAAGTGAGACACACAATCTGTAATATGTAAAATTCCAATTATATATTAGGAAAATGGTTTAATGTGACACAGTACAGTACAGATGATTAGTTGCCTGATCTAAATTTTCCCTGCTGTGAGAAGAAAGTTGAACCTAATAACCTCCAGAGGTCACTCCAACCTAAATTATTCAATGATTGCATGCTAAAACATATTTTCTTTCCCTTCTGTATGACTACTTAAATAATATTCAAAGTCATTAAGACAGTCTTGTGTTAGATGATAATATCTGGTTATTTATTAGTACAGGTTTGTTTATTTAGGCAGAAGATGCAGACAGAGTATAGAATTTCTTTGAACCCATCAGGGACAAATACCAGAAGGGTCAGCTCCATAGTTTAGATTTTCTTTTCTATCCATCTCTGATAAAAAAATCTCCATCTTCCTTGTGGTTACCATGCTACAATTCCTCTTCACCCAGTTTCTCTAGGTGTTTTTTGTATTCAGCACATTCCAGCTGATGTGCCATTCTTGCTATCCCAACCCCTTCCAAAGAAATGAAAAGTTAGTTTGAGCTGGACCTTGATCCAGGTTTCACGTGCTATGAACAGTGGCCTGTTTTATATCACAAAATCCTTAAATGTGCTTTTGGTTTTTTGTCATGGTTTGAGGCTAGCACAATGCCAGTGCCCCCATGAAAATGCACTTTCCCTAGTGGCTTCTGGGAGATGTGATCAGGAACAGAGCAAAGCAGGCTCCAACTTAGGAATAAAGGAAACAAACTTTATTAACTACAGCATCTAAAAAGGAACAGACACAAAACTAAGAATGAAAACCCTCTAAATACATTCCTCCTCCTCCCCTCATTTCCTCCACAGCATGAAATGACATTGTAGATTTCCACCCTGTCACCATCTCTCAGATAACCAACTTTGAGTCCATCATCACCCCTCAAATAATCGACTCTCAAGTCCATCAGGGAGAGAGGAGTCCCCCCTTGCACCACAGGCTTCCCCCGGAAACACAATTGAAACCTCTTGTGTTTCCATGTCACTCGTGGCACTGCCCGGGTGACATCTGCCCTCGTGACTTCTTCCCTCCATGTCCAGTGCTCTCACCACTGCACATGGACCAGAACTGCTTTTAGGGTTCCCCGTTTTAGGATGCTCCACCCAGTTCCAAAAAAACAGCAGTCTCTCAACTTCGGGACACCACTCTCCCCCAAATTTACCCCCTGGGGCTAAGGGGCCTCATGAACAGAGATCCTCCTCTCCACTGAAGATTGAGGGCATTCCACACCCTCCTCAGCCGTCTCTGTTCACGCCACTGCTTCACCACACTCTATTGGCTCTAAGGCATTGCCTCCCCCTAAACGCAGTCTCTGGGTCACAGGAAAAACATGGGTCTGTCCATGGCCATACAAGAAAAGAGTCCAGCCCAAGGCCACTCCATCATCTCCTCCCACCTAGGATTCTTCCCACCTCTTCCAACATCTCTCACTTGCACCAACTTTCCTCACACTTGCCCATTTCCTCTGGCTTCATCTCTCTCTTTCTCTCCTCATTCAGATTCAGGACGATCAGTATTTGTAAGGTTTCTATTATTCAAGAAAGGGGTTAAAATCTTCGCTTCTGTCTGCCCAGAACTCCCACAGCGGCAGGGCACCTTCTTGCGCCGCATCCCCCACTTCTCCTTCTGGCTGGCTGTGCTGCCAGTCCATGATATCGAATTTCAAGGCAGCACAGGCACTCTCTCTCTCTGTCTCCCAGGGACTGTGGGGGCCTGATGCTTCTCAGGGTTCTTCCACCCTTCCATCTTGCAAGGCCTTCACCCCCTCCTCTGCCCCAGGCTCCGGCCTACCTCACTCAGCTGCATGGCTTCCCTCCCCCAGGCAGCCCCGGCTGGGCAAGCAGCTCTGACCTCCTTCACAGACCGGGACCAAGAGAGAGATCTCCTGGGAGTTCTTGCTTTTAACCCCCTGTGTTCTCAGAGGCGGTCCATACCTTCAGTGGCCAAACCAGGTGCCAATATTCAAATCCAAGCACTGATTGGTTTGACCACGACCTCCCAAAAAACACACTTCTTTCATAACCTACGACATTTGTTCACAGATTTTCTTGTCTGTTTGGAATGCTGGTATTTTTGTTTGTTTATTTGTTGAGGAGTTGGGTCTGGGGTTTTTTAAATTATTTTTTTAGGCAAAAAGAAAGTCAAGTGATATTCACAACACAACTTCCTGTCTAAAAAACATAACCTTTTTCAAGAATGGGTGCAAGAGAAATCATCGTAATTTAGATGAAACTTCAAACCTTGACATTTCATAACTGCATGATTTCCTTATGGAAAAATTGACATTCTCACTGAAAGATGTGAAAATAATAAGAGCCCTTCAGACTGGGAGTTGACTTACCATTGTGTCAAAATTATTTCACAACATGGAAATTTCACTGTGGATGTGTTTGCTTATTGTGATAAGCATATTTTAAACCATAAATTCATATTTATTCCAGACATAACATCAACAAGTTCTGTCAAAATCTGTAATTCTCAAAAATGAAAGATATGATTGTGTAAACTCATCAACAACCTCTATAACAATACAATAGAAATATAGCTCTGTACTTCAGTAAAACGTTTGTTGTGTTTGCTAGTTTGGACTTTTTTCATTTGAGTTTTGAAATGCCACTGCCTTTCAGAATTTAGTGACACAAAAAGCCCACTAAGGAAACATTCAGGTGTTTCTTTCTTACTTTAAGATATAAACAATCTCTTTTAGACAGAATGTTTGTAAATCCACCATAAAATAAGGAACAGCTAGATTAATCTTATCGTTATCTTACTTTTTACTAGTATACTTATGTATACTCTAAAAATAAAAAAAATAAAAAAAAAACAAACAGGCGAACTGAAACAATTTTAGCTACATTGTTCTTTGCTTTCTCGCATATTTATCCAAATATGATAATTATTGAGAATGTAATGTACTTTAATAGACATAATTTATTGAGCATTTTTAAATATCACTAGTGTATTTCTCCTTTTTTATGTTGTTCATTGCTCTCTGTTTGTACTTGAATGTCTGATTCATATTCTGCAATAAAATTGTATTATGTAAGAATCTCCTAGTTGGACTGTAAAGGTTGGAAAACCTACTGCATCTCAAACACTTTTATGACATGTACATACACTTCTTGTTAGCTACTCTTGTGCTCCAGCACCCTGTGGCTCTTCCAGTTAGAATTATTACCACTAAAATCTACCTTGGTTTTTTGTCTCTTTTACTTGAATGACAATTCCTTTTCTCACATAAAATGGACTGCGTCCTGACATAAAAATGAGGTGTGAGAGAAAATTTCTTGGGTGAATTTTTCCTTTTCAGGAACAATAGCTTCATCAAAATTTAATCACTCAGTGGCATACAGAGTGGTAGGTATATTGCAAGGTTATTGCAGAAGAGAAATTAGGGTTGGAGAAAGATTTTCTGGTTCTACATTCCACATTGTTTTGAAGAAATACATCATTGCTGATTGTTGGGGGTTTTTTACATTATATCTGAACATTACTCATAGACTGAATATTTTTAGATATATGTGTTTTTATAGGCAAGGTATATAGGCTTTATATGCTCAGGTTTTTGTTGGTTTTTTTCCTTTTACAATAGAAAGAGTAGTCATTCAGTTATGACAAGATATGCATTTGGTCAAGAACATGATTTATTATTTTTAAGTATCCCAGGAGCATGTTACAGATAGATCCTTAGTATATATGTGGAAATAATATTTCTCTACTGATACAAACTTTCGAAACAGAATAGTTCATGTTCAGCCTTGATATTGTGAGTATAAGGTTTGACTTTGGTGGAGTCAAAATATCATTCCCAGAGGTAAAATATTGAAGAACTTTCTCAATGTCGCCTCAAAATGCTTTTTCAGAACAGTATTTAGGCAGAAATATTTTAGCTATGCAAATGATACCTCATTTCAAAACATTAAAGAAAAAGTCCTAGGTCATCTCCTTGCACTTTCACAGGGGAAAAAACTGCTTTCAGGCATGATATCTGTGTTCTGCTTATTATAGTCTAACAGAGCAGAAGTGTTGCACAGGAAAATAGGGCACAGGTGGTTATAGGATTATTTTCACATGCTTCTTGGGGCATAAAATATTACCTGGTTTCATATTATAAATTTCCTTTGATATTACTTGTGGATATTTATGAAGAGCAGAAATAGAAATATATTCAGAAACACTGAAATAAATACAGAATGATATTTCTTGGTACAACTGTCTTCATTGTTGAGCTAAAAAACATAAGCAGTAACATTTTGAAAAGTATTAAGCTCTTAGAAAGTACTAAACTCCAAAGACAGGGTATTCAGTCTGCAATGGATTTTGTTTTCACCTCAAGTCCTCTGTGTAGTTTTAGTCACCACACCATAAAAACAACATTAAGCTACTAAAAAGCATCCAAAGGAGGGCCACAAGGATGGTAAAGGCCCTTGAGGGGAAGCTGTGTGAGAAGTGGCTGAAGTCACTTGGTCTGTTCAGCTAGAAGAGACTGAGGACAGACCTCAGTGCAGTCTTCAGCATCCTCATGAAGGGAAGAGGAGGGGCAGGCACTGATCTCTTCACCGTCTCTTCACCGTGGTGACCAATGGCAGCACCAGAGTGAAAGGCCTGAAGTTGTGTCAGGAGAGGTTTAGCCTGGATATGAGAAAAGAATTTTTGCCTGGTTGATAGTTAGGGATTGGAACAGGCAGTGGTCACAGCAGCAAGTCTGACAGAGTGCAAGAAGGGTTTGGACAATGCTCTCAGGCACACGGTGTGATTCCTGGATTGTTGGGTTATCCTGTGCTGGGCCAGGAGCTGGACTTTGAAGATCCTTGTGGTTCCCTTCCAAATCAGGATATTTTGTGAAGATCATATGTTTTTACTCAAGTGACACTGCAGTGACACTTTTAGTGTCTTACATCAGCTAGGTTCATCTATATTGCCATTTTAGCTGGAAGAGCTGTGCTTAGGCTGTTTGAAAGCTGCACTTTTTTGAAATGTTTTGATTCTAGGAGTAGAGAAGTTTGGAAGACCATGAGCTCTATTTCTTTCAAATGAATCTATTCTGGATTATGCTTTCTAGGAACACATGGAATGCCATCCAACAGCTACAGGGAAATCAAGCCACAGCCACTGATAACAAATCTAATGTAGGTACTTGGATAAGGATTTATATACATATATATATATTTCTTTACCAGTACGTCAGTTTTACAAGTGTTAGTCTAGCTTCTGAGTCTTTTGTGGTATGTGAAGAGACAATAAGTCAGATCTGATAAGTGTAAAGTGTTGCAAATAACTCTGTGTGATGCCTACTTCAGTACATGCATTTCTTCCTATGGAACGATGGCTTTTTCCTTCTTACCCCTACTTATTAGCATAACATGAGACACTGTTAATGATGATCATGGGGTACAGAAGACTAAATTTTAAAAAAATTGAAAAAATAACATAAAAAGTATGGATTAAAATTGACAGTAGGATTTTATGTAATATCATTTGCTTCCACAAAAAAAGTGGAAATAATTTTATTCTTTAATTTATGTGTCAGATTCCTAGATGCCTGCTTCAAGGGCAGGTTTTTTTTTTGTTTTCTTAAAATACTAATTCATAATATACCTGCTATATGCGCATACTTTGAGATGAAAAAAAAATCCTAACTCCCAAAAACCAACACAGATTTTTTTTTTTAATGCAAATAGAGCTTAGAAATAACTATGCCAAACTAAGGTTATGTGTTTCCATGTGGTGCTCAGCCTGTACTCTACTGTCATAAGAAGTGGATGGTCATTTTGTGTGTGGAGCAGTGATATAGTCTGAAAACCAATGGGACAGGAACACTTTTTCAAACATTTATGAACTGTTTCATACCCTGGAGTGGCGGTGTGTCTGTATAGACTTCATAAAAACAAACATTATGTGTTCTAAAACTAGTTAGCTGATTACCATGAAATGTGGGAAGAAAAAAGGTTGGAATGTGAGAAAAAAAGTGACTTGTCCATGATCAGAAATATTACAGGTTTTCGTATATTAACAGAATTTTAGAAAGGGGGTGAAGGACTCTGAAAACAACTACAGTTCTACATACAAATTAGCTTAATGCTTGTTATTGAGTTAGTTCCTTGTCATTTTTCCAACACATTAACCTAAATATTTAGCTATACTTATCATGTAAGTGAACTCAGATTATCTGGTTCTCACCATTTTCCTTTAGCACAACATTTTTGGTGTAATAGTCCTTCTCCGAAAATTATCAAAATACTTATTACTTACCCCACAAATATAAGATTTTCATGTATTGGGATGGGTGACAGAAACTGTGTGGTCAGTGTGTGAATGTACAAAATTACAAATGTTATCAAAATTAATGCATTTTTTTAATGAGAATTGGATGTTAGTAAGTACTTCTCAAACTGGTTCTATCTGTCTCTGAAGACTAGTTATTTGCTAGCTCTTTTTTTAGATGAAGAATTGTATATTATGAGGCCAATAACAGCACATAATTGGTATCCATCATCTGGTAGGAGTGGTCATCACTGTAGGGTTAATTAACCTTATCTATCTTCCATGCTGACAAGTTCTCATGGTTTACCCTTTTTATTAATGTATCCTATAACATTTGAGTACCCCTTGTTCATTATATGTGGATATTGGCAGGGCTGTTTTGCCTCCCATTTTTTAAGGCTTGGGGTTGGGTTTTGGTTTTCTGTGGACATTTTTGTTGATTTGTTCTTTGAGGTTTTTTTGAGGGCAGTAGAGTTTGTGTGGGGTTTTTGGTTGGTTTTCTTGTTTGTTTTAACCTTTAAAGTATTGCTAATAAGATATGTAATACTTTATCACCATTTTTAATAACTGTTTGTTATTTGTTCAAAAAGTTTTAGTAGGGACAATATTATTTATTTTTAATATAAAATTTTATACTAAATCAACATACTTGTGTTTGTTTTTTAAAAGTTAATTAAAAGAAAAACAATTTTGGCATTTCCAAATTTTATTTTGCTATAAGTGACATTTTCCTGTGGAAAAAAAAAATGTTTTATTCACAACTGTAATTTTAATTGGGAAAATTATATTAATAATTCCTGTAATATTATTTTCTAAATTCAATGGTAGCTTAAGAGATTCACTTCTCACTCAGAACTTGTTATTCACAGGTGATTACTCCTTTTAATATTTTCATAGGAAAATGTAAATATACAAGTATTTTAAGCAGCTGAAAACACACTACAAAGCATTTCTAACTTAATATAACTGTTAGTTCACCTAAATAGAAATGCCTACTTATCATCCTTTGTCCCCCTCACCTGGCTTCTCCTGGGATCCTAGGTGGGGAGAGGGCCTATTTTGAAGTTTTCAGGAGAATTTTTGAAAGCTCCTATTTTGGGATAAATTGTCTTTCGCTGAAGCCTTTCTTTTCCATTGCAACACATCTGAAAAGGAAAATGCCTAAGGTTTGTTGGTTTTTTCTAAGCTCTTGATCCAGTGTGACAAGATAAAATTCAAGGAGTATCAGAGATACTGAAATGACAGGTAGCTTAGAAAGTTTGAGGCACTTCAGAAAGCAGAAGCTGCAAAAGCTTCAGTGTTTTCAGTTATTTTACAGAGGAAAAGCAGCTGCAACTAGAGAAGACAACAAAATACTGTTTTGTTCACAGTTGCATGATATGGAATAAAAGTGCAGAGTATAAGAGCAGGAAAGTCTTTTAGCACAAGAAAATTGTTTATCTGCTAAATTTTGCCTTGAACAAGCCCTTTGGGAAACAAGCCCCTCCTCTCAGATGATAATGGGCCTGCCAATGAGAGTCATAGAATGACCAGCATTGGAAAGGACCTTGAAGATTAATCTAGTTCCATTCCCTCATGATGAGCAGGGATGCCAAACACTAGCTCAGGATGCTCAGTCCCCATCGACAGGAATGTTTCCATGGATGAAGCATCCAGATATTCTCTGGGCAACTTGTTCCAGTACCTACCCACCCTCAGAGCAAAGCATTTATTCCTACGTATATTCTAAACCTACCTTCTTTCAGTTAAAAGTGGCTGTCCCTTGTCCTTTCACTCTCTGCCAAAGTACAAAGTTGCTCTCCCTCTTTTTATGAGCCTCTTTAAGTACTGGAAGGCCACAAGGAGGTCTCCCCGCAACCTTCTCTTCTCAAGACTGAAAAACCCAAACTTATCTCAGCTTCTCTTTGTGGAACAGGTGCTCCAACCCTTTGGTCATTTCTATGGCCTACTCTGAATGTGCTCCGACAGGTCTATGTCTTTCTTGTGCTGAGGACAGCATAGAAAATCGTGTCCAGAGCTGGACATGGTCATTCTTCTGGTGGTAGATAGTGCTAGGGCTGAGCAGAATCACCTCCCTCGTTCTGCTGGCCACTCTGTTTTTGGTGCAGCCCAGGGTGCGTGCACTGCCCAATGAGATCATTCTGAAGAAATGGTCTTTTGCTATCTTCAACTGTGTCTTTCTATTATTGTCACTTTTTCTCCCATTGTAACAAGACCAAAAACTGTTCCAGAATGTGCCCAAGTTTTGTTGCTGATTTTAGCATACAATGCAAATCCTTTCCTCTGTTAAGTAGCTGTATACATAAATGTTTTCAGAAACAACTTGCAATATATTCAGTTTCTCCTTTCAGTCACTATAAAACATAGTATTATGCCTATAGACAGAGCAATACTAAGTGAGAAAAGCAGCTTAAGGGCATTTGCTGTCCTCAATAAGAGTATCTATTAAAAAAATTTTGTTCTGAAATAGATTGCTCAGAAGATATTTGACACAAAAGTGGTGTTCTATTAATCTTTGGCTCACTGATGCCTGCCAACTGCCAAATAACTCCTGATATCCTGTAAGTTGATAAATAATTTACTTGCTGTTAATATATCTAAAATCTGATGTTCCTGTTGTAGAACTACATTGTGCCAAATTCTCCAGACTTGGTAATGAAAAAGCAAAAAAACTCATGTTGAGTTACAGACCTTTATGTTTACTCAGAGTGTCCTTGGACTATCTGTCATAAGCACTTGTTTCTCAGTGAATACTGCAAACCTGACTTAAATAATAACTTAATAGATACAATTTTCTTTTAAATAACTTTTTTCCCCAAATAATTCCGAATATTTTTTAATCATACTGCTGCAAAAGATACCATGCTTATAATAATAATGATATGCAATAAATAGGAAAGAGACCCAATGATCCTTATGAGTCCCTTCCAACTCAAGATATTCTATAATTATATGACTGAGGAAGAAAGCATGTGGCTTGAACCTTTGACTACATTTCCACTTGTAACTGTTATCATTTACATAGCTGGAGATGCACTGTTAGCACAAAGAGCCAACAGCCAATAGAACCTCATTTTCATTCTTCCACCCTCTGTTCCCACAGTGTATTTATTTTGGAGCTGAAATGCTATATGTTCTAAATTAGTAAAGAGTCAGACACAGTCTTCCTTCAAAGGAAGGCAACCTAGAACCAATTTGTCAAAAGAGCAAAATTAGGAATATGTTTAACTAGACTGTGAGTATGCTTTAAAAAAAACAATTGGAAGAGCTTTGCTGAAGTCAGATTTTATTAAACAAAAAGAATGTTTCTTCAGCTTCTCTTCCAGCCTCCTTCTTATTTACAGAAAGGTACATTTCTTTCTGGATATATGAAACATGATTGGTATACACTAATTTGTTCAACACTAATATAATACAAGTTGATTGCACAGCTGAAACAGTGACTAGCAGCCAGAAAGGATTTAACAATTTTTATTTTAAAAAATTAGCACAATTTTAACACAAACAGATAAAGATGAGCAGTTAGAATGTAAAATACTATGATTTTTTTCTCCATCAATATTATAGAAATGCATTAAAATAAGAATTTGTAAAGGAGATCAAATAAATTGACATTCAACACCTAATTAGCTTATGTTGAATTTGATTAACCAGGTTCACCATGCTCTAGAATTAGGAGGGTTGTTTTACTAATGTATAATTACATACCGTTCATGGAATTAAAAACTAATTATTATAATTTAAACACATCTATAGTTTACTGCTAGAAAAGTCAGGACCTGCACAAGAAACATTAGCAAATAGAGTGTAATGAACCAAACAAATTACTGTCTTTTAGCTCAAGTTTACTGCTTAAATTATAGATCTTTGCTTTTTTCCCTCTAGCCACATTCCAATTTTTTTATTCCTTCTGTAACCCAAACAGAATTTATTTTCAAAATTGCTTTTATCTGTCATGCCATGTAAAATGTGCTTTAGAAGTCTAAACAAAATAATGCCAACTACCTTCCTTTCTCCCTTTATTATCCCCAAAAAAGTAAAATATATTTGTTAAAATTATTTTCTCCCTCTAAATAACTTCCTTAATGTACAAACTACAGTTAGCTTCAAAGGTTCAGTCCTAGAAAAGGAAGGGGTGTTTTTAATTACTGAATACTCCATAAATTTATTCCAGAAGTAACTAACTTGTACAAATCTAGAGTACAATAAATAGTAGACCAATTCTCATTCTCTCTTCTCTTAATGCCTCTTGAGACTTCTGGTTTTACATGTGCATTTGCTCTACAAAGAATATTCAAATTAAAAATCAATCACAATATTGCAATTCTGAATAATTAAATTATAAATGAAAGAAAAGCAAATTTGAGTGGAAAAAATTAAAGATACAAGCGAACAATAACAGTAATTTCAGTCAGAATACCTTTTCTATATTCTTCTATTACAGAATCTGGACAATAATAACATCTTTGAAATCATTATGGTGAAGCTCTCCACCCACAAATCCAAAGTATATTCTTTGCAGAATTAGAAGTCAATTCTCCTTGAATAGGCCATCAATATGTCAAGAGTTTTCATTGTAAGTGTAGTAATATAGTAAGTTTTTTTATGCTATTTAAATAACAATGCATTTCAAAACAAAGAAAAAATTTAAGCTCCTGATGATCTTATCTTAAAACAGATACATTGGTAGAAAATTGGATCTCAATTTCAGATAAATGCAACTATTTCTGTCTATTCACAAGCAAATATTATCTCTAGAATTTGAAATTTAAACAGTAAAACCCCTGTAAGATAGAGAGTTGCTACCTTTTAAATAACAAACGGATTTAAGCATACATTTATAGAATGACAAAACTATTTTCATGACATTTCATTTGTACTATCTTTACACAGTAGAATTGAAGCCATATGGTGTTATGTACTTGGTTGGGGTGGAGGGATGTTTAGAAACAAAATTAAGTGTCAGAGACAGAAGCGCTACAGAAATTGGAAGAAGAATATGTCACTGTCTGCATCAGAATGGCTACAGTTTCCTTTACAATCAATGTTTTTGCAGGTTTTACTCATACTCATGCCCAAGTTAGCATTCTCAATCTGTTGTGTAGGTCTCAACATGAGATAATCCCCAAGACTCCCTTTTGAGGAACATACAGAGGGTGTGCAGCCACAGCCAGACCAGGTCAGCTAAGCCACCAAATCACATTAACCAGCCAGAGATGGTGCCCTGCAGAGTCTCACTGAAGCTGCGCCACACAAGCATTTACAGTTTGACTGGACATACTTTCAATCCTCCTGTCATTGATGCAGGTTGTGTTGTGTTGGTTTTGTTGCTGGTGAAACACCCTTAATAAATATGCAATAGGATTTTGCACATTTAAATTCTTTATTTCCATTTCCATCTCTGTCTCCATCTCCATCTCCATCTCATCTCCATCTCCATCATCTCCATCTCTATCTCCATCTTCATTGTTTAACTTGATTCATTTCAGTGACCTAATTCCTCATTTGTCTGAGACCAGCATGTTCAAATTCAAACCTTAGTAACGTGGTTTGACTCCTGGAGTTGGTACCTCTTCAAGCCATGCTAATGACTTCACTGTAAGATGTTTGCAGGAAATGCTGGCTGGTACTTGAATCCTGGTAAAATTATATGAAGAAGAATGCAGCTTGGTCTTTCCAGCTCTCAGGGTGTCAACTGGTACTTTCACAAGCGTTTAATTCACCTCTCAATTTATCATTACCAGCTCTTTTTGTTCAGAAGGCAATATATCTTGATACCAAGGCCAGCATACATGGAGAAGAACATGTATCTTTTAAAAAGAAAAGGTGTAAATACATACAATGCAAGGAAACACAACTTATCTAAAATTTGTGGGGGAAAAGGTATTTTTTCTGTTTTATTTAAAATTACATTATCATTCTATTCTCCTTACAAAAGCTGAGAGAATTTTTAACAGCAGATACATTCATTTTTGCCTGACTACCATCTTCTCATACCTATGCAAGAAGTACAGGCTAACCAGAAGCAAATACTGACACAATCCACAGTATTAGGTACTGCAAAGCTCTGCATATATCTGTAAGTAAATAATTTGTTATCTGTATCTTATTTAGTTACCACAACATCACTTTTGTCCTTAATTGCAGCAAGTTATCATCATAGTTGTTCATTTTCCTTTCTATTTTTTCACTTTTAGTTTTCAAGAACCCCAGATATTCCAGCTATTTACTGTGTATGCACATATGAAATTATATTACAGAATGAAAAAAGGCTGTTCTCTGCAATTTGGTTATTCATGTAAAGTATCTAATTTTAAGAGAAAATTTTCTTTTGTCTCTAACTCATTTTATCCACAGAAATGTTTTTGAGTAGTTAGTACTATGGAATAGTCCTTTATTGTAAACATTTCCTCTGAAGAAGGGATCGTATTTTTTCTGCTTCATCTGAAATGTGTTTTTAGGAAAATGGGTTCTGCAGAAGAAAAATATATCTTCTTTACACAGGAAAGAGATGGAGAAAGCTCTTTTAAGATGGCTGACTTCAGTCTGAAAACTATTTAAGAGAATCTAACTGGAGATCAAGAAGTGATAATAATTCCTTTGTACATGAGTCAGCTCTGGGTTTGAAGATCAAAGAATCATAGAATGGTTTGGGTTGGAAGGGACCTTTGTAGTCATCTAGTCCAAACCCCAAGATAACAATTAACCTCAGAATTGGCTGTAACTTCACGATCAGTCTTTTGAAATATCCAGTCATCCATTTCTCTGAAACGTCCATTTGGTCTTGAGAGAATGACAATACTAAGGTTATGTGCTCTGAAGCAAGAAAAACTCTGTGTCACTTGTAACTAGTCACTTGTAAAAGAAATCCTAAAGAGAGCCACAATGGATCAGTGTGAGATTTACATATTAGAAATTAGAGCTTTCACCTTGATTAGCTTTAGTTTTTAGACACCCATCATGACTCTTAAAATTAATGATTAGATATGTAACAATGTGTGGTAATTGGGTGAAGTTTCTAAGGATTAGAAAGAAAAGATTCTTCAATTCCAGACCACGGGAGTGTTTAATTTTTTAAAATATTACAATTATAGTGAGAGATGCCTTTACTACTCTGAGCAGGGCTTGAATTTAGGTATGAATAATTCAATTATTTTTTCTGTGTGTTCCAGGGGTTATTTCGTCATGTATGTGAAAGCGGTCAGCTCCAAAGGAGGACTAGAGATTTCAGTGCAATCCACAACTAAAGTGGCTTAAATGGAGTGGCTAAGTGGCTTAATATGCTTCTGCCGTCGGTAAATTTGACAAATTTTCTGAAAGAGAAAGTTAAGTTTAGTAGGTTTTGATCTAGAAAAGCCTTATTGGCACGTGTCCTCTTTGAAAACCTTATTTTAATGGCATAAGAAGCTCTAAAAAATTCTGAAATTCTGTTTCATTCCAAGTGAAAATTTCAAATGATAGTATAAAAAGGTGTGGTTAACATTTGTATAAATTGTCTGTACCCTTATGAGTCAACATTCTTTCTGACAACACAAAAAATATGGACTAG
This sequence comes from Onychostruthus taczanowskii, assembly GCF_017590055.1. Lineage (NCBI taxonomy): Eukaryota > Metazoa > Chordata > Aves > Passeriformes > Passeridae > Onychostruthus > Onychostruthus taczanowskii. The sequence continues at coordinate 359,979 of NW_024498795.1, forward strand.
TGAAAGAGTGATGATTCAGTGCATAACTAGCTTTCAGAAGACTCCATTTCTAGACTTCTGCATGACCCAAACATATTTGCTGTGTTTTTCTGTTTGTTGGGTTTTTTCAACACAGCCTCTTCCCTTCAACATTCGGTCTATTCTGGATTCTAAACTACTTGAAAATCTGAAAGAGTGAGATTTTAATGTTCTGTCCACTTGAATGGCGCTGAAAAATTTGAAAGAAATTTTGCCTTTTGGAGGATCTGAAGGTAAATATTATCACTTGCAAGAATTTGTTTCAAATCCTAACCTTGTGGTTTTCTGCACAGAACTTGATCTTCAGTATCTTAAAATTCAAACACAAATATCAGTATGCTGCTATGGAATTTTATCCCACTGCTTAGGTAGTTAAACCTCCATAATACACCACTGGAGTTTGTCATGAAGTTTCCAGCAGTTGCAAACCTGTCATAATTATCTGCCTAATGACTTTATTTTCAGTACAGGCACATGGATCTCCCAAAAGAGGGTCTAATCTATTAGCTGTGTGGACCTTTAGCTGTATCCATACTCAGGGCACCATGTAGATGCGCCACAGGCTGCTTTTAAGACAGATGTAGCAATGTTCCACTTGGGTTATATACATAGTGCATTATAAATGAGATGAGAAACAGTAAAATTTTAAGAGGAAAACAGATTAATCACTGAAAACAAAATTCAATAAATCTTTCAGGATTTCTTCAAGTATTTTTAATTTCCCATTGTATTGGACAGCCTTTTTACTATAAAAAAACATAAAAATTTTGAAGACCAGTGCACTACTAGAACTCTGCACAAACTACAAAATTATATGCAAATATTCTGCTGCTCCAAACACCAAGGCTAACTCTGCAACATGAGTGAACTATATTTTTTCCAGTATTCTTGTGATATTTGTAGGAAGATGCAGTGAAAAGAGATTAGAGAACATCTTACTTTTACTCAAGAGCAGTGTGTGTGAGCACACATAGGAAGGAGGGTCTATTTCACACAGGGTCAGTTGCAGAGTGTGACAACTCGGTCCTCACAGTTTAAGGGTTGTAGTGGTGCCAGCTATAGCATGGATAAAAGGATGGATGGGTGAATTTAGGCTAGATCCCAGGGAACTCAAGGAACTCCAAATTATGTCAAAGACTGCTTGAAGAAAGTCAAGTGTGGGCAGCCCAACTCCACTCAGTCAGCTTTTTAGCTTTGTTCAGTCTACTGAGTTGCTCAGTGTTCAGCATGTGATGAACTGATCAACTGAATTTGAACTTAGGCCGTATTCTTTTCATCTTTGCATGTCTTTTGATACAAGCCTATTGCTCCTCTTCAGGGAGCTTGCTTCTTGCATACCAACACTGCAGTTATCCTGTTTGTATTTTATGTTGATTGCTTAGGAAAATATTGATTGAAGGTGTCATCATGAGTCAGAAAGCCCTTGTTTAGGATTCTGGTTGAATTGGAATTCAACTGTGTATTTCTCTGTTTACTTTTATAAAACAGTAGCAAAAAAATATAATTTACCTTGCATTTTTTTTCACTGTGAGAAGCCATGGCATACTAGTATAGAACATTTATGGCATTCTGGGGGTATTCACCTGATTATAACAGGAAAATCTATAAAAGCAGGATGATACAAACTGTCAGAATGAAACAGTTGGAGGAGATATGACTGGCAGCAATTGTGTTTCAAGTGAAAACGGTGCAAAAATTGACACTATTTTCATATTTGAAAATCAATGTTCATTTGCATTAATTTCCATATAATTGTAGCTCATATGTGGGGAAAAATAATTGGAAGGAAATAAAAGAGTTATTCTTCAGCCCAAATATCACTGGGAAGTAGTGTTAACATGTATTTGTAGCATTTACTGTTTGTTCTTAAGTAAGTTACACTAAGCACAATGCTCTCAGCTGAATTGTGACAATTCGAGTGAATTCATAATTTCTGGCAGATCAATAATTATTTCCTTAAAAAGATTGACAGAGATACATCACCTTTTCTTACGCTGATGTTACAATTTGCTTTTGAATAGTTTAAGGCGATTCAATTACTTATATATTGGTTTTTGGGACACATAGTTTGAGTTCTTGTTCTTTCAAAGATTGATCTTAAGAGCTGAAAACCCTGACTTCCAGTTGTGACTCACCAGTTTGGCAGTACCATCTTCCAGTGCTCAGCACAGCCAGCTGACTTTGCTCTGACTGGTGTGTTTCTAGGCCTAGCTAGCAGTGTACAGCCGAGACTTTTAGTAACCAAACTGTGTGGATGTGAAGCAGATTTTAATATAAGCAAGGGCTTAAAACTGGCTTGGAGATGGTGTTTGTGTAGCCCTAAATTTAATGTTAAGTCCCATATATTGTAAAGTATAAAACGTCATAAAGACCTTAGGAAACAGAAAAAAAGAAAGCCAATGAGAGAAAAAAAAATTAAATATCTATTCTGTATGTACAGACTGGGCATAGACACACTCCCTTTGACAGACACATCATTATCAGTTTTCTTCCATGAGAAACCCTGCCAATTGTTATCACAGAATCATAGGATCACACAATGGCTTGGATTGGAAAAGACTTTAAAGACTGCCTAATTTCAGCCCGCCCTTGCCACAGACAGAGACACCTTTCACTACACCAGTGTACTCAGAGTCCTGCCCAACATGACCTTGAACATTTTCACGGCGATGGGGCATTCACAGCTTCTCTGGACAGTTGTTCCAGTGCCTCACCACCCTCACAATAAAGAATTTCTTCCTTATATCTAATATAAACCTACCCTTTTTCAGCTTAAAGGCATTGCCCCCTATCCTCTTTTATTTGAAAGTCCTACTCAGATAAAACACTGTGTCTTAAAAAGGTAAATAGCTTTAAACACATCTGTCATTGGCACATGCAGCGTTTAATCAAAGCTGTAAAAGATATCACGGAATTTTCCTTGGTCTTGAGAAGGGACAGTTACAGAGATGCCAGATGCTTTGTGGCCATTACAAATCCCACCTCCAGAATCTGTTTCTGCCTTTAAACAGAACAGAACTGATGCTGAAACACATGTCTGTGGCATAACAGTCTCTACAGAGCTGCACTAAAATCCTTTGTGTCACCACAATGACAAAACACAATAAAGTAATAATGATACTGATTCAAGAGCATCACAAGCACAAAGTCATGAAAAGAAATGCTATGAAGTGCTTTTGGTATTTTTTGCCTCCTGTGCTGTGGCTCCTGGCCTACAAAGGTTTATGTACATAAAGAGCAAAGCACAGTGGCTCATGTGCCTTGAGTAAAATACAGACTAAGTCTTTATACGCCTAAGACTTTCAGTTCAAGGTCTCTGCACATTAATGTCTCTAATATATATATAGTGTATATTGTTTATATATATATACTGCTATGTAAAGGAATTATTTGCAATGTGAATTTTATTTCATTTTTACAACACATATTATTGTTGCATTTGGTAAAAGTCTATCAGAGTTCTGGCTCATCATTTATTTTAAATTTGATTTAGTGTCATTCAGCTCAATGCAATGAAAAAACTTCAGATGTGAAATCCCTTGTGAAGGCCTCAGTATTAGAATTGGAAATGCTATGTCTGCCTCAAAGTTCCTAATGCAAATGTCTGAAATTTAGTGCATTTTCTTTCTATACTGAGTGTTTCAAGTTTTCCCTGGAAGGAGGAATACAAGGTGATGGGAATGACTGCTTCTCTGTCATCTCTTTTTCTCTGTGCCTTCAGGCACCACTATTTTTCTATGCAGTCACATGCAATAAAGCATGTTGGGTGTTCAGTATTTGGGATAGGTGTGAATCAGGCTATATGAGAGTTTACAGTGAAAGATTACCTGTGTCTACTACCCTGAGAATTCTGGCTATAGCAAATGATGGGATCAGAGATGTGCACGGTTTCCCAGAGGTATGGTACAAACATATGTAAAGATCCTTCAAAAGAGTGCAACAACTTTGCATAAACATATCTCTCACCTGTTGCAATACCTCCTAAGAGAACAGGAAATGTCTACACAGTAATATAGGCCCAAGGTTCAGCTCAGCACAGAAAATTAATTGTCAGTTCTTCCTCCAATAAAGCTGTTAAAACTGATAACTGTCCAGATACTCTTTCTCATACCTTCCCCAGACCTGTGGGCCTGGCTCTCAAGATCTTTGACATCAAATATGTCAGCTTTGCTTCAATGCCTTCCCTTAAGAATGTAAGATATTAACTGGATTCTGGCTTTGAGCTCCCTGTTGCAAGGAGAGACAAATCCTGTTGCTCCCAGATGCCCTTATCTATCTCAAATGATATTTCCTTCAGTGGACTGTACAAAAATGCAACGGATAATGTTTCACCTCTTTCCTACCTGCTTTGGTGAGGACTGAAGAAGTGACATGTCACAAATATTTTCAGGGACACCCAGTTTAGCAGTCACTGAGATGAATGGGATCGGTCGCACCTCATAATGCAAATGCTTAAAGGGAGTGGAGAGCTGCCATTGCATGTATAGCCCTGGTTTGTGAGGCTATTGCTGCAGTTATAGTAGCTAAAACCTTCTTTTTGATAAAAGCCTTAGATTTTGGAAGAGAAGAGCCTAATGCCGTAGTGATGCACAGTGACAGGATCTGCACTGGCTATAAGTTTCTGGTGCTTTCAAAGGATGCAAAGATTGTTATTCAGGACTGTTTCAGACGAGGCAAGAACAGAAATCTCCACAGACCTGAGAAAGCTAAAGCAGTGTGAAATTTTGTCATAAGCTGAAACCTACAGCAGCAGAGAGCTGAGACTGAAGTGAGGTATCTGGAACTCAGATCAAGGATGTGACCTCCTTAGATGGATGTAAATCTTCTTGCATCCTAGACAACATTTCAACAGCCATGGACTACTTTGGATTTTCTCTACACCCACCTTAGATGAAATACCATTTTTGTAGGTTGGGATCATATTGTAAGTGCTCTTTGGATGAGGAACTCCAGTCTTTCCCATTTCTAATAAAGGAAGTTTTACACACAGATCCACAGACAGATGCACAAAAAAATATATGACAAAAAAAATCTCAGCAGTATATTAGTCTAATTATTAATACAAATTAAGAGTTCTGATGGAGGAAAAGTGAAAAAAAGAAATACAAATAAAAGCTGAGAGAAATACACAAGTGAGTTAACAACAACCAGAAATCTTTTTCATTAATTTCATTGAGGGAAACAAAGAGTCAAATCTTTTGGGTCTCTCAAATGTCATCAGAGTTCTCAGCAGCCATGTGCTGAGTTGGAATTAGCATAGAAAAGTGACCAAATACATCTCTTCCAACTCTCTGAAGATGGAGTCTCTTGGTTGCAACACAGATATATTTATTTCAGAAGAAAAATTAATTTTAAAAGGACTGAACTTAAGCAGTTTTGCTCCCTCCCAGGGTGGTCACAGCTCTTTATAATGACTAAGGTTTCTATAGAAAGTAGCGTATTTTGTATTCCTACTTTGTGAGTGTAAAACTTGGATCAAGGTACAGAAGCCTGTTTGCAGAGAAGTTGCTTTGTAAAAATAAAAGAATGAATCTTTAAAGCAGACTTAAGGAAAAAAAAAAACCAACAAAAGTATCTGAATGATATATATTTCCTTCCATGTATGTCATTAATGAGACTGTCTTCTACAGTGTTGCTTTTAAACCTGATTTGCATTCTGAAATTCTACTCAGAACTAACTAAATGAAATCATTAATAATGTGATCTTCCATCTATGCCATGTATTTGTATTTCTTTGGATCATTTTCAGAAATGCCAGAGTCTTCTCTGCTAATACAAATTATCATGAATCATTAAAAACATGTGATTCGGTATAACTTTGTTTTCCGATTAGAACTGGAAGGCCTTCTTTGAAATCTAGCTGAATGAACAAGTGAAGCAATGAACTAAGTAAAGCAGTTGAAGGCTGCAGCATTTCTTTGTTGTATTTCAAATTCTTATTTCAAGATTTTCTCTTCTGAAAATAAATAGTTTGCATCTCTTGAATTTTACATTTGTGTGACATTGTATAGCAGCAGCACCTGCAGAAAGAAAATCTATACAAAAACATAGTTTAACACAACCAATTCTTCCCAGCTGTCACACTGTCACACATTATTAACACACAAAATCTGTATGTACCTAATACATGCACCTATAGTACCTTTCATATATATATAAATATATAAAATATTATCTAATATATACACCTATAGTATCTTTCATATATATAAATATATAAAATAAGTCAAGTAATATCTGTAAGATACTATAAGATAGATAGATAGATAGATAGATAGATATTATCTAACATATATTAACTCATTTGAAATTTGTATATATTGACTAGGAGCCCAAAGGGATCTCCTGTAATGAAACTTGTGATTGTGCTATGTTTATAGCAAAGTTTTCATAATAAATTTCATGTAAACTCTTCAGTCTCTGAACTCAGTTGAGCAACTCAGAGAGGGGATATTGGATGGCCACATACATATTTGCAAGTGAAAGAGAATAAATAAGGTCTTTACTTTTGTTAACTAGGAGCTACATTTTTAAAATATGGGGGTTTATTTATAAGGTCAAGTTGTGAGTTTGTATGAGTGAAAAGTGCCCAAAACCTAGGCATGCAAGCAGTCTTCAGTGCTACATATAAAAGAAAAAAATAATTATTTGTACTTGCCAAGCCCAGTGTCTAGCTGTTGTTGTAGTAAACAATTCTCATGAATGCCTTTTCTTTTTTAGACAAAAAATCTGCAGTCTTTGGAATGCACACTGGGTTGCTGTCATCATTTATCTACTTAAAAGCTCTGTGAAGAAGGAATCCAGAGAATAACAGAGCTGCTCCACATCACTGTAAATTGTTTGTTCTTAGGATGCACCAAACCTGGAAAACTGGGTGTAAGTGTTGAACCTGCAGAACACATGAATGGCTGATGTACATCATCTGGACGTTTCTAATTGGCATATATTTGGGAAAAAAAAAAAAAGCGTCATTTGCACCATTTTCAGTATAATGATATGACAACTCCATCTCCAATTTTTCCCTAGCAAACCTGAATGACTTAAAAATGTGTTGGTCAGAGAGGCTGATGACAGAGTCAGAACATGATGTTTGGGTTGTTCTGATATTTTTATATGAACCAAATGTTCTTGAGAAATTACACTCACTTCTTTCAATGTGTAAAATCTTATGAAGATATTCCTGAAATTATATCAGACATTATGTTCTTTATGAGAACGGGTAGATTCCTCCATCCTTCCTCCATTTTCCTCACCTTCTAATGAAGGGAAAACCTTTGCACTTGAGAACTGTCACCTGATAAAAACTTATGGTGGATTTTCTTATTCAGGGAAAAAGCCTAACTGCCTTGGCTGATGTGTGAAACACTAAGACTCAGGGATTAGAAAACAAGTTTAAGTATTTCTGTGAATGAATTCTATTTTATTATGTAATTTTTCTCTATATTGCTTATACTTGAGAATGTTGTGCATGTTGTCAACACACAGTTATATATTCCTGGCCATAGCTGACAGCTATAAGGTAATAAGCCCTGGAGTCCCCATAGAATAGAGAATTAAACACGGATTTGAATTTACAAAACATTATTTTCGTCATGCTGATAGCTGAATTTAGCACAAGGATTGCTCTCACAGAGGGTGGCTATACCTCAGCTGGTTCGCTGACAACTTGTGGTTAATACAGAGGTCGTCACTGGGTAGGTGCAGAAGACTGAACTTTCTCTATCATCAGATTATATTTCAAAGGCATGATTGCAAGAAAAGTGATAAAAATTTAAAAATCCCACTTGTTACAATTTACAGTAAAGTTGTTGTTTAAAGGCCAAGTAATCCATGAAGACACTGTTTAGCCATTTAAATGGTAACCTATGTAATAAATGTGGACTCAGAAATCATCACCTTGGCTCGTCATGGAAGTGTTTTTTTGTCCCCACTACAAATTTGTTACAATATTTCAGGTAGATAAGAGAACGTTTCACATTAAATGAACATTTCCTCTTTCTCTGTTTATATATATGTAACAGTGATATAATATATGCACATATCTGTGAAATAATTTCAGGAAAGACAAACACAATTTTCTTTTGGAAAGGAGTGTCCTATTTTGCTTGGCATTATAGTAAATAATGTATGGGAAACACTTGGGAGCTGCTGATCAAAATACCTTTCTGTTGATAACTTGATTTAGTAGATAAGACAAAAAGCTTTTCCCCTTGAAGCTGTTGGATTAAATGAGTTCAAGGTGAGGGCTAGCTTAGGAATGGTTCCAAAGAAATGAGCAGTTTTATTTCTTGTGTAACTTCCACACCATCAAGTTCAACACATCCTTGGTAGAAATGTTTGTATTCTTGGCAAAGTGATGAAAAATGACATGAGCTTGATTACACAGTATTCTTTTCCAACTACAACCAACTTTTTGAACTCAAGAAAGAGAACTTAACCCATAACTTACCTGCTGATTTACTTTAGAAGCTATACTTTCTGAAGTCACGTTATAACTGAGGTGCATTTTCTGACATTAATAACTTAACTCTATATTTTCAGCCTTTCATCTCAAAAATAAAAAGAAAGATGCTTAAGTAAATCCACCAGCTACATAGCTTCATGAAGGCTGCAGTTTTATTCCATTAAGAACAATATTTAATTAGAAGTAACACACCGAACTGTGTTCTAATAAACACTGTAAATGTCATATAATTCAATATTTTATTAGAAGTAAGTATTCTATTGTTATTCCCCCTCCCTCTATTCATACTGCAATGATTTTTACTTACAGGTGTTTTACTAGTTACCTATCTAAGAAAAAGAGAGTTTCTATACATTTGGGATCCATTTCTTGTACTAAAAAGGACAAGATTTAATCTCTTTTTTTTTTCCCCTGTGGGTGCACATTGGATTTAATGGCTTTTTAGTTCCCTTTAGTTATTATGCTCATCTTCTTTGAAAGTTGCAGGCAGAACTGATAACATGCCATCATTCCCTCAGCACTGGGCCTTATGTTCTAAGTCATATAGAACAAGGTACAAATCCTTTGGCTCTGCTCATTTATACAATAAACACCTCATTTATACAACACAGTCATAATCAATGAGTAGTGTGACCTAAAGAGAAATAACAGCAACTCCTCTAGTTTACCAGACAAATGTAAGATTGAGTGTCAGTCTCTTCTAAAGGAATTTCTGTGGTCCTTTTCACTGTCTTGCAGAATAGGTGTTGCCTTACAGCCATAGACTTGTTCCTGCTCTGATTTTTGATAATTTTAATGCACTACACTTTTCAGCTTTCTACTCTCATCGCTCCGTGCTTGAACTCTGGAAAAAGACCATTAAACATGAGTATTTCAGGCTTAGCATAAATTTCTCGTTTGAAATAAGGAGCTATAGGTTAGGAATTCCCTGCACACTGCTTAGCTGTAATTTCAGGGCATGATTAATTTCTCGGTGCAAATCACCAGGCAGACACCCTCAGGGGTTCCTTGCTTCTGCTTAAAGCAGAAGATTGAAACAGAGGAGTGCTCGTTCATAGAAGAGAGGATTGTAATTTTACTGTTGACATATATCTGCAAATTTTCTCTATATCAGGAGCTACCACTTAAATGTAAGCACAGTTTTTTGATAAGTTCCTTCCAGATGCTGAAGTCTAAGTTTCCGGATCGCTAGGAAAACCCCATGTGCAATGAAAAATCCATCTTACAATTGAGAGAAATGCATCAAAATGCAATGGTTATTCTCAAAACTGCATTGCCAGAGCTCTGCCTTACCCTCCCTCGCACTGCTGATAACCTCTCAGCAGCAGCCCATGAGCTGAGGAGCATGAAACATTTGCAGCATGCAACATCTGATGATAACCTTGGCTGTGACAGACACCATCGCTACCGCTCCCTCCGCAAGGCAGGGGCGACCTACAAGCCCAGCTCATCCAGGCCCTGCAGGCAGCGAGAGGAGCCGGCCACTCATCTCCTCAGCCGAGCGTTCTGCCCTTTGGGAATTTCCCTCCTTCCTCCCCTGCCGGGAGCTCCCGGTCCCCCTCCCCGCTCCTTCTGTCCCTCCCCGCTCCCTCCGTCCCTCGCAGCCCCGGCAGCCCCGCGGCCCGCCTCGCGCCGTCGCCGCCAGGTGGCGCCTCGCGACCGCGCTTGGAGCGGAGCCGCGGGTGGGACCGGGAGCGGGAGCGGAGCCGGGAGAGGGACCGGGAGAGGAACCGGGAACCGGGGTCGGGAGCTAGCCCCGGCACGGGAGCGGGCTTGGGAACGGGTTCGGTTCTGAAGGGGGTCGGCGAGCAAGTCCCAGAGTACTGAAGCGGGTCAAGGAGCGGGTCACGGTTCAGGAGCGGGTCTGCGAACGGGCCGGGAATCAGGACGCCCCGGGGAAGAAATACATTAATAAAGGGGCAGCCGCCGCCGAACTTTGGGCGCCGAGGTGTGCGGGTCCTGGTGTGGGAATGGGCCTTGCGGTGTGCGGGGCGCAGCCTTACTGCCCGAAGTGCCCCGAAGAACACGTCTTTTCCAGTGATTATTATTTTCAGAATCAAAGTCTGTGAATTCCAAAGAGCTCCCAGTGAGTGATGCTGCGTGGTTCGGCCGCAGCGGCGGCCAGTGAGCACTAATGTGTCGGTGGCATGTTGGAACAGGGGCGTCTTAGCACGACGGGTTCAAGTAGAAATAATGGCGAGGGGGAGGGGGGCGAGGTAGCACGGCTCTTCCCTGCCTCCGGTGACACCGGAGAGGCCGTCCCAGTGGGAACATCGCGGCTTGTCGCTGCTGCTCGCGATGTGTCGGGGTGCGGCTCCAAGGCGCAGGAGTGCCTGGCCGGGGCAAGGACTGGGGTGCAGCATCGCCGGCGGTGCTGTGGCAGCACTCCGCTCTGGTCCCGGTGTCTGAATCCCTGCCGGTTGCCTGTGAGTGTGTGTGTGTGTTCGTGTGTGCCGGAGAAGAGGGGAGGAGGGAGGAACAGGGGTGGTGGTGGTAGCGGCTGGCGGGAGGGGGATGATTATTGGCAATGGGCGGGAGAGAAAGAGGCGACTCCTGTTTCCTTTTCTTTCTGTCAGCGCAATCTCGGCTCATTTTCTCTAAGCTATACAAGTTCACGGACGAGCTATCTAGCCAACCCGCCTCTCCCGTCATGGACCTCCCAGGTAAAAAAGCCGCTCTCCTCCCCGCCGGCTGTTCTTTTTGCAAAATATCATTTTAAATGATAGCAAGAGTAAGGTGCGGGATTAGGGCAACTGTAGAGATGCCTCTGGGGAAGTGTAGGGGCGATCTCCCAGGTGCGAGATCACCGGGCGTTCTGGTAAACGGGAAAAACTGAGATGCAACTTCAGAGGGAGAAGCTGGGTGAGGATTTGACTCTGCGATATGTGTACATGCCTGGGTGGGAACTGGGGGATATCTGAGCCAGCTGCCTCCTTCTCGGGAGTTTAGGGAGTCGCCGGGGTCGGCAGCAGTGGCGGTAGCCTGGCCTGGGGCACAGAAGGTTGGGAAGTACAAATCGGTGCCCGAGCGCGGCAGCCCCCAGGCGGAGAAAGGGCGGCGGTGGCTTCCAGAGCCTGGCCGGGGCCGGAGCGCGGAATTCGGTGCACCCCGGCCGCCAGCGAACTCTACAGATACCAGGGCAGCTCCATCGAGGGGATGCTTATAACAAGAATAAAACCTCCTTCCGAGGTGTCTGGGGCGTTAGGAGACGGATACAAACCAGGGTCGCAGATGTAGTTAATAGTGGGTCTGTGGGAAGAAGTGGAGCCGGGTTTTGGAGGCCCCATTGGTTGTGGGGCAGGAAAGGGACTGTCCGAGGCACACGCAGGATGCTCCGCCGGGTGTTTGGGGATGCAGCGCTGCCCCCTCCTCCCCGCTCGGAGTACGGCAGGCTGCTGGGGAACCTGAGAAAGAGGGAACACCGGGCAGCCAGGTGTCTCCCAGACCTGTTGTACTCGCTGGGGCGCCGGGGGCGGGGAGGGGCAGCCCGCCGGGCGGCGCGGTGCCGGCTCCCGCCTGCCCGCCGCTGTGCTTCACCGCCGCCTTTCCCCTTGGCAGGCTGCTGCGTGCCGCCCGCCCTCTGAGAAGCTCCTTCGCCCCGCGCAGAGGAGGAGGCGGAGGAGGAGAAGAAGGGGAGGAAGGCGCGGCCGCAGCCGCCGCTGCCCAGCCGCCGTCCCGCAGAGCGCTGGCCGCAGGGCGCCTCGGCGGCAGCAGGCGCGCAGCCCCCTCCGCCCTGGCGGCGGCGCTGCCGCTGCTGCTGCTGCTGCTGCCCGCCGGGTGCCCGGTGCGGGCGCAGAACGACACGGAGCCCATCGTCCTGGAGGGGAAGTGCCTGGTGGTCTGCGACTCCAGCCCCTCGGCCGACGGCGCCATCACCTCCTCCCTGGGGATCTCGGTGCGCTCAGGCAGCGCCAAGGTGGCCTTCTCGGCCACCCGCAGCACCAACCACGAGCCCTCCGAGATGAGCAACCGCACCATGACCATCTACTTCGACCAGGTCAGGCGCCGCCTGCTTCGCCTTCGCTACCCCTTGTCCCCGCGCCCTGCGCGGGCATCCCCCGCCCCTGCCTCCCCTGGCTGCACGCGTGTTCTCCTCCTGGTTCCCGTTCCATCTTCTAATCCCGACCCACCCGCTCAATAGCATCTTCACGTCTCAACGGCCCAGAAAGACTTTGGAAAGTTCTTTTAGGCAGCTACAGGGCTTTTCTAGGGTGGTACCGGGGGTGAACACGCTGGCTTCTTGTCCGGTCACAATCGCTAGTACGGAAAGAGCTTTTAACGTGAAGGTCTGTGCCTCGGACGCGTGCGGGGGCGCCTTGCAGCCAAGGATTGCCTCGGCCAGCCAGGAACGACCCGGGGGAAGGGTGCGCATCCCTCCTTCGGTGCAAATTCAGGGAGGTACCGATGAGGAGTCGCCGGATCTGCCTGATCGGAGCGCATTTGGCAATGCCACAGCATCTCTCAGAGGGAGGGGGGGATGAGGAAGAAGAGGGTGTTTCCCGCGTTATCAGACGAGGCAAACGGTGTCCCCGGCGGGCTGTATCGGAATGGTGTTATCCCGCACTGCACACGCCGGGCAGAGCAGGGAACAGCCTGCTCTGCTCGTTCTGCCCCTGCCTCGTCGCGCCGCTCCCCTCCCGGAGACCAAAGCCCGTCCATCCACTTTATTTTTGCGGTGAAATTTCCTTTTTTCCTACCGCTTCTGACTTCTGAAGTAGCATTGCAGAGTCAGCCAAAATTAGCATACCAGAGAATCTGGGTTTGTTTGTTTGTTGGTTCTTTTGGGTTATTTGTTTGGCTTTTTTACCTGTCTGGCTGTCATTTATCTGTCTACCTGTCCTTCCTAATGAGTTTACACAGCCATTCTTCGCATACAAGATCGGATAAAATTAGATCAGTAGAATAAAAACCCAAAACAACAAAAAATTAACCCCCCCAACTTGCTAAATATATAACATATATTAGATGCTTTACCCGGCAATGTGCAGTTCCTAAGAGTTTGAAGGCGTTTTCTCGGTGCTCCCACGACAAGGTTTTTTTAAACCATTTTTTTGTTCCTTTTTTTGGGGGAACTATAGATTTTGGCTGTTTGGGAGGAAAGGCTTGGGATTTGGGGGGTGGGGGCGATGGTGATTGTTTTAGCCCGCAAACTGAGCGTGACGGGCGTGCCCCGAGGTGGGCACGGCGGAGCAGCCGGCTCGGGCACACCCGCCCGCCGGACGGCATCGCCACCGACCCGCAGGTTCTGTCGTGCCCGCCGCCCGTGCCTTGTGAGCCAAACCCTGCTCCCCGTCACAGGAGCCTGGACAAGGCGCCAGAGGACGAGCCGAGGCCAAGTCCCTGTCAGATGGGCGGGATTGGCGGGTGCGGCCGCCGCTTCCGAACATCTTTGCACATCTGCTGGAGTGCTCAACTCTTCCGGTCTTTTTGTTTTGTTTTGTTTTGTTTTGTTTCAAAAAAACATTGAAATATATGAAAAATTAAGGTTATTGCCGGGAAGTGGGAGCATACCCACCCCAGACTCCTGAGGAGCGTGTGGGCCAAGTGGCACAGCCCTTTAGAGGGACAGATAGACATGAGCTGGCAGATGTTGCTGTTGCTGAGCATCCTCTTTCCTCCTTTGCCCCTCTCTGTAGTGCAGTTTTACTTCTATACCCTATTAAACTCGAGGCCAGCTCTGATTTCAGTAGTGCTATCTGAAAAACATGCGTTTCCATTATGAGCTAATGACTTCTGGTATTTCTTCCTACCTTTTTTTCCCTCCCTCCTTCCCTCCATTTCACACTCCTCCCCCTCCTCCTTCTGCCACCTTTGCTTTATTGACAGCTCAGTGTGGACATTTGCACTTCATCTCACAGGCTTTGGAGATCATTTTTGTGTAACTGAATTGCTTTATTAACTCTGTTGCCTTTTAAATGCCTCTGTAGCTTGACTCCATTCGCCTGCCATGCACTTTTAATTGTGCTGCAAATGCCATTTTGACTATGCTTTATGTTGGTCATTGAGCTCATGTCAGATTTTTGCTGGTGCTTCTCTAAGGTGGAGTCTGATTTCTCTCTTTCTCTCTCTCCTTTTCTTTGTTCTGTTTTATTTGTTTACATTCCAGGTATTAGTTAATATTGGCAACCATTTTGATCTTACTTCCAGTATATTTGTAGCACCAAGAAAAGGGATATATAGTTTCAGTTTCCACGTGGTCAAGGTCTATAACAGACAAACCATCCAGGTGGGTTCTAATCAAAAGAAGATGCTGTCCTTCATTTTCTTTTTTTTTTCCTTTTTTTTTTTTTTCTTTCAAATGCTCATTTCTTGACTCATATTTAAAAAAAAACCTCAGAAGTTGAAGAATGAGATTGTGGATTATTTTTAAAGTGGTCTGTATACATGAAATCACACATTGCCTATTTCCTTAGCTTAATTCAACCTACATTCTGACCTGTACAAAAGTTTAGTGATGTGCACAGGGCAAAAAAATCATTGAGAGTATTGAGAAAACTCAGATTCTGTCTCTTTGCACTTTTTAGGTAAGTTTAATGCAAAACGGCTACCCAGTGATTTCAGCTTTTGCAGGGGATCAGGACGTCACCAGAGAAGCAGCCAGCAATGGGGTCTTGCTCCTCATGGAAAGAGAAGACAAAGTGCATCTCAAACTGGAAAGGGGTAACCTCATGGGAGGGTGGAAATATTCAACCTTTTCCGGCTTCTTAGTCTTTCCACTATAAAAGAAGGCCAAATAGGAGACAGATCGGTGAGCCGGAGCAAGGATTCAATTGTTAATGACACCCTGAACTTGGCAGCACATGACAATATTTTCAGTCACCCCGTCAGACTGTCACAGTAGAAGAATGATAACCTTCTAAACTCCAACATTTGCTTTGAATATTGACAATTCCTTGGAACCTGCACCTCTAATTAGTTTTAGACGACAGTGATCTTTAGGAGAAATGAAATTATCGACCTGAGCAATTTGTACCTGTGATTGTAAAGTCAATTTTGGATTTTATTGTTGGGATCATTGACTTTCTTATTCTTTTTATTTTTTTCCTCTCTTTCATTTTTCCTCTTTTTCTTTCTCTTGTTGTTGTCCCAATGAAACAAATAACTCGGACCACAGAATCACTTTGTCAAAGGCTCACTCCAGAGCCAGAAGAATGGAGTCTTCAGCCCAATGAGGTGTTCTTCCATGCTTTATTTCTTTGTGTTGTATAGCCTTAAGGAAAAAAAAAAAAAAAAAAGAAAAGAAAAAAAAAGGAAAAAAAAGAATGGCTTCAGTCTCAGTCCTGTATTTTTCTGGGGGAGGGGGTTTCTGGACATTACTGTGTCAAGAAGTGCTTTATCCAGTGAAGCAAAATTTGCACGATTGGAACCTTATTTGTGTTGTTCGTGTTTTTCATCAACTTTTTATTTTTCCTGATTTTTGTTTGTGTGTGCTAAAAATGTAAGCTAGATTGATCAATAAGACAAAACAAAGCACATATATACCCTGTAGCTCTAAGTAAAGCTAACCAGTGAACAATTTCTGTCTACACTTTCCAGCTGATCTTTATAGACCTATTTAGAGAGAGAGAAAGAGAGAGAAAGAGTGAGAGAGCTACATGATCCTTCAATTACAATCTGGAAACCGGTAAAGGAACTGACATTTCTGAATTGTCCTGACATTTCTAGAAGCAACAGTGGAGGCTTTGAATATCTTCTCTGACCATACCCTAAAATATATACTTTCTTTGCATTTCCATATTTCGGGTGTTTTTTTCTGATTTTTTTTTTTTATATATTTGTCCACTAATGCTTGAGTACACATTGTGGGAGCACAGAGAGATGGCAGAGCAAATTTTTCCTCTTCCAAATTAAATAAAACCGTCTCTACTTGAGCTGTCCATGGCAAGTATTGGAGGAGTAGACACATGCATCTTTGACAGCCTTAGGGAGAGGGGCCTCAGAGGGAGAGGGGCCTCAGAGGATCAACAAATGCTCCAGAAGTTGGCACAGGTGCCATGTGTATATTTGCTGTGTCTGCTCTTCCCAACACAAGTGGCATCAAAGTTCTAGGGGTGGATTTACATCGATATTGAACTCTGAGAAAATTATTATCCCAATCAGCAAGAGGTAAAATATCAGGCCAATGTCAACTGTATCCTTTTGCCTCATTCTCAATAAACAGGTCCTGTTTCTTCAGTTTTTAAGCTTATTTTTTAGTTTGATGCATTTCTTTGGGTTTTTTAAAGTGGTGGACAAAACATTATGCTGAGGAAAATCTTATATGAGGAGATACAAGAGGAATGTTTATTTTACAGAATTTTTATCAACATTTATTTAATTTTAAATGTGTCATTTTACTATGTATCCCCTAAGGGTGGATGTGCATAAGAATTTATTTTTGTCAAATTTACTCCTCTGCCACAAGCAAATATAATGGAAAGGCATTTTCAGGAAAGCAGTGGTAACTACATTGTATTTCAAAATTATGGTGGACATGTCATTTTCATTGTAAATTTATCATTCAAGGGACAAATTAAAGTAATATATTCTTAAAAAACCCTTATCTGTGTTGCTTATATACCTCAGATGACTAAAATATAAGCCAATTTAATATTTAAGATTTTTGTGCATTTTCACCATTGATGTGGTTTGTTTGCTTTGCTGTTTCTCTTTGCCAGTTACTTAATGAATTGGTTTCAAGTTGTTGGTTTTTTTAATGGGTTGCATTTTCTAGTTCCTATTTGTGCTTTGGCATGACTGCAATGCTTCTAGTTGCAAAATATCACAGGGCTGAGTTTAAGTACATTAAATAAAACCTGAGTCAGCAGTAACCTTTTTCTATTAAAATACAATAAATACAGTTGTCTTAATGGTAGACATTGTAAAACTACTTGTGTTTATAACTTGATCGTGTCACTCAAGGAAACAGAAACTGAGGTGGGTTCAAGCTCCCAAGACTTTAGCTTCTACTATATTTTTAATTTAAAATAAAAATACCCAGTCAAAATAATTTTAAATAAGAATTACTCAGTTTTGTTTTAAAATTCTGCCTACCATAATCACATTCTGTTTTTCCATTTATATCAGTTCATTTGGCTTGAAAAAGGCAATGACATCTTAGTTCTGGCTCTCTACTAAGATAAATGAGGCCAATATCAATGTATTCCTTGGAACTATCCTTGGAAGTTTCTTAAGCCATTGAAGCTGCATAATCTGAATATCTCACTTCATGTATTCAAGCTCAGTAATCTTGACCATGTTTATAGATATGTTTATATGATAACTAATCTTCTGAATTTAAAGAAGTTATCTCATACAATTCCACTTTCCCTTTGCTACTCTTGTGTCCTTCATGCTAAGCTATAGAGTTAGGACTCTTATATAAACAGTTTAAATAAATGGAAAATGTGGAGTAAATTCTTATTGTACACTAATTGCGCTCATGATTTTTTTTCTTTTATGTTCTTTGCAATATTTTTTATCTTATCCCTTTTAATTTTGCATCTGGGTTTGAGAACGTACAATCTACTTGCTATTGGTAGAAATTTTATTGTATACATAAGGTTGGATATCATGATATATTTTATGTTGGAGGGGGAAATTGCACAACCACAGCATTGTAGATTGCAGGAAATATGAAGTGAGAATGATTAAAGGAGCTTCCCAGTACATTAAGAGTAGGCTTATAGAAAATAATTTATATACATAAATTGTTTGGGTAACCTTCAGAGTTGGTTTAAATTTAATGTTGAGTGGCAAGAGTTAGAAGTGTAAAACACATGGTAGTGAAGTAGACCAGTGGCACCATAATCACTGCTTCCTGTGGGAGCAGTAGCACAAGACCCCTTCCAACAGCTTTCAAGCTTTCTCATAAGCTGCTGTGTAACAGTTGTAACATATTCCTATGAAACTACTGTGTGTTTGACTGCTTTCCTTCCAGGGAACAATCTGTACCCGGCTGTTGTTGGTGTTCACTGTTTTAGTACTTTTTCAGCCTACTTACGGCAGGGTAGAAGCCAGAAGCTGTATTAGGAACGATAAATTCTCATCATATATATCGCTGCCTTCCTCTTGAGTTTTATACCCATAGTTTGAACACAGTCTTGCCAGAGAGCCTGTGTGCTCTCACCTCCCCCTGAGACAGTGGGTGTGATGGATGTGTGGTGTATCTCATTACTGGTCAGGATCTTGCAAGCTGGATCTGTGGGAGGAGGAGAGAGACAGGACATGAAACTAAGGAGTTGTTTAGAAGTTACATTGTGTTTGTCAGCTGTGACTTTTTTAACTTTTAAAGAGAACATTTTGTTTTTATTGACCAAATTTGTTTCTTGGACAATCTGTCAAAGTAGAAGATAGGCTAAAAGGGCTTGTTTACTGGTGGATTTATTCAGAAATAGCTGAAAGTGGTTTCATGTCCTTCTAATGTGACATTGGTTTCTGGAATAGTCAGAGTCACAGGTAGCATTGTTTAAAAATAGCTTCTATGATTAATAGTCTGCTTTGATCCAAGATAACTTTCTAGTGTTAATGAACACTCAAAAAACATTGTCATTAATATACTTCATTTTCATGTGTAATGACTTGTCATTAAGCAGTTATATGTAACTAAAGAAATACAATCAATTCCCCTCTTTTAATATATTGTTAAAAGGCCAAGGAATGTTTTTGAATCATTGCATAATTTCTGGATTTGGAATAATTTACTGTCTTGAACAATTGTTCCAGGATCATTTATCATGAGGAGTCATGCCCAATTTTTAATCACAGTAGTAAACTATGATACATTGTAAAATAGTTATTTTCTTAATAGAGTGACTTCTTTTATGTGACATGATTTCACCTGTCAGTATGCTTAAAATAGAACTTGGTTATTCCTGGCCACCTGTTAATTAAGTCACATTTGGAGCTTTAAAATTCCTGAGGGTTTTTGATATCCATCGTGAGTATAGTTAGACACAGACTAGGTGGCTGGGCAGATGATAGACAAGCATTTAGATCAGCTGTTTATATAATCAAGTATCAGCAAAATTCATGTGTTCCATAGAGAAATAAACATGTAGTCATTTCAGCTAAGAGGCTGATCTTGCTTCTCTCACTCACTTCAGTAAAGTCCATCCTCTTATGAATGGACTTTGAGTTCCTCTTAACATTAAATTTACACCAATTCTAAATGTTACCTAATCAATTTATTTACATTTATTACTTTATATAAACCTACTCTTAATGTGTGTCTTTTAATTGTTCTCACATCATAATCCCTGTTGCAATCTATGGAGGTTCTGTTCCCCTTCCAACAAAAATATATCAGGATATCTGCACCTTATAAGTATACCAAAATGTCTACTGTTCCCAATAGCAAGTGAGTGGAGCTTATGAAAAACATCAGTACCACTGAGCTTGAATTGTACAGTTTGGGTTTGGTCATGATCTACCATTATGTTCATTTAAAAACCAGTAATAAGTGCAAACCATAACTATTCTTGGATGTTGAGGTATTTCAACACTAATCATGCTTCTGATAATATAAGTAAAGGTCTACAAAATATGTTTTGAATGCATGTTTTAAATCAATCCCCAAACTAGTCATGTTTATGGTTTTATTTAAATAATAATGATCTACTTTTCTTATATCCTACTGCCAATAAAATCTAAAGACCACTAATTGCACTTAATGCTATCTGAGTGTCATAATGAAAATACACTTCACATACCATGTTTATGTCTAAAATCTCCTGTTTCTTAGCTCATATAACTTAACTTATTTAGTGAATCATCTCTGCTATTCATCAGCAAAATAAAGTTGCCTAACTTGCTGGTTCCCTGCAGATCACATATAACAGATGGTATAAATAATGACATAGCAAAACATGGAGAAGCAAATAATGACTATAAATTCTGCACCAAAAAAAATGTCTGCATCAACAGAAATTCAGGTCTTATTGACAAATGCCCCAAAACTCATAAAATATCAAAGTTAAGTTTTTAAATTAATCTTTCTGACTCATAGCACTTCCATTGTAATAACGAAGTGTTATTTTTGCTATGGGAATAAAAAAGAATTTAAATTGTTTTGTGAGATCAGATGTACTAAAAGACCCTTGCTCAGCATATTGAGCTATTCAGTGCTATATATTCAATCAAAACCTAAGTTCATCAATTAGTAGTTAGTAGTTATCATGAGACATTGTCATTTCTGCTGATATAGTTAAATTAATTAAAACTAATTCTTTGAAATGCTTTTAGTTTTCAGTATGTTAATGTACAAAAAAGTGTGTACACACACATATGTATGCGTACATATATGCATACATATACATATGCATGTAAAATACATTTTTAGCTAGGAATGGATTGAGAACTGTTTTTTTCTCATATGCAGTTTGACCTTCCTTTCTCTGAAGCATTGCCTCAACAAATCGATTTTTATTTTATTTGTTGTCATTCTATACCTAAAGCTGTTTATCTTTGCTTACATATAAGACTACCCAGAGTAATAGCAAATAGTAATATATATTTCAGTGTCTGAGGGCTGCCACAGTTTAGGTAATATTAGGGTAAAGTGAAGCATACAGTTATTAATAAAATACCTAAGTACCTCAAGTTCTGTAGAAAGCTTTTGTGATTAATCAAACTTTAGTTTTACTAAAGCGGGGATTGTTGTGTGGGAATTGCTTCAGAAAGACATACAGGGACCACATCTGGAGGTTCAGTTTGTTCTTCTGTTGACACCAGAGGGGAAATTTTTGATACTCTTTAAAACTGAAAGCAAACATGTCCCTATACTTTGTTTAGCAACACTAATCCTTATATGCTGACTTAATTTTGGTTGTGTTAATTTACGTCTAGAGAGATGCATTACATTGTCACTTATCAGAACTAAGAGTACAGAGACTACAGTGGACAAAGGATAATGGTTCTCCAACTTTTTTCACTAGAAGAAATGACTTAGCAAAGAACATATGTTGCTCCTAAAGATTTTTGTGACAGTGAAAATATGCAAGAAATTAGTTGAAAAATAATCTTTCAAATTCTTATTTATTGTTACCTACAGCAGAGTTTTCTCAGCCCTGTTTGTAATAGTATGACTGGGACTATTTTAGGATGGAGTTTAAATGGGAGTTCTAACAGCAGGCTTCTTCCCTATCTGAAATTTTCTGTACAGCTATGTGTTCTCATAAGAATTTACAATCTCTCTAGATGAAACTGTCCTTTAACCCTGACTGTCAAGTAAATCCAGTTTTACATAGTTATTTCACCTGGGTAAGGAAAACATCCATTATTCTGCTTCTTTGCAATCGCTCTATTGTTTTCTTATACCACATGAACTGTGCTAAAAATATCCAGTAGAAAAAAGAAGATTCCCACTACACTTGCCTCCCTTAGACATGGTAATTTCTGTTCTCTTGCCCTCTGTTGCCCTTTCGTGCATATTTGAAATGCTTCTGATGTTGAATTTTTTGAGTATAGCTTAAAATAATGCTTTTTCAACTGTGTGAAAGCCTCTTCATACAAAATTATGACAGCTTTAGTTGACTGCTCACAGATTATTCTCCCTCTGTCATGCAGCCAGAACTCCTTAACAGGAGAGCCACATCCCATTGAAGAAAAATATAACTACGAATAAATAAATAAATAGTGGGAGATATGTATATGAATCTGTGATTTTTGGTTAATATTTTGATCTCATTCAGTCTGTTCTCCCTGAACGACTGAGCAACCAAGTGACTTGGTACCTCTCTTTTTTAAAAAATCCAGGCATATTGGGAATCTTCCCTTTTACAGCCTGTTTGGAAATTATAGACCCTCTTGTATAGGTGTTAAGGTATTGGTAAAAAATAACAAATGAGATCTTCAAATACCTGTGTGATCCTTTAACACAAATACCTTGTGACAAACAGCAGTCAGTAGGAAGGGAAGAAGCCCTTCTGAAAATAAACCTGGAGACCCACTAATTATTCTTTGCACAAATACAAACCTCAAAATCATCCTGGGACATGTGCATGTACATGTAAGAACCATAGCTATAAGTGACAGGCATTGTATGTAAAATACTTTTTCAGAGTTCTAACTTTCATGCAAGTAAAAGAAAAAAAAAAAAGAGAAAATACATATGCAATATTTGTGGGATTAAAGAGGCCCATGCAATTAGTGATTGGACCAAAATGTTTATTAAGGACAGTGGCTCAATACAGATATATTACACTGTGTATTCCACTCAAGCATGGAACGATGCATTTTATAACAAATATTTAAGCTATTCCTGTGAAAAATTTACAAAATTATCTTTACAGAGCTATGAAAGTCAGAGATCAGATTACAGTTAGTACAATTCACTGGAGTATAAAAAGTGAGATAAACATTTTATAAATATTTCTGTATATTTCCCTTATCCTCAGTCGAGAAGTAGCTCACCTCTTGAAAAAAAAATGGAATCCACAAACACTATAAAGTATGATTCAGTTTTTACTGAGAGTAAAAAAAGCCTTTCTTATTTGCCTACATACCCTCATCCTCCCTAAGATATTTGCCTGTTATTTGCTTTTTATGTGTGCTCTAATGTTTTTCAGAGCTTCACAGGTTATGTCTGAGCTAAACAATTGACATATGATTTGCAAGTGCACTTTAACATGTTAAACCCATAAGGGACTGGCTTTCTTACCATACCACTGATCACCAGATTTTGTGAAAATAAGGCTATATTAGGTCTGTCTGAGACAGAGTTAATTTCCCCATAGCAGGACTCACAGTGCTAGGCCTTGCACTGATATTTATAAAGGTGTTGATAGCACACCAGTGTTTTGGCTGCTGCTGAGTAGCACTGGCACAGCATCAGCACACTCTCTTCAACATTCTGCCCTACCAACAGAAGGCTTGGGAGAGGACGCAACCAGGACAGCTGACCCAAACTGACAAAAGGGATATTCCAAAGCATATGAAATCAGCTCAGATATAAAAGAAAAAAAAAAAAAAAAAGAGGAGGAATAAAGTGACATTTGTATTTACAACATTAGCCTTCCAGAGTAACTACTAGGCATGCTGAAAACCTGCTCCTGGGAGGTGACTAGACATCATTTGCTGATGGGAAATAAAGAATAAAATATTTGGGTTTTCTGCTTGTGCACGCAGATCCTTTTGCTTTTGCTTTTGTAAATGGCCTTTATCTCAACCTATGAGGTTTTTTCCATTTTATTTTCTCTCTACTGACCACCTGAGAAGGGAGAATGCTAGAACTCCTTAGTGAGCACCTGGCATTCAGCCAAGGTCAAGCCACCACATAAGGCTTAAGTGTCTCAATCATGTTTAGAAAGAGCCAGGCTCAGGACATCTGTTGGATGTAGGCTGTACTCTATCCATGCCCATGACAGCCAGGTGCAGTGAAAGGCAACTTCAGAAAACATTGAAGTGGCATGGCCAAGTACAGATTCATTATCTGAAGAGTACTTTAGTGAGGGGACAAACATTACAAAGCAGTGTATGCTTTCTTGTAAACAGTAAATGTGGTGAATTTATCTGGACTTAAAAAGAAATTCCCAGCCACATATAACTGCGCAAGAGAATAGATTTAATGACCTATTAAAAAACCTCCCTAGGGTCTATCTTGATTTACCTCCATTAGACTTGCTCCCCGGTGTCTCTACTTTTCTTGTACTGGGAAACCAAAACTGGGCAAGAGACTCTAAATGTGGTCACAAATGCCAAGCACAGAGGATTTCGATCTGCTGGCTGTGTTTTTGATAATATATCCCACTCTTCAATAAACACTTACTGCTTCAAAGCTGCACTGTTGATTGGTGTCCAAACTTTTAACCTCAGGATCTTTTTTTTTTTCCTTTTTTCTACAAAACCTTTCTATCAAGTGAATGCCAGACAATACTGCCGCACATGGCTATTTCATTCCAGATTTCAGAATTTCTATTTGTTTTTGTTGAACTTCCTGAATTTCCATCAGTCCCAGTCAGTTAAAGCCTCACTGAAGAGCAACCTGGTTGTTAGGCATGTTATCTTCTTCCTCTACATTTGTTTTCATCCACAGACTTGATGAGAGTGTGTTTTTGTATGTCATCCAGGTAGTGAGAGAAGATATAAAATGGTAACAGTCCCAGTACCTGCCTGTGAGGAAAACCTCTAGTAACCATCTGGCAAGTAAATTTCAAACTGCAACCCATTACCCTTGGATCCTTGTAATCCAACCAGTTTTCCATGCACCCTGTAGTCCAATCAGTTTTGCGAGCATCTTGTAGTCTATGAATCCAGTTCATATCTCTTTAGGTTGGCTACAAGGATATGATTGGAAACCATGCAAAACTCATGAGAAAGTCAAGGCAAATAATATGCCCTGACCACCAATTAATTTATCAGAGAGGGAAATCAGTGAGGTGTGATTTTACTTTTGTAAATCCATTGCAGTTTTTCCAATCATCTTATCATTCATATGCCTATGAATGACTTCCATATGCAGATTTCTCCTTAATTTTCCAGGAGACTGCAGTGAGGCTGACCAGCATCTAATGTCCCAAATTATCTTTCTTGCACTTTGAATAACGATGTGACACTTTCCATTCTCTAGTCACAAAGGCCCTGTCTGGATCACTCAGGTTTTGAAAGGCGATTTTGGCTAAGCTTCCTCACCAACATCAGGTTATCTCATGTGGTCTCATGAACTGCTGTAAAACAAATTTATTTGCTTGATTGATCATTAACTAATACTTTCCTACCACAGGCAGTACCTCAGTTTTCCAGGCTCTCCTGAAAAGCCAAAAGGCAAACCTTATCAGTAAAATGTCTCAGCAAACAAAGCTTTGAACACTGTAGACCCTTATCACAAGACCCCTCTAGTTTTCCCATCAGTATACTTATAGAGGTTTTTATTTCTGCCACTCACATTGCCTGCCAGTTTCAATTGCAGCAGAGTTTTAGAATTCCTAGTTTCATGTCAAATCAATATTTTTAATCTTTTTCCTGATTGCAAGTCTGCTTTCAGTCAGCTAAAGAAGACTGAGTCTTATTTTACTCCTTGATCATCACAACAGCTACTTCACTAACCTCCCTCTGATCCCGACCTGTAAACCCTTAGCTGGCTTGTGGACCACCTCATGGCAAAGCTCCACACATTCAAGCTGCTCTTTTGAGTAAAGCACAGTTTGTCTTCTTGTCATTCCCAACCTGTGCTTCTTAAAGGATCTGTTCCCACCCATTACGCTGCCCCAACAATGTGAACTATCCCCCACCATGCTTCTGTTACTCAGCAATTGATCACAACTTCTAATTCCTCTGTTTTGGGGTTGGTTTTTTTTTTTTTTTCTCTGCTTTGTCTTTTTTTTTTTTTTTTCTTTCCTTATGCTGAAGAAATTTTTGTCTCGGCACTTTGGATATGTTCCCAGTAGTGATGTTTTTTAGGGAATGTGGAAGACCATTTTTATTTTGCTGTCTCTCAGAATCCTTGCTCCTACTATCCTGCTTCTCTTGGGGTTTGGTCTTCATCTTGAAAAGTCATGTATAAATGCTATGTCATTTTGCAAAGAAGCTTGTTTTCAAAAATTCTTTTGGCCCACTTTATCAGATGGAGACAGCTGTTCCTTATTAAGAGATGGTCCAGTGGTCACAGGCATACAAGCCCTGCATGGGATATGAGCCACAGAGGCATATATTGGCACACAGTGTACTTCTGATTGTCCCTGAGCCTTTCTCTTCACTGGAAATATTGAGAAGACACCACTCAAACTTTTTAGGATCACTCTGTCTTGATACTTTTTTTTTCCCCCTGGCTATTGGTAGTCACATGGGTACATAGCAAAGGTTTAAAATCTAGGGGCTGGCTGAGCCTCTGCTATATTTCTACAAAATCCTGAGTGCAGAATGCACTTCAAACCTGCTTAGAAACAAGTATTAGGTGAAGAGATAAGGATATGGAGCTGGCATCCCTAGTACTAATTCTTTGAGGTTTGTTGAGTGGAGAGAAAATTTATGATTATACTCTGTGACATTTGGACAGCATCTTGACGCTTCAGCACCAACTAATCTGACAATAGAAACAATGATGTGCTTTCTTCACTGATATTTTTACCATCGTGAATCTTTCTAGCACTTTAAAGTCAGGCAATTGTGAAGAAATGGGAATAACCATATGACAGAAGAGACAAGAAGTGATATGAAATGACAAATTGAAGAACATGGGAGGCAAGAGAACAGACTTGAATGAAAGCAGGGATTCTTTTGGAAGGTGCTGCTAGGACTGAATATGATTTAGTATAATAATAGATAGGGCATGGAGGAGAGAAATTGGATGTAAAACCTGTGACCAGTCTTGAAATACCAGAACAAGAGTCAGAGACTAGAATTTTGTCCAAAGTAGAAAAGAAGGATTCACAGAGTGAGAGACTTGGGGAAAAAGTTGTACCAAAAGGTGGAGAAAGAGAAAAAAAGAAATCCAGAATGAAGAAGGGAACAAATAAATGGGGTTTTAGGGCCTATAATGCATCTGGTCAGTTTGCAGTAAGAAGTAGGTATAGACAAAGAGAAGGAAAGAAGCTGTGAAATCATACAATACAAAAAACACATGGTAAGACAGGAGAATCATAGAAATGTCTGATGTGACAGTGGAGCCCCATGGCAAAAGGGATATAGCTTTTACCAATTATTTCCAAGTTGGATGAAGAAAATAAATTCAAAAAGTAAAAGTGAAAGATGTGAGATTTTGTGTGTTTATCTCAAAAATGTATGGACAGGGCAGAATTCTGAGCACTTCCTTATTTTCCTTTTCTTGCTTCTATTTCTGTCAACGGCTTTTGTACTCACTTGGGTTTTTTTTTTCTAACAGCTTTTCCGTTTATACTAGTTCCACTCATTCTCTGCAAATGACTCATCAGTCCTACCAACTGTTGAAAATATAGCTTGCATGAGCAATTTCCTTCTAACTATGCCAGTGGCAAGTAAGCATTACTTCCTAAGAACAAGTTTCTTTCCCTGACCCATCAAAATATGTTATTGAATTTGTTTTGGGCTAGCTGGCCCAAACAAACTCTTGTTTCCCTCTGGTGTGCTCTGCACCTCCTTGTAAGACACTGCTCTTCTGGAGAGATGGTCATTCTCTGCTGCAGCTTGTCCCAATGTGGCTGAGAGCAACCAACAATCCATCTGGCTAGCTGCAGTGATTTGGGCTTCCAGTGGCTGACTGAAAACAAAAGAAAAAGAAACTATGCATATTTTGAGTTGATTTTTTTTTCTGCTGTAGATTTAGTAATATTTCAATTTTCAGTTGGGGGGCTGGAGGATATGAAAGAATGCATCTTTAAACAATTTCATAGTGTTGTGGTGGGGGGGGGTTACAACTTCTTAGGTTATGGTCTGTGAATTTGGTGGTCAGAAAACACAGTGAATATAAACACTTCCAAATGAAGATGGGCTTACTAGAAGCCAACCTAACATCCTGCGATGGCACTGAATGGCTGCCAGCACTGCCTGTCCCTGCCCACCCTTTGGGATCTTCCCCACCCTGCCCAAGTGTACTAGTTTGAAAACAAACCAGTTGGAGATCCCAAGTCAGAATTACAATTTAACAAGAAAATTAAGATAAAGACGGTCATACAGAAACACTGGCTTAAACTGTCAGAGTCAGGATACAGCCTGACACCCTGTTGGTCATGGTGGTGGTAGCAGTCTGATTAACTGGTGGCTGCAGTCCTTTTGAAGTGACAGATGTGGTTCTGTTGAAGCAGTGACCCTGTAGAAAGGTCTGGTCTTCATCTGAAGGTCCAGTGGTGGTGTAGAAGGGCCTGGTCTTCCTCTGGGAATCGAGTGGATAAAGCTGTTTGTGGTGTTCCAAATCTCAGATTATGTCCAGGTAGGAATGCTTGCACCTCCTCTTGGGCAGAGCATCTCACAAGGGGATGATGTAATTTTATAAGTCATGCAGTGAGACTTCATGGCCCATTAACAGACAATATTCCCAGAAGGAGTTATCAGCGATGTGTCATGGATGAGACAAAGAACACTGCCCACCTGGTTTCAACAGCCTATGGAGATGCTGATAGAAAACATATTTTTGTCTATATCTCGCATTGTAACCTAACTCACCAGGCTCAGGACCCCCTCTCAGCCCTAGGGCCATCAGCTCCTGCCCCAGCAGTGCCGCAGCAGGGCTGGTCTCAGCTCCCCACAGCCTGACCTTGCCTGGCCATGGACCCTGCCAACCAGGCCTACCTGCAGGTCAGCATCCTGGCCCTGTCTTGTCACATTCCTGTCACCAGGGAGGTGTCTTATCCCTGGGACTAACGCTTTTCCTGCTTTCTGCCCTCTGCCTGCTCCTGGTGAACCACATGAGGACCACTCCAATCCTGGAGTCCTCCAGGCCCTGGGAGTCATCTGCCTCCTCAGTGCCCTGCTACAGTCCTGGGTTTCGGTAAAAATAACAAAATAATCTCAGGTGTTGTCTGTATAATTCTTGTTTCAATCCACACAGAACAAGCCCCTTTTCCATCTCTGTTGCCAGCACTTCGCTACCCATATTTTTACAATGGAAACTGAGACTCACTTCCTCAAGAAGAATTTTGGAAGTGTTCAGTATCAATAAACCATCCAGTGCATTCATCAGGGGTATGGCCTAACCTGTTCACCAACATCAAATTGAGTTGTTTCATGCAGGAACAGATGCAGCAAGGGAACAAGGTGTCTACAGTGAGTCATCAGTCATTAATATGTGGACAACTGGCAGGTACCCTAAGCATCTTCTGGGGAACTGGCAGGTACACCAGGGGTGAAGCTGTTCATGAGTGCTCAAGCTTTATTCATTCATAAATTATTGTTGAGATTTTCTTACTTAAGAAAATAGGAATTATTTTTCCCCCATGGAATATCATTCAGCTACAATTTGCATTCATGCCTCCAGAGTTTGGAACATTGATTTATTAATTTGAGTGCCTCTTTGAGCAATTAATTGATTGATATCAAGTCTCACTAACTTGAAACAGCATTTGATTCTGTTAATATTCAGTTCAGATGGGATTTATTTGCCTTTAATTGGAGAAAGTCAGGCCTAGGCACAGTGAATTGGTATTTTTCTGTTCACTACTGCTGAAATGTCACCATTCCTGTAATTGGATTTATATGTATTTTAAGGTCATTTGATCATCTTGCCAGACTGTATAGTATAGCTTATTGGGTTAGAAACTCCATTTATCCAGTAACCCAATTCCTGAGATAATAATTTATCTATGTATTAAAGTGCATCTTTCTGAAAAAAAGCCCCAACATTATTGTAATGATCTCTTCAGTAGGTGGCAGTGCTGGGATTAAAACTGTTGCTGCTTGACTAATATGCAAATTCCTACCTTTTGGGATTTAGGTCTAAAAAGGTTTTCAAGGCATTGTCATCTTTAAATTTGGGCTCTAGTTTGCTTGGAATGCTAAAACTGTAGGGAGATTTATTTCTGTTGGCTGAGAAAGTATAGAAAAATAGACCAGTACCACAAGTGTAGTCAGTCGGCTCCAGAGATATGCATGAACAAGCTGAAGCTGTGGAAAACGTGTACCCAAAAAGCTCCAAAAGTAATAGTTTCTCCAGTACACATCCACCTCAGTTGGTCTCAGTAAAATGATATTGCGAGCTGAAATGTTATAGAGTCCAAATAAAAAAAAAAAAAATCCGAAATCTGAATCAATATTCAGATTTCAATTTTACATTGACCTTTACATTAAACATTTTACATTAAACTTTATCAGAATCACTGTGGCATCCTTACATTGTGGAGGACTTTTCTATGTCTGGTACCATAAAGAATTCCATTACTGGGTTCTTGTGACCTCATAATCCATTCCTTAAATTATGATGGAGAATATTTTTTCAGCAATGATGGAATATACAAATCAGAAAGTTCTGATTCCAGATAATGTCTAAAATAGAAATTTGTGTCACAACATAAAGGTTTTTTTAAACAGGATAATTTCTGAAAAGGTGTTTTGCCAGGAATCTCTTTAAAGGTCATACATCCTAATGGCACACATTAAATAGTCCACATGGAATACTCTCAGGAATACACAATAAACAGCAAGAATTCCTCATACCACTAGGATTTTGAGAAAGAAATAAGGTTTCTTTTGAATTAGAGCTGGACTGCACCTTTGTGGAAAAAAAAAGGGTGGTTTATAGTGGCAATTAAAATGTGTGGCTGCAGGGTAGAAAGGAATCTCACAGCTACATGGAAAGCAGTGCAGAGTAATGTATTCCAGATCACACACTGGAAGTAGCGATATTAAATCTATGAGCAGCCAGGAATTCTCAGTTATCTTGGTGCTGATGACTTGTATTGGCCCAGTACTTCAGGGAGCACCTATGGAGAAAGCATCTTCTCTTTAAACACAGTCACAAAGAAGGGGAATTTGGTAATTTTAAATAACAGTAAAGTGTCTGTGGGAGATCTAGGCTGATCCCATCCAACGGGGAAAAATATATTTAACACAACAAAACAAAAAAAACAAAACAAGAAAAAAACCTGGTAACATTTTTCAATAGTAAGAAAGTGGAATTCACTTCTCCTAGATAAGTAAAAGTCAGATAACTCGTGCATCATTTTGACAGAAAATGAAAAATATTTTTAATTAAAAAGAATAAAACAATATTGACATTTAGAGTGGCTTGTTTTCTAAGAAATAAAAAAATTCAACTTGTAGTTAAAGCTCTTCCAAAGGGATTGGTAATATGTTCTCACACAATGAAGTTTAGAAAAAGTTTAGAAAAGTTTAGAAAAAGTATATTTGGGAGAAAGCCAAATCTGTGTTCTGAAAAATGTTGAACCTAAACTGGCAAAGAGACCCCAAACTCCTCTTCTGTTTAGGAAGACTTGAAGACCCAAGGCCCTCCAAGATGAGAGACTCCTGGGTGTACTACAGAGACGATTTCCTTACATCCAGTGACTCAGGAGTCCAGTCCTTAGAACCAATAAGCCAGTTTATAATATATCTATGGCACTGTGGTGTCTACTAAACCCCTAAGTCCATAGATAGCATCAGACTTCACAGCAAGGACTCAGTAACCATTTTTATGAAACGAAGTAAGGGTATTTCAGTCTGCTCAAGGTAGTTGCATTGGTTTACACTGGATCAGAATCAGTTTTGTTTTAGCTGAGGCTTTACTGTCAGAAACTACACACAACAACCTGAGTGTGGTGACTTACTGTTTATAATTAGTAAATAGAAACACAGAAAATGACGTTTTATATAGTAAGAGAAGAAGAAAATTGTACCATTACCTTTGACTGCATTTCTTGACTGCATTCACTATGAGCAAAGTTCATAATTAATCTCGCCGAAAATTATTCCACAACTATGTAATCTCATACTTAAATTAGTATAAGGAGCTTAATTTTACCTTATTGGAAGAGATATTAAAGTAATAGAAATGAGAGAATTTATTATCTACTTTATACTCACATTCTGAATAGAATTGTATGAACCAGAGCAATGGAAGAGAGGATTCTTTCAAGAAATATGCTAACCTTTTCTAAGACAAGAGATGGCACTTTGAACCCAGAAGGTATTAGAATTCTCTCAAAAGAAGAAAAGTTGCCTTCTAAATCCTATATGTAAAATGAAAAGAAGTTGCTAAAAGAGTTTCCATTGGCTGGAATAAAGTCTTGTTCTCTTCAATATAAGTAGTGATTTCAGATCTGCTGGCATATAGGTCAGCTGCCTACTGCTCCAGCAGAGTAAGAAGCAAAACCTGATGCTTTTTAAGCTCTTGAATCTTTATTGTATCATGCAGTGAGGGGATAAGTTTTGCCTTCTAGCAAGAGTATGTCCCTCTTAACTCATGGATGACCTGAGGCCTTTTGAGACATAGATACCATTGTTGAGTTACAGCTTCTCTGCAGCATCTGTTAAACATCTTGTCCTAATGGCAACTTCACTTCCTCAGAAGCCACTGGCCAGAGTGATTCTACTAACTCCCTTCTCAAGGGCCTTCTGAAACAGGAGAAAATGAGCCTGCACAGGTTAATGCTGTGTTTGTCAACATCAATTTAGCAGCAGGATAACCCCATGGATTTTCAAGCTCCTGGGAAAAAAAAAAGGGTCTCTTGTCCTAAGTGGGCACATTTTTGCATAGAAAATCTTCAAGCACAGTTTTACTCTTTTTTTAACTCTTCTTCACTAACTATATCATTGGAAAAAGGAGACCAAAAGAGAAATCTTCTAATTGAGCATTGGCTTACATAGACTGAGAATTATTTCAAAGACTTCTTTTTCATATGGCTCTTTCTCAGAATTAACTTTTCTTTTAAACTTGCTTTTCTATCTTCCTATTAGGAGAATATGCCAAAAGAATAATGTAGTTTATTGAATTAAAAAAAGCTGCAGGCACCTGTGTCTATTTTGATCTCAATTTTATTCCTAAATAACAATAATGAAAAGTCTAAGATCTTTCTTTTCTGATATTTAGTTCCATAAATTCAAAAGAGCACTGTTTCACTCTCTTAGGATGTTTTTACTCTCAAACAGTCTCAAGCTAGTCAGTGTAGCTTTATAAATCAAATGCCAAAACCACTTTAACCAAAATCTGTGATACATTCCTGGCCTAAAGGAACTACATTATTTTAAAACATGACTGTATCATAGAATGATATTGCTTGTTGAGCTGTTTGGGGGTGACTTGGGGGCAGACTAAGAGCTGAAATCTCAGCTGAAACAAATTTACCCTGTGAAATTCTCTGATGTAAATCCATACAGGTAATGCGGAGCTAGTAGCTCTGCAGACTACTGAAGTCTTCACAACTCAAGGATGATTAAATTTCATGTTATCATTACTAAAACATTTGAAATGGAAGAATTGCATCTCTGTGCAAAGATCCTTTTAAAAGTAATATATAAAACCATCATGAATTACTGATGAATTGTGAAATAGCACAACAAAACATTTAAGGGTTGTTTAATTATTTTTAAAAAGCTAAAACAGCTTTTTAAGAAAAAAAAAACAAAGTAACAAAACAAACCACAAAAGAACATAAAATTGAGTATGCCTTGATAAAAATTTAAGCTGCCTTATGATGCCTGATATGCTGATTGATGGTAATTGTGGAATGATTTCTTTAGTTAACTCATATGTTTAGGATAATACGTGGTAAGAGATATTTTTTATGATGATATTCTAAACTAATAGACAGTGAAAAATGTTACTTGGCAGAGGTAACCTATACTGGTAATTGTATGAAACAGACTGTAGGAGGAAGGATTGTTCTTTGTGGGGGCAGGAGGCTGAGGGTCAGGCACTCTCGCTCATTTGTCGCAGTCAGCTGGTGTGAATTAAATGAGATTCAAATCATGCCAAGCCTCTTCAGAAGTAAATTTCAGGGGAAAACCTGAAATTTGTTGTGTCCTTTGTTGTGTTTTGAATGGCATTATGGATTAAACAGAGACAGCAAAAAATGTCTGTGGACCATGGTTTGTTTGGGGGATCATTTTGTTTATTCTTGCTTGTATCTGGAAATTCAGTTGTGTTTGAGAACACACCCTAGAAGAGAAATGTGGTTCACTCTTTCTTAAGCTATGGCAGCCAAAGTGTGGGTTATGCACTGTCACTGGAAACAAAATCTTAAAAGAAAAAAAAGAAGGGCCATTGGAAATTCCAAACCTGACAGCTAACAGTGAAAGAGGACATTGTCCTTTCTGATTGCTTGACTTCATTAAATCTCATATATTATGTAACATACAGATGAGGCACACTGCAGTGAACAGAAAGAACAATCTTCAGTGTTATCAGTAAGGATTCTCAGAAAAGTTTTGCTGTGTATTTGTGTGGTTATAGATTCTTTGTTTTTGCAGGCCTTTGGGCAATACTAAAAATCAAAATGCAGATACATAGACAGAGACACTGCTTCTTTTGGCTTTTAAATAGCCAAATCTCAACATCGACTAAAACGTATCATCTCTCTGTGGAGTCAGAGCTGCACAATATTCGAACCGAATAGTAAAACAATAGGGCACACTATTTCATATAGGAAGAGGTAACTGCTAGTGCTCCAATTCAAATTTCTGGATGAGGTTGATGCTCCCTTTATTCTGTGCCAGGATGCTAGTGTAAACTTGTGTCAGCGGTACAATATATAGTTCTTTCTAAAGAGGAAAACCCCAAGACAGTTAAAAAATAGAACACATAAGGGTAGTGCATGTCATAATACAACAAATGGTAAGAACATGAGTTACTTAACACCTATTGTCAAAAGCAGTATAAATATAATTTTTAACTATATCTGGCAATATGCACAAATTTCAATTTTTCTTACATTTGATGACACTGTTGAATTTGATTGTAGTGATGTTTTCCTGCTTGTTAGTTGCAGTTCAGTGGATAATCAAAATGTGTCACTTTCAAATCCAAAAGGTCAAATAGCAAAATGGTGTTGTCAGCAGCTGCAATTGATGGATAAACTGTAGGTAATTAAATTATTATATATGAAAGGCGTGCCCAGCACAGTCATAGGAACACATAACACCTGGTTTTGTTACTAAGATACCAGCGTTTGTTCTTAAATGCACTAGAACACTAATAAAGATGATAATGTACATTTGTGACAAGGGGCAGGGGCCTACTCTGAGTTGCTGGTCAGTAATGAGTTAATCCTGTACTCAGCTATCTAGATTGCAGCTGTGGATACTTAAATAATGAAGTTGTGGGGAAGGACGATAAACTGTAGGTAATTAAATTCTTATATATGAAAGGCATGCCCAGCACAGTCATAGGAGCACATAACACCTGGTTTTGTTACCAGTGTTTGTTCTTAAATGCACTAGAACACTAATAAAGACGATAATGTACATTTGTGACAAGGGGCAGGGGCCTACTCTGAGTTGCTGGTCAGTAATGAGTTAATCCTGTACTCAGCTATCTAGATTGCAGCTGTGGATACTTAAATAATGAAGTTGTGGGGAAGGACCAATGAAAAAGTCAGACAAAAGTTTATATGTCTGAATAAATGACCCCTTTAGAGTTAGCAGGAAAAAAAAGAAAGGTTAAAAAAAACATAACTAAAAAACCCAGCAAACAAAAAACTTGAGTAGACTTGAAGTTGTTATGAGAATATTATTATTGTGTGGCTTTTTCTATAAAATTGTTTTGCATACTGCAGTTAGAAACCAGGGAAGGTGAGAATTATGCTATTTGTAATGATACTTTCCTATGCAAGTACTTAGAATGATTGTAGTAGTAGAACAGTGATTTACTGTGATCTGCCTCCTTTATTTTTTCTAAATGCTTTTTAATATTTATATTTAATCAGAAATTCTTTTACAAAAAGTTGAAAAGGGAATGGACAAGGCATTGTTCTTCTTTAGGTTTGGTGCTTTTTATACCAGAACAACTGTTTTGATGTTTTAAAAATGTTTGACATAATTAGAACTGTTTTCAAATGCTAGAAAGCCAATGTTAATTTCATAAATCCTTTCCTTTCCTTTCTGATATATGCTGGAATTCCTGAATTATGACTTAGTCTGCCTATGTTAGGTTTAGAATGAGAGATAAGTTCATAAAAATCTCATTACATATGAGGGCATATTATCTAAAATAAATTTTTACTCTAAGAAATATCTTGTTATAATGATGGCACAAAATAATGAATATGCTGGAAAAAAATTATGGAACAGGATGCATATGTAACTAAGAAAAATAAAACAGGAATTTAAGCCACTGTCTAACTACCTCCACTTTTGGAAATAATTCCTGGTGTCCTTATATCCAGTAGTGGATATAAGGTGGATATTGGTGATGAGCAGTCAGGAAATACAAGAGAAAATCATAGGCCACAAAGAACAATACTGTCAGAGCAATCAAAAGGGTCTACTAGCAATCCTATTCAGCATTACTAACATGAGGAGCCATAGGATCAAAATCTAGGAATATTTGTTAGCTGCTGGGTTTTGCCAACCCAAGAATAAAACACAGAAAGACTAATTTTCACCTTCCTATTCTATAATAGCTTTTTAGAGCATCCCTAACATTCTGCATGTAACATTCTTTACTTGACACCTGTTCTATATCTGAAGGTGAATTTAAAAATTAAGGTTAAGCTGAGGTTTCTATATAATAGAAATTTAACAGCTGAACTGTGGCATTGATGACCAAACTCATCAGTTCTGGAGTTAGTAGAATTAACTGTTTTCCAGCTCCATGTAGAATAAAAACTAGGCATGACTTACTCATAGCTACCTGTGCTCTGGTTTCTCTCAGAAAGAAACCTGGGCACATGAGCTAGAGGAGACTTGTGCTCCAGAGAAATAGATGATCTGGTTCATAGTAGGGATAAGGACTTAAGAGTACGCTCTGGAGTGTTTCAGGGTTTTTTTCAGTCTAGTCTGAATTCCAGATTCTATGCATTCTTATATGCTTTAAAGAAAACCACACTGTTGTTTACTCTGACCCTGCTGTGCTGTATGAGCTCATTGAACCTATTTTGGAGAGCTGGAGAAGTGAATTTCACACATAAGTATGCATATTATTTCTTGGGACTTGTCAGCTTTTGTTCTGTAATTTTAAGCATTTGTGTGTGTGTGTAGAATTGCTGTATATTTGCTTTAGAGAGTTGGCACAACTTCTAACTGACAGGTGGCACATTCTCTGTTCCATGTTGCTTTTTGTTTTTAATATGCTGAATCTAAGTCAAATTCTCTTTTGAGGGTGTGTTTAATGGTTGGAAATGGATTATCTTGGTTTGTTTGATGTTTCTTATTAATAACTGTTGATTCTATTATAGTCTACATTTTAAAGTTCCAGGAAGACTAAGGTGGAACACATGAATGAAGGGTAGTTCCTGCTTTGGAAAAAAAACAAGTGGTAGAAACTTGTCTATGTTCACTTGTTCTGAGAGCACAAATCTGGTATTTTACTCAAAGGTACCTACTTCTGCATTCAGGAATAAACATCAGTTTATGCCTTCTGGACACCTAATTTCTCTTTTTTTACATTAAAACTTGTCATAAGACACTCAGGAGAGTATTTGTACTCTGCATTCCTTCTTTTGTCCATTGCCAGTTGCTTTAGTAACAAAAACCATGTCAGGGAAGTCCTCCTCACCAACAGAACCATATCTCCTTTTTTCTATTCTTTTGGAAATGGTGAACATGACAAAGAAAGTTTATAAAGCAGTCTAGGCATCCTGATAAGTTACAGGAAGAACAACTGGTGTCTCTATGGCAGGTGTGGAAAAGTCAGGATAACACTCCATAACTCCAGTCAAGTACTGTACATGTAATAAAGCCCTGATGTGTATCAGATTGCCATTTTACATATCTGTGGAATATGCAGAAAAGCTCAACCTAGCTGTGACGCTCTGATGCCTTACTGAGATAGTATTAAATAATAAGATTTTTCAGAAATATGTTCAAATAAATTAAAAACAAATGCTAAAATACTTCTAGAAATAAAATGCTAGTAAAGAAAGCTATAGGTTTTTGACTTATAAGTGCTACCAAATACTACACAACTTAAACAGAAATCTTAAGAAGAATATGAAGTCTTGTCAGATATAAGAACTTGTGTGCTTTATGTAATACTCTGGGAATTCCACTCTTTATAATTTAAAATTCTTATAGCTTGAAGTATCGCAGTGTACTGGAGAGCTTCCTCTTCTTGTGATACTTCTAGAGAGGTTTTCCAAGTGCTACTTGTGCTCTTATTTTAAACAAAGCAATATCACAACAAATCAATTGTTATGCATTTAATGTCTGAATATTTCATCCACTACTGGATGAAACACTTGGTCAGTGTTAGCTCGTTGAAAACACAGAGCTGATGTAATTGATGGTGCACCTTGTTAGATAGGAACAGAATAGGTGTTATAATGGTAAATAGTGTGAGCAGCTCTTAGTAGCACTTCAAGGGCAGTCAGTATCCCATACTGCTGGAATAATATTAACATATATTCCTTTTGAGGGGAAATAAGTTAGTCCAGAGTAAAAATAATTGCTCATAAATCAGGGGTTTTTTTTCGTTTGTCTTAAAATTTTTTGAATTGGTAAGACTGTTTCTATGACTACCACTTCTGTGTGCATTTAATTACATTGTATTGTAATTTATGGAACAAAAATGCAAGCCCCACCAGCAGTATTTGAATTAGAATGTAGCAGGTTTATAGCTTTGTTTGGCCTCAGGCACAAGTAATAAAATCCTAGCTTTAAGTACCTTTGGGGTTTGTGGAATGAAGATATCTGCATTATTGTAATAAAGTGTTCCTTGGTGTAATAAATATAACTGACAGAAGTGCATGACTTCCTTTATGAAAAATATGTTGATAACAGTACAGTCTTTAAATACTGAAGAAAGTGACTATTAAAATTTTATGTTTCCAGTTAGAGACATCTGTTGAGCATTTAGGTGGTATTATCAGTTTACTGCTGGGTATGCCTAATAAGACTTTTAGTTTACAATTAAATTGAGAAATACTGATGAAGGAAGATATTAACCTTCTGTTGATGAATATTTTTTAACAGTTAACATTTTAATTTTTCAATAGATATTTATGAACACAGGGTGATGGATTGAATCATAAGGAGTTTCTTTTGCCTTCTCTGGGGAGCTCTAGGGGAATTTACATTTACAGTTTGATCAAAAGCAACTTCACTGTTATCTTTTCAAAAATGGACAAAACACAATAGATGTTCTAGTTCTTGTATATTTTATCAACCTTTCCACTCAATCTCCATTTATATACTATCAGCTGTTCATTATATAGATGGCTTAGATATACTGGTTAACAAAAATTGTTCCCAATACAGGGTAAAACATTCCAGCTGGGCTATTTTTTCTGTTTGAGACATGCTATTGTCTTTTCCAGCTGATGCCAAAAGCTTGGTGTAACTCACTTCATTCACCATTGATTATTTAGATGTATATTGATAGACTTCTTCCTTTACTGAGTAGATGATTTTTTCTTTTTTAAAGCACAGGTGGTAAAGGAGGAGAGAATTTTATGTAGAGAGGATTTAATCCCTTCAGTGTTTACCTTACATTAGTTAGATGATGCTGAATCAGTTTACACAAGTTAATCTAGCTTTCAGCATTACATTGCTCAGATGGCAGCTATGTCACCATTCACTGGATTGGAATATTGGTCTCTGAAGCCTTTCTTCTAGACATTAAAGGGAACTATTTTATTTTCTGGATCCAGTGGACAGCCAATCTGTTTTATTTATACATTTAACTTTCTAAAACTAGTGTAGTTTATTATCTCAACACTTAAAAAGTAAAGTAAAACTCATAGGATATTTAATTAAACTTTGGAGTTTTAAACAAGATATTAATCTTTAAAATGTAGTTCAATAATTAATCAGTGATATATTTTCAGTTTAATATAATACTTGAAATAAACTGTCACTTACTTTATTCATAAATCTAGCTGTTCATGTTTGCAAACTTTCCTAAGAAAAAGATTGCTTTGAATAGAGCATCTCCTTAGATTTTGTTGTGCTGAAGTTCCTGATGAATGCTTACTTTTTTGTGGTTGTAAACTTTGGCTGCCAGAACACTAAATGTTTCTGATCTCTGACTGACAGGTTCCCACAATGATGTTAGGACTATTTTTCTCTCCTTTTATCTCTATTGCATTGAAATTTCCTTCCTCATTCTGTTATTCAGCCAATCCATTTCCATCTTTCCTTGCTATTTTCCATGTTTTTCTTCTGTTTGTTTTTCTTTTCCTCCTTTTCTTTTTTTTTTTTTTGTCTCCTTTTCCTCCTACTCAGTATAGCTTTGTGACAGTGCAAAGGCTTCAAAGATTAAAAGCTTCATCTTTGCACAGTCACAAAACTGTGAGTGTCAAACACTGTGTGTTATTACCAAACTAGATTTTTCAACATTAGGTAAAAGGAGGTGCCAGGCTTGGACTTAGAGCTATTGTAAATGGGTGAAACAAACAAGAGATTACTTTAAAAGCCCAAATTCAAATCTCAGTATTCCAGAGGATGGCTTTTTCTCTTAAACAATCTCCAAAGAATAGCCTGTGCTTCTCCTTTCTAAATTGTTTTAACTTATGTCAAACCATGTCTTTGCTTTTTCTGTTTTTGACCCCCTGCAGGTGGAAGATGCTACTAATGTACTTTGCCAGTGGAAAATCACATGTATGCTGGCCTTTATCTTTGCTAAGCACTTCTAATTGGTGTATGTTTTTATTTGTAAACAAATATATGGAAAAAGTAGTTTTTAGGCTTGCTGAAACCTTTTTGAGGTTTGAAGATTTTGTTATCCCAAATAAGTAATTTCCTTGTTTATTTTCTTTTCCCCTTAGTTGATATTCCTGGTCATGTTGGGGGCCACTTTCTTTGAGACAGAACTTAGAAAAAGGTCATCTGTTTGCAGGGAAATACTATTGTGGGGTTATTATTGAATTTTTGTGTAATCCAGATTATTAGGAGTAAATACTAAAGGGTATTTAAGAAAGCTATTTTTCAGTGATATTCAAGGGAATATCTAAATAATGCTTAACATTTTTATAATGAAGTTCATTATGAAGTCTCCCCATGTTGCATATGAACTGTATAATCTTAGAATGGTCAAGAGAGTTTGGCATTAGTATTGTAATTTTTCAGTGAACCAAGACTAACTAAGTCTAAATTGCTTTCTTGAGTTTGTGCAGAAGTTCAGGGAGAAGTGAGAATAGGATGCTAGTGGACTCTAAAATTATATCTAACCTGGTAGGTGTCCTCCAATTAAAAAAGTTGTTACTTAAGCTTTAATAATAATATCATTTTTTGAAACATGAGAGAACAAATCTAAGCTCTCAGGTCAGTTGCAAAGTAAGATACCTCTCACCAAATGACTATGGACATTAAGTCAACTATCTAAAGCTTTCTTGTCTGTATTCTCAGTATCTCAATAGTCTTAGAATATTATTATTGGATAAGGACTGGAGGAGTTGAAGATACTTCAGTCAATGGTGATGACTTTCTCCCTTCATTATACCCTGGAATTAAACAAACACTATTCAAAGTTATCTAAGAAGTTGATTCAGTTTGGGAAAAGGAGAAATTAGGAAAGGTGTGAAGAAAAGCAGACTGAAAGAATCTCCTGACACAAACTGGTAAGACATGAAGATTCTGCAGCATGCATGCATGCACACAGAAATACATGCTTTTAAGAGTCAGTGCCTGAGTAGAATAAAATAAAATACAGATTTGAACCCCTGATATTCCAAACAGTTCAGTACAAATTTGAACTGAATTTTAAGACACTCTTTAAGGTTACCTGACCTCATTATGAAAGTACTTTCAAAAATAAAGAATATCAAGGTGAATCTGATTTTTAGCACATCATTAGTATTGAACAGCATAGAAAAGACCAGATCATATAATTTTCATTCTGCAATCTTCAAGGCCAGTTTGATACTGGTTGTCTCATTTATTAAGATCCTAGAAAGACTGGATTTTTTTTGGGTGTGGTTTTGTGGGTTGGGTTTTTTAGTTGTTTGTTCTTGGATTTTTTAGTTGTTTTGGGTTTTTTTTTTTAAAGATTCTGAATAAGCTGTAAAATCATAAACAGTGTGGCATTTTTAATGGTACACAAATTTACCTAATTATTTGAAACTTGTTAGATATCCTGTTAGAGATAAGAGAGAAAAGTCTTCCTGAAATCTCTCTTGGTTGTTTTGATGAG
This sequence comes from Onychostruthus taczanowskii, assembly GCF_017590055.1. Lineage (NCBI taxonomy): Eukaryota > Metazoa > Chordata > Aves > Passeriformes > Passeridae > Onychostruthus > Onychostruthus taczanowskii. The sequence goes on from NW_024498795.1 coordinate 402,065, forward strand.
TGTTTGTAATGTTTTTGGAATCACTTATAATGTTCAAATGTGCAGAAAGAGTAAAAATCTCTGTGGGTTTGTCTTGACAAATAAACATATAGCCTGATTGCCAGAAGGCAACTAGTGTTTGCTGAACTACTGTTTTGAGCAGACCCTTCTTTAACATGCTATCTGTCATCAATTACTTGCTCAGTTTTGAAGTTATTGCCTTCAATAAGTAATACACTTTGATGCATTTGTGTCTCTGTGATCAAAAATAAAAAGCTATGAACCACATAATTGGGATCTTTTGGTTTGTTTGGGTTTTTTTTTAACAATCAGAAAGTATGCAGCTAAAGCTTAGTCAGAAAAATCAAAAGCTTGCATATTTGAGGGGACAGGTAGAAAGCAGAATTAATTTTTCATGCAAGGCTTCAATTAAAAAAATGTTGGGGATATCAGCAGGATTAATATTGTAGATTGCCATTGGAATTAAGTAATCTCTTCTGATTTCAGGCTTTCTCTATGTCACTTTGCATTCTGTATAAGAATTTGATTACTCTGATACAGACTTTCCCTCTTCTTTCTCTTTGAGAAGTGAGTGAAATACCAAATGTGAGTTTTTCTTAGTATAATATGTTGCTGATAAAATCAATTACAGAAATAAAGTTCTTCAGAAGTACGATGAACAAGGAAAAAAATCACCAGGTGAGAAGCTGGGATACAAAGATCTTTTGGTTAAGTTTGCTTCAAGCTTATTTGCCATATTTAGGTGGTCTTTAACACTGAGTCCTTATCTAACCTGATTCTTTCCTTTCCTTTAGCATTTTTGTAAAATTTCTCCCACCTCCACCCTACCCCTTGCCCTGTGAGGTTAACATTTAATTTTATTTCATTAAATATTGAAGCAATATCAGGTCAAACAAGGCATTTCATGTGAAGAAAACAACCCTAAATATTTTGCTTCATAATAGATTTTTTTTGAAATACAAAAATAATTCGATTTGTTTGGACCTAAGTTTTAAAAAAATGTTTTTGATGTGAGTTTTTTTAGTGTTTCTGTTGACAGCTAGACAAGCACCATTCCTCATTATGCTCTTATTGATTTTTTCTGGGGATTTTTAAGAGGCATTTTTCAGAAGCATGGGATCCTCTCATAATACTCAGGTTTTATTTGCTAATAATATGTATTGTTCTGTAAGTCTTGTGTGATTGCACAGAGTTACACGTTTGTGCTATCATAAAAAGGGTTGCTTTTTGGTGACCTGTATATGCTTAATAAATGTCATTGTTCTTTTCACAATTATTCTGCTCTTGTATTTTCTTTTCCCTTGATTGTTACCAAGTGATGTTTCAGACAATAGGATGATTAACAGCAGTCTTGCTATTGTTTTTGAATCAGAGTAATTATTTTTAGTAGAGTTTATACAATCAGACTTTATCCATATGTGTGACATGGTTGAATGAGAATTCTCTCTGATGATTACTCTAGTAAACTCATGGTCATCAATTTATCTTGAGAAGTGAATTCCTGATTCTTTGGAAAGACAGCAAACTACATTTTAGGCTGGGGAGGAAAAAAAATTGTTAGAAACGCACAGTCAGTATATCGGTTTAATTGTCTGGTGTGTTTGTAGCACTTTTAGTGATAGAGTAGGAACAATATTTGATCAGATGGCCTGTGGACAGATACATACTCTAGATGACTTGTAGCTAGCTACTTATCTGAAATTGATTAAAGTGTGTGGGTATCACTGTTTAATTATGTGGATGTTGTAGATCACAGGCAAAACCCCCCTATTTGGTTCTTCTCTAAACTTATGTACAACTGGTGCTTACTTCCCTGAGTAAATTGTTAATTTTGCTGGGCTATATTTTAAATATTTTGAAATATGTTCTGTTACAAGGTAAAGAAGGTGCATGAAGTTGATATTTTCAATTACAAATTTCTTTTCAGTGAAAATCACGGAATATAAAAAATGTTTACAATCAGTTCTCAAATGATTTTTTTTTTTCCTCTTTGCTCATGTTTTCCACTTTGCACTCGATGAATATCAGTTTGCTGATCCAAAACTATGAGGAGTAACTGATATACCAGTTTATGTCTCTGTTCAGATGGACTTCAACACACTAGGGACACTGGAAAATGGGAAACTCATGATGTTTATCCAAGTCCTGCACAAGGGGAGGATTACCCCATTCACCAAACTGCCTGGTCAAGTTGCCTGGGAGACAATTTTGTGGAAAAGGACCTGGGGGTCATGGTAGGAAATGGTTTGACAGTGAGACAGCATTGTCCCTTTGTAGCAAAAGAGGACAACAGCATCCTGAACTGTATTTGGAAAAGTATTTTCAGTAGCTTGTGAGAAGCTTGAAGGTGTTCCTGTCTCTCTTCTTAGATTGGACATCCTGAACTGTATTTGGAAAAGTAGCTTGTGGGAAGCTTGAAGGTGTTCCTGTCTCTCTTCTTAGATTGGTGAAACCACTTCTGAAGTGTGATATCTAGTAATGCACTCTGTGGTATAAGAGGCATGAAATATTGGACTGCGTTCAATAAAAGACTACAGATATGACACTTCAAGCATCATACTCAGGATGAGAGCCTGAGAGTTGGAATTATTCAGTTTGAAAAGAGAGGATGGTTAAACACTGGAACAAGTTTTCCATAAAACTTACAGTGTCCACCCTTGGAGAAGGTCGAAACCTGACTGGACAGGCTAAGCAACCAATTGTAGTGAAGACTTCTTTGAGCATGCGCATAGGAGTAGGCAATTTCTGGAACATTTTTTTCCAAACTCAACCCTTTTGAAATTTTAGATTAGATAAGGGTATAATAAAAGTGGTGTCAACGTACTGTGCAACCGTTAGTCTTAAAGAATTGTAGCTATTTCAGACAGTTCTGTGTATCTTGAAGAACACAACACTGCACTGTCAGAAGATGTGGCAAATTATATCTGGTGAGATCCTGGAACTTTAGGCACAAAAGACCCCAGAATTCTTTTCCCAACCTTCACAAAGATTTGTCTCAACTTCAGTCAGTGTTCCTGTTTGTCAGCACTCCAAACTCAGGAATAGTTTGGTGTTGATATTTCTGGAATAAAAAAGCTGATTTGTGTTCAGACCTTGCTACATGTCTAGTATGTTACTTCTTCATCCTGTGCGTAGAGTGCAGTGTAGACCTCATATCTGTGAACATTGTGTGGAAAGAATGATACAGTGCGTTTTTACAGTTTAGACCAATGCAAACCATCATCTCTTTACTCTCCTTTTCTTGTGTGGAGGTCTCAAGGCACGGCTTGCACCGTGGGAACTGTAAACATACATCATCATGGAAATCAGATCAGGGGACTATAGATAGATACCCTCAAGCATGTGCAGAGGCATTGTGCTTTATTCTAATGTTGCCAGTCTGGAAACTTATATGGAATCTTATATGAAACTTCATTACTTTCTTGTAAAAAAACCAAAGCAATTAAAAATTAGAAGATGCCTTTTTTTTTTTTTTTTTTTTTTTAAATTTTGCTAAAGTGGTCTACTCCATTGTGCAAAATGTTAGTGACAGACCAGAGTTCGTATAAGGCCAAGACAAATACTCTTGTGCGAGATATCTGCTAAATCAGAGCCTGAGGTTGCTTCTAGTTCTTGTCTTTTTAAAGCTCACAGCAAGCTGGTGTCTTAACACTGTTGGTGCTTGGGAAACTGATGCAAAAGGTCAGTAATCTTCATAAGTTTCTGTTTGGGCCTGAAGCTTCAGAGGACAATTTTGCATTTGAAAAACAAAGCAAAGCAAATCACTACTCCATAACTCTCCCTCAGCAAGACCCCAAAAACTAAACAAATTAAAAAAAAAAAACCCAAAACAACTCAATCCCAATAGGAAAGAAACAAAATCAACAAACAGACGCCAAAAAAAAAAAAAAATTGTTGTTGAAATTGAATGGAAGACGCTGCAACTTTCATGCTAGTGCAAGTTTGCTGGAAGTTAATTAAAAATCCCAAGCAAACAAGTAAGAGAAAGCTGAAAATACAAAAGTATAAAAAAAACTATATTGAGAAAGATACACTGTGATAAGGTCACTGTGATAAGGTCAAACTATTGTCATGACTTTCTGTCTTTGAAAAATCTCTGCCTGATCCAGTGTATTTGCTGTAATGCTTTACTAGAATGTATCTGTTCCTGATACCCTTCTTTTATAAAAGTGGGAGAGAAAAGATCAGTAGTAGCTAAAGTGCTGTGCACAGATTTCCTTCAAGTGATGCTTACAGTATTTCATAGTGGTGCCCCATTTCAATGCTACTTCTCAGTTAGCTTGCAAGAATCATGGGCTAAAGATGGCATGCAAAATTTAAACTTTTTTATCTTGGTGAACTCTTCTGTGTCTAGTGCAACAGGCAGTACAGTATCAAGAGCTTTTTACATTGCAAGGATGTTTTTCTGAAGGCTAGAAATTGCATATGCACTTGCTTGAATTCTGTACTACTTGTATTTAACTTCTATTTACTTCAACTATCTACAACTAAAATAAAACATATTCCAGGAAATTCATTAAGTGTCCCCATTTTATATCCTACCCCCAGCCATCCAGTCTTTCATAGAGGGGTAGATCAATAATTTTTGACTTTGGACTTTCTCGTGTAATAGAAATGAAGTGTGTTTAAAATTCCTAATTTTCACTTAATGTCTGAATTTTTATTAAGCATTAAACAACAACAAAAGTTTGTGCTTCAAAACTTACTTATGTACTGAAAGAAGGAGTCTATGAAATTATGTTCAGAATAAAATGTCATACATCAGAAAACTATTTCTCTATGAATGCATAACAGCCTAGCTATCACATCTGCAAAACAGTTTAGAAATAAAAGCCATCTATTTGGGTTGTGTATAACCTGAAAATATTTGGTTATGACCTTGGTATGCCTAACCTTAAACCACTTTCAAGATTTGCCATTGTTATAAATTTCAAGGAATATTGTTGCATTCCTCCGTCTCCTTGCCTCAACCCAATAGAATACTCTCTTCAATTTCCCATAATGCTTCTACTGAGCAACTCCTATTTCTTCAAGGCTGATAAGTTTATGAAATATTACCAAAACACCCCCATCAGTATTTGGGGGTTTTATGTTTGAAAAAAACAACAGCAACAACAACAACAATAAATCCCTATACTGAAAACTGGAGTCTTTCTCTAATCAGCCACTAGATTTAGAATTCATTTTTATGGAAGAAGCAATCTTTATATATAGATTTAATTCAACTGTATTCTTTAGATTTTGATTGACTGGGACAAGGAAACGAAAACATAATATCTAGAGAATTATGAAAATACGGGTAACTGAAAAGGAGAAAAAAAAATGGTATTGCTCTAGATTTCGACTTGAATAAGAACTACTGCAAGTTTGTATGTATATTACCAAATTGATTATTTCCTTAATCCTAATGTCATTTTCCTTTTTGTGTATTAAGTTTTGCCATGCTTTCTTCTATTTAATTCATATTAGTTGGCTTTAAATATAATCATAAGGTCTTACATGTGAATATTTTGAAATTTAAAAATAACTACACATAGAATGTTTTATATTTCTTAGAGGAAAAAAACCCAAAAACCCTACAAAATCCATGCCCAAAAAGAACCACCCCAGCAAACACCAACTTACTAAATATTCAGTTAAAGTAGACTTCAGTACTTTTATGTGGCAATGAGAAAGGGAATCAGAATCCTTTAATCTTTCAAGTAGTGACCCAACAGCCAATAAAATCAGTAGAAAACTAGATTGTGACTGTGCATCTCAGGTGGTAACAGGTTTTTCACTGTTCTTGACAGAACATTGTCAACTTACCATGGCATTTTTGTTTATTCTCTTCCCTCTTTGCCTTTCAAACAAAACAAGTTAGTTGCAAGAGGTGAAGGAGGTGGGGTAACTGGGAGTTAAGAATTAAAAGTGGTCTGAATAACTCTGGCAGAAAAGTTTATCCTGAAATTAAAAAAAAAAAACAAAAACAAAAAAAACCCCAAACTTGTATTTTTCTTGTTTCTATGCATGTGCTATAGTGGGTTTTTTTTAGGACCTGGTGTAATCCCAGAGCCAGATCAGTTTAGCTTGTTTTCATCTTCTTCTAGAGAATCCAATGAAGCTCTCACATGGCTGGGTCAGAGCAGTTTAGGATGTTGCTGATGCCTGAGTGAAAATTGGCAGTGAGTTTCTGCATCTGGTTTCTTCTTTTGTCTTCACAGTACTTCATGTCACCTCGATTACTACTTTGACTACATATACCCTTGCCATTGTTTTTGTCCACTCCTTGGAACTAGAGTCCAAGGAACAGGTAATGTGCAGAAAAATTAATACAAAAAAATTTTTTTGACAGTTTTTGTTTTTATACAAGTACTTCACTTTGTGAACTTTATGATTCTTCCTTGATCTAATATATTTGTACAAGTAGCAGAAACATATTTTAGCTGACTTTTTCTTAAAAAAAGCTGGCACTACACAAGTATTCTAGGTGTTAATCTATTTCTTAAAAATCTTAGGTGAACATTCATGTCTGAAAATTCTTATGTCCCCCACCCCTAAATTTGGTGCAGTTCAGAGAAGAAAGTGCAAGGTTGGGGATCCTCTCCTCATACAAAATACATTACTAGAGCTTGCAGGCTCAGCTTCCAGAAGAGGTGACACTTCTGCTGCCTTAGATATCTGAGAGGCACACTGATAAGTCTCCAGAAGCAAACAGCACAAGCTTGTTCCTTGTCCTGTGGAGGTTTTCTCTGTTTGTTGCTTTGTCCTGTGGAGGTTTTCTCTGTTTATCTGATCTGTTGCTATTGAGTTAATCCTATGGCTGTCCTAAGTAGCAGTTTTCACACTGTTTCTTATAAAATGATCTTTAAAACTATTATTCTGATAATCTTAACATAATTATATTGCATGTACATGAGATTATTGCAAGTCTTTATTACTAACATTAGCTAAATAAATTACCTAACAAATTTATAATGCATTCCTTAAAAGACTATCCACATGTAATTATATATAATTTAGAAAAAGCTCAGAAGATGGTGTGCTGCGTTTTTCTACAGTTCTATCTGCATTGTTGAAATAAATTTAAAGTATGGGCACTTGTGAGTTTTCAATTTATAGTTTTGCCTGTAGAAGTCAACTATTTTGTCATTGATGCCACGGAAATAGTTTTGCTGGAGATCATACAAAGCCTGTGAAAAATATTGCATGAAGTCAAACACTATATTCAGTTACAGGAATAAACTGGGAAAAACTCTCTCTGTTTTAAGCCTGATGTAGACTTTGGTTCATGATCTAGATGCACAAGTGCTTATCAACACAATTATCTGATTTTGTAGACTTAAATAGTCCACTGTCATATATGCAAATCTTCTAACAAGGGGTGGCCTTTTTTTACAGACTTCTGGCAGCTTTAGTCAGTGTGTCACGTGAATCTATAAATACAAAATATTTGTTGCACATTTTAATGTGTGACTTTCTAGCCTAGAATTTTTACTAAGTTTTAGATAGAGTTGCAAGGATAATGAGAAATATGAAACTGCAGAGGGCTATATTTTTCAAAGGAAAGATGGTTCTTTTCCCAGGAATGATCTATTGCTTAGTTTTTTAGTTGATACAAAATAAGATATTTCTCAGTTGTTACTGACTTGTGACATATCCATAAGGAGTCTAGTCATGATGATTGATGGGCTCCTTGAGTGAGTTCTTGTCTTAAAAACCGAGACTTCTGAGACCTCCTTTCTCATAGATTTAAAGGGAGACCGGTCTCTTTATGAAATGCTTTTATTTTGTGTGCTGAGCTGAGTGGTATGAAAACCTCTGAAGAACTTAAAACTGTTTTAGTAAACATGCAATGTTGGTTTCTGCATGTATCACTCAAAGTGGTGATGGCTATACAAGCTGACAAAAAGATTTTAGCCCCAAAATGTGTGCTGTTAATGCCATGGAGATTTCTATGGAGATCTTTGCGCTAAGATGTCATCTACTTGTTCATTTTGTCTTGCATTTGAGCCTACTGGCATTTGAAGTCCAAATATTTTCTCTTTTTTTATACAAATTCCTTTATGATTTTCTGGGCTGTGCCAAGAGGAAAAAAGATAGAAATGAGAGCCTATTGTGAGCGTAAGACTTTTTGACATATGCCTCTTCCACAGAGTTTAGAAATTCTGGAGGGGAGCAGTCTCTACTCTGACAACAGAAGAGGAATATTCAATGAGTCAGAGAGGAGTCAGAACATCTTGGACATGCTGGTCTCTGCAATAAAGCTATGAAAATCTATGCACTTTTGTAAGAAGAATTAATGAAGCTACTCAAGCACCTGTTGATGCACCATTCACCAACTTCTGTGGATGCAGTTGAGTTTTTTTCTCTATCACCTACATAACTTTAGTCTGGCTATTGGATCAGGGCATGCTTGTTTTCATAAAAAGATAATTTATGAGCCAGTCTCTCCTTACAGATTTCACAGCTACCTAATTCGTTCATTTTTCTGACACTGAAAATTAATTTCCTATGTCCCTTGATGTTGCATTATATGATGACTAATAAGAATCTTTACACTCATTCTTGAAAAACAAATAAAACCTGAATGTGAGTCTAGGAGAGAAAAACTGAACTCTCTGGAGGGAAGCATTCTTCTTTTCCATCTTAGCAATTACAAGTGTGAGCCTTTGCTGCCCTGGGATTGAACGGATGCCATATCACAGAGCCAAGTGCAGGATGAAGCTCCAGGGGGAAGACACAGCCCATGTTCTGGAAGAAAATACCACTAGCTCCTCATGCTACTATGATAAACACTGTGAAAATGAAACATAGGGAAGCATAGGCTTAGAAATCTCTCAGCATAGAAGAAATCTCTTGTGGAACACTTCTTGCAAAGCTACTCACATGCAGCCAACCATGCTCAGTCAGGCCATAGTTTTGTTGATACGATGCTGTGCTGTTGCCCTTGCTTGGGGTTATTCTATTTCAGATGTAGGACTTTGCATTTTCCTTTGTGGGAACTAACCACAACTTATTTGCTCATTCCTTCCAGTAATCATTGTGCTCATTTGTGCAAGAACAAATAAGTTTTGCTGTTACACTTCCTACAAGGAGTTAAAGTAGGGGAAGCTCTTTTGTGGTTGCTTGCATATTTTAACCTATTACCTTAATGCCCTTTATTGCAAATTTTCAGGGTTAAAAAATTTCACCATGCTTAGAGATTAAAAAGCATGTCTCATACAGCATCTAATTTTCTCCTTTTAGAGAATTTTCATGTATATTCAATCATCTGAAGCAATTTAATCTACTGCGGTATTGTGGAAACTACAGCTCCTTTCTCCTTGAACTACTTTTAGTGCTTAACCAAATTGAGCTATGAAAGAAAAATCTGGGCCAGTTCATTTGTTGAGCTTGGTTACTCTTGTGTTTAATATTCTCTAATGATCCACTAGTGTATTCCTGAATGTGTGTTGCTATCGAATAGATTATAGCACAGATACCTAAGCAGCATAACAAAAGGAAAGCAGTTGCTGGAGAGGGATGACTATTAAGTAATATATTCATGAGGAGCTAGTCTCAGTTTGGCTGTGTTCACAGATTATCTGGATCTTTTTAATTTAAGAATCTTGATAGACACAAAATGTAACTGATATGAAAGTCTCCTAGAAATAATTGATGAGGTAATGTTCTCTGAGGAATAAGAATTTGCTGTGCTCTGTCTTTAGCTTCTAACAGATATGAATGAACACAAATATTGCACTGTTTTTGGCAGGGAGTGCTGTGGTAACACTTGGTATGTAATGCTCTCAGGATTTTCAGTTCTGGCAGTTGCAGCTTCCACTTATCTGGAAAATTTGCTTTTAACTTGACATTAAATGAACATGAATGAGGCTGGTCATTGGTAAGTGAGTAATCCATTATTCTGTAAATGCAGACGACACCATCTAGTTGTGCCTAAGAACTGAAATTGTCTACTCAGCAAGGAATTTAATATTAGAAGGCAAAACATGATTGAAAGTAATATATTCAAAGAACGTTTCTTATTTATATTTCAGAACACATTTCTGAAATACAGATAAACAAACTAAAATATTATTCCACTCTTTAAACTGAAATAGTGTAGCTTTCTTTTTATCAGCATGTTGGATCATCATTGTTTTCCCAGTCAGGAATAGTTGGACAAAGGCAGCATAAAACCTCTCTGCTTCTTGTGGTTATTTGTATTTCTTAAATATCAAACCAAAGGGACAAAGCATCTTCAGACTCTTCTTTATCTTGTAGATAAAAAAGAAGATAAAACTTGATTTCCCTCTGAGGTCACAGCTGAAAATTAACTGTCTGAACTGTGGCCAGACACAGTTTTCAAATTCTATTATTTAGGAAGTTAATTCTATTTGCATATGGATGTCCCTATATTGTTTGGATGAGCAAGGAGAAGTACTGCATATCAATTCCTTTCTCTTAGTTAACTCTCTTGGAAATGAAGAGCTGGTGGTTCCTCCATCTTGAGAAATCTCAAGGCAAATAAAGTTCAGAAAGACCAAATGAGACACTTCACTGGAACAGGACTCTAGATAAATTCGTGATAAAATATCTAACAACTACAAAAGAGCTTATAAGTAGAACTCTTTACAATAAATTGTCCCTATATTAGTAAAATGCAGCAAAGCAAAAATGGGTGGCTGTGTGCAACGGTAACAATAACACTGGTTTTTAGAGACTCTGAAGGCAGCATGCTCTGTTAAAATTGTGGAGTTTTGGATCTGTATGAGCCCTGAAGGTTGACATCTGACCTATTTTAATGAAAGATTTTATCTATTGATGTCTACATTAACTAAATTAGTTTTGTATAGAGTAAGTATAAAAGTTTATTTTATAGATGATTCCTCTTCAGAATTAGATCTCTTCCAGTATGTGTAATTGCAAACCATCTGTCTAATTCCATATGATTAAAAAAAAAACAACAAAAAGTGACATTGAGTCATTTAAAACAAAATAGTCCTGGCACTTCTGAAAAAATGAAATATAATTCAAAGAGTGGGAACAGAAAATAAAAGATGAGGTGAGAGGACAAAATAGCTGTAGTTCTTCTCTGGAATCTAGATGCCACAAATGCTTTCTTGTATGCAAAAAGTAATTTCAGAAAATAACAGCTCCAAATTTAAGGAAGGAATAATATGAATGAATCCAGCATTATAAATATGTATTGATGATTACTTTATATTGCACAAAAATCCACACATAGTGCTTTTATTAAATGTAGTGACTATATCATCACTGTCTCATGAGACCTACAAGGTGCTGCTTAAGAGTAAGATGGGTCTTTGGATTTTTTTTCCTCTCTCTTTTTTTTTTTTTTTTTTTTTAACTGAAGGTCTTGTAAATCCATCTGTTACAAACAATTATTTACCCTGGAAATGCTGATCACAGTGTCAATGATCCTCAGCTTTTTTCTTTCTCTGTTATGTTTCTTATAAAGACATCTGCATTTGTGTTAAGTTGCACCTTAGCTTTCAGTAGAAATAGTAATATGTGTAATAATACATGTATATTACCCAAATTAAAATAACTAAATATATATACAAATTAATATGCATATATTAATGCACTGAGACAGGAATGTGGGTGGAAATTGTCTTATTAATGAACATTTGATATGTCCTTTAAGATCTTGAAAACAATATAATAACTAGGTATTTTACTGCTGGTAGAAATTGAGCATTGTGGAAAAGAGATACATTCCAACTTGTCTATTGTTTTCACCTTGTTGCAGAGTTGTTAATGTGGATACATTCTTTAAATTGAGTAATAGCTGTTTAAAAAAATCTATTGATACAGACTTTAATCTGTAAAGAATTTACTGAATACAGTTCCTAGGAGAACACTTTTTGTTTGATTGTCCATAGTATGAAGGAGAGAAGAGTTTTTGTCAAAATGTGTAAAATCATAAAATCATAGAATTAAAAAGTTTGGAAAAGGCCTCTAAGATCATCAAGCCAAACAATTAACCCACCACCGCTGTGTTCACCACAAAACCATGTCCCCAAGTGCCATGTTCACACACCTTTGGAGCACTTCCAGGGATGGTGATTTCACCACTTCCCTGGGCAGCCTGACTGAATTAGACGAAGAAATTATTCTTATTATCCAGTCTAAACTTTCTCCGCTGTAACCTGAGACCCTTTTCTTTCATCCTGTCATGTGTTACCCCCACCTGGCTACACCCTCCTTTCAGGCAGTTGCAAAGGATGAGCAGCTGCCCCCTGAGTTTCCTTTTCTCCTGGCTGAGTAACCCCAGCTCCCTCAACTGTTCCTTTTATAATCTGTGCTCCAGACCCTTCTCCAACTCTGTTGCCCTTCTCTGGACACTCTCCAGCATCTCAAATATCTTTTTGCAGTGGGGGCCCCAAAACTGAACACAAGATTTGAGGTACTACCTCAGCAGTATCTAGTACAGTGGTATGGTCTCTGCCCTGGTCCTGCTGGACATAGAATTTTTTGCTACAGGTTAGGATGCCATTGGCCTTCTTGGCCATGTGAGATGAGAAATACTACGAGGAGAGCACACCAGGGGGGCTGAATTCAAATGCGTGTTGGTGACTGCTTATAGAAATGAATTTTGCATGTATAATGTAGGAAACTTGTAATTGTATTGGCATGTTCATAAAACATAGTCAGGATAGCTGCACATCATCTGCTAATTCACCTTATTAAATTAATAAAATACTAATAAAATTTGCTATTGTAAGTTCTGTTTGTTGTTGGCTATGAAAATGACTTCAGGATATAGCATAAAATCCCAGGTAGCTGTCACTCTACTGTTTCATTTTCCAAACACAAAACAAAATTTAAGCAAATAAAAGAGCTGTTTTTTTATTCATTAGCATTACACAGGTTATTCTTTTCTGTAGATAAAAGAGGAAAGAACAAAGTGCATACGACCATAGGGTCAATGATGTTCCTTAATGTATTTCTGACAGATAGAGTTCAACAGGAAAACAAGTCCCCTTGCAGGCTGGACTGAAATTAAAAGTTTCAGTCATGCCTGTGTTACTGAAATAGTTATTGTTTGATTCCTTTAATTACACATTTAAATACTTTGATTTCTTATACCCTTAAATGGAGGGAATCTCCAGATCTCAGCCTTCTTTCCTTTGGCCCCTCTGTTGTAGATTAATACAGGTGGGCAGCTCAGCACCACACAGGTCACTCCCCCACCATCAGTGGGACAGCAAAGAGAGAAAGAAAAGTAAAATCAAGGTAGACCAACACCTAGCCTGTTCCTAGGTAAAAGGTGGCTAACCTCCTAAACTCCCTTCTTTTCCCTTTTATTGCATAACTGACCGTTATATGGCATGTAATACCTTTGGTTAATTTGTGACATATGTTCCCTCGCAACCTCCTGTATGAGTCCCAACTTATTCACTATGGTAGAGCAGACTGAAATAGCAAGGATCTTGGTGCAAATGCTGTCTAGCAAAAGTTAAACAGGTTTATTTATCTGTCTTCCTTTGGCCATAAATCTAAACCAGCACCACAAAAGCTGCTATGAAGAAAGTCAACTCTATCCCAGCTAGACCCATCCTCACAATACACACATTTCTATCAGATTAAATCAACAACCTAGGAATCCTTTTCTTCTAAAATGATGGAGTAGAAGACAGAAATATTGGGGGAAAGAGATGAGCAGTAGGAAATCTCTTCCTTGTTTTCCCTCTTTCTTTAAATAAGAAATCAGTTCAAAATATATGGACCAAACTCTTCAGTGAGTTGAAGAGGATTAAGTCTGTGAGAGAGCATGTGTTTGATGAGGATAATATCTGACAAGCAAACCTGACAAGCATAATGTTCACAAGATTCCAGCATCTAAATGTCTGCTTAGTTGAGGAAGGTCTCAGTCATTTTCAATCTGCTGCTCAGAAAAAAGTTTCTGAAGCCCCTAAAAAGGATCTGACAGAGAGATAAAGTGCTGATCACAGAGAGAAATAGAAAAGAGATAAAAGAGAATACAAAATACTGAAGAAGGGGGAGAAGAGGAGGGTCAAATCAGAGGTCTCTCTTTGTAGCATAGGAATATTATGCAAAGAATCACTTTTATCATTATTAAATGTTCCCTGCATAAATTCCTGACAAGTTGACAAGAAAAAAGGTGCTAAACAGAGGACCACGAAATCTTCATTATGTGTAGATTTCCAAGCAAATAAATTATACAATATTGTGGATAATTTACAAATAAAATTGTAAATGATAACATTATGCCTTTTGTGTCTTAAAAGCTTTCTTTTTTATTAGGGTCACCATAAGCTTCATTATTTTGAATTTTGATTCTTCCAGAGCAGATAATGTGCTTAACTGCAAAAGAACTGATCACCATCTGCACCTTCTATTTTCAGAGCTCCTTCCTTTGTTGATGGTTAACATACTACAGTTCTCTCAAACTTTGGCCTTTTAGAATAGCTCTTTCCAAGGGAACATTTCAGTAATATTTTTGAGTTCTGGAAACTCTGTCAGAGTCAATGGTTAGGATTTTTAGTTAGCTGTATTTCAGAGACACAGCACAAAGTTAGCACTTGTAATCTTCCACAAGGAATAATAAAAAGTTGATTAACCAACAGAATTATGTCAGTTTTAACTTCAAATTCATCACTGAATTCGTCAATGTTTGGTGTTCTCTTTCTTCTGCCTTTGGAGAGTGGAAAGATACTACTGTCAAAGTTACAAGGACAATTCACTGTCAAGAGGAATGGAGAGTTTCATCTGTGAGAGGTGTGTGAGGGTTTGCAGCTCTGAAACTCTCTCTCCTGGCCTGGACTGTTACGGGCTCTCCTGCCTTGGGTCCTTTTGAGCCTGGCATGCTGGTGGGAAATGGGACTGACTTCCTGAAATCTTACTGCTTTTGGACCTTCTGTAAACACATTTTTCTGGCGGAAGCCCTGTTGTGCCATTGTGCCAGGTAAACTCTGACCAGCACTGCTCAGTAATCAGAGCCTTATCAGAGGAGCTGAAGTCTCAGGATATTGAATAATACATTTCCAAGCCTGGTCATTTAGGGCAGATGTTATTTCGTTCTGCTTAAGATATTCAGAAATGACTCTGTGGGGATGGTGGGGGGAGGCAGGGAAGGGATGGGAGTTACCAAATAATCTAGAAGCTTTAAGAGTGCAGGAAAGAGAAGGAAATGAGATGGCCATGCCTGGAAAAGGTTTCTTTTCTTGACACTATTTATGAATGACAGAGCAAATAAAATGCTTGACAAATATCTTGTATTTACTGTAAGGCTCTATGAACTTGCTTATTGATATAGCATTTTATTCACTGATAAATATATCAAACTTTGATTCAGATAGTAAATATTGCACCTTTTTTCAGCATGGCTACCCAGAAGAGTTTGAGGTTTTTCATAGTATCACAGCTGTTATTAATATCATTACTGGCCAAAAATAAATTTTCCATTCATTTCTCAATATTATTTCAATTGTTCCACAGCTCATTCAAATGCATTTTCTGCCATAATCTACTCTACTGTTATAAGTAATACACTTTTCCCTTTCTAAAATACTTTTCTACCATAAAAGGAAAAAATAAAATATTTTAAATATTAGAAAAATCCTAGAACTGATTCCATCTCTACATTGTTTTAAGAGTAAAACCAAATAGCATCAGCCTATTCTAGATTCCAATAAAACCTTAATCTATGTTATAGAAATATTTCTCTTGTGTACATTGTAAGTGCATAAACACTTTCATTGCCCAAGTTTGCACACTATTTTCTCTTGCAAGTAATCAATCATATTTTTCTCCCTAATTCAAATAATTTCAAATATGTTTCATTTTTCTTTTGTCACTGTAATTTCAGGTTCTTAAAAAGTGAATTTCTTTAGACTACTTATTTTCAATGATTTTAACTTTTTAATAAAATAAACGTGTAGCAAGATGTCTAACTCAGACAGTAAGTAGTGCAGATTACATTGTCCTTTGAATGTGGAACAGCTTTATTAATTCTTAACCAGTAATAGCATTTTGAAGTATTCTCCTTCATCTCCAGATATTAAAATGCATCTACACCTTTTCTGGTATCCTTTGCCGATGTTTTTATAATCAGAAAATGGTCAGTGGCTCTTCAAGGAGGCTGAGATGAAATAAAATTTAAAAATTGGATAGGATAGAGGAATTGAAAACATCAGCATGCCCAGCTTATTGTCTTAGTATCTTAGTATCTTAGTCTATGAAGTTTATGCAACAGAAATCATAATTAAGGTTTATAGCCAAGCTTTATAAGTAATATCTCCCAGTTAATTATTTTGTAAGTTATTCATAGTTAAAAAAATGCAACCTATTTCTTGGTTTGCCTTTATGGAAGCACATATACACATCAACATGCCAGTTAGCTTCCCAGAGTGGGGAGAGAAGCCTGTTTATAAAAAAAAAAAACATGCTAAAAATATGTTATGCAGATGAGTTTCCTCTGCAGATGACATGACCAAATAAATAAGCAACACTCTACAAAATGGTACTTTTTGTTCTAGTAAACAACTGTTTTCTGGGTTTGTGGTTTTTTTTAGATACTGTGGTCAGACATTTGTCTTATAGACCATTTAGAAAACAAGGTATTACATAAGTTTATCTGATGAATGGAACTGCATACTCATTCAAGTTATGTTTAGAGATTTACAAAACCAATTTGCAACCCATTTTGTCCTTATCTGTTATCTCATTAATGCTGCTTGCTATTTTTAAAGAGGTTTTTACTGGATGTATGATCTTAAAGTTCAGCAGCAACAGCTCTTTTTTTCCTTCTAATTCTGCAGAACCATATTGCTGTATTATAAATACTTTCCTCTAATACTTTCAGGAAATTAGAAGGGAAAATTAGATTTTTTTTTCTTGTAGTAGTGAAATCATTTACCTCTGCTTACAAGGAAGTTTTTAGAGAAGTTACTTATAGGTAGAAATGTAATTGTATGCTGTCAGCTACTGAATCAACTGATAATTTTTATTGGCACTAAAATGTAATAAGAGTCACGGTAGCAGAGTTCATTAGACCATGGTTTTGATGCAAAAAGTGTAAAACTAAGGTGGATAGAAGCTTCATCATCTTTTTCTTCCTACACTTCAAATTATATTGGCAAGTATAATGCTGGGCGGTTTTATCCTCCTCTCATATTTGAAGATAAAGGAATATAATTTTGACTCTAAAGCTAGGGCTGTTGCTTTGTTATTTGCTGGCTTAATAAATATTTCCAGATGACAGCCTGAGAGTGAAAAGTTGTGCGATCTTGTTGGCATATTCAGCCCCAGCACAACATGTGGAAGAAAATGTGTTGACTTTAATATATTGGTCTTAACCTAAAATGATACAATATTTTACTAATATATGCTTATTTCAGTACCCATTTCACACATGTGCCTTCGGTTATCTGCCATGGCAGAGAATATGTTGTTCTGTATTTAATACCTTGTAATGCCTTGAAACTAGCTCATTTCCAGTGATTTGTGAACCTGTCTTCCTCATCACAAATCTGCCCTTTGTTGTTCTATGATAGTGTTTTATTTATTCCTTTATGAAAATATATCCAGGGTCATCACATGGTTTTGACTGAAAAAATTGAGTAGGGTGTCAATGTTCTTGTCAAACTTATTTCATAGACAGAATTTCATATTTGAGTGACGAGCTCTTTTATTTCCCAGAGGTTGTGGGTTCTCTGTCTTTGGACATTTTCAAAGACTAACTAGAGAAAAAAACTGTGAGCAGCCATTAGATATGAAGTTAGACCTACTTTGTCTGAATAACTAGGTTGTTGGACCAGATGAAATCCAGTTGTGTTTTGCAATATATAGTATTGTTTGATCCCAGGTAGATGAGTATTCTTTACATCACAAAAGGTGAAATATGTCTACAAACAAAACCAATGAGAGTCAGTACATGAAGTAAGATTTTTGGGTAGTGATTTTTACCTATCACTGAAATGTTTGACTAGCAGCACATACAAGTTTTAAATGTGGATAATTTGTTGTCAATATAGACATATATTTAAACAATTCTGATTTTAAAGGAACTCTGCAGTTGCTACAAACTGCCAGAAATTAAACTTTGAGACATTAGGTCACCTTTGAAGTTGCGTGACATATATAAGTAGAAGTTTTCAGGAAAATGAAAACTATGTGTAATTCAGTGGATCAGAAGTTATCTTTCCTGTGTGACTGTGACTTATTCCCTACAGTGCATAAAAGTTTGGTAGGCATTAAAAAGCCAGGCAATCTCCTTTGATGCAGTATTTGAAGCACAAAAGAGTTGAGAGTATCTTGTGATATTACTTGGTAAAAGTACAAAAGTTAGTCAGTATAAAGCCCTGGGAAGGGTTTTTTAAGATGGAGTAGGTAAGGGAAACAAGCACCTTGCAATTTTTTGGACATCAGCACTATGTATAGAGAACTGAGAATGTCAAGGTTCAACCTGAAGCCAAAACTGCCATTAGAAGTATTGAGACATGCCATCAGATCATTAAGAAGCAGCAAAAGCTGACAACCACAGCTGCGGACCTGGCATGGCAGAGGCTGTTGCATATCTCAGCCACAGTTTCAGCTTCTCTTGGCCTTGTTTTTACATGTATGACACGTACCCTTTTACTGTACTCACTAGTGTGTCTTACACTTTTTGGTCTAAATGTTATCAACAGATTCCCAAGGTGAAATAAACAGTTAATGACAATTTTTGTAGGTGTAGAATAGACTAATTTAATCTGTAAATTATATGGTAAATGTCTCCTAAAGTTTCTAATAATCTCAAGGTGTTTCCGCACTCCTGAAAACTTCTGCACTACTGTTTAGCAAAGATTCATTAGGGACATGGTTATCCTGACATGATACATCAGATGTACCAAGAAGCTGACAATGGACTATGTTGTCTCCCACAAAGAAAGTAGAGAGTGGTCACAATAAAATAGGGTTCAGAATATCTCTTTTACAGTTCCCCTCAAGTTGGGTCCTATTTTCAAGTCAAAACATATTGTGCTATAACTTCAATTAGTTATAAATAGTGTGCTTTGCTCAGGTGCTTTAGAAAGGGAATCATAAATTATTAGGACTTTGTTGTGGTTTAGCTCCAGCTGGCAGCTATGAACCCCACAGTTGCTAACAGACTCCCCATTTTTGGGAAGGGAGAGGGAACCAGAAGAGTAAAAGCAAGAAAACTCATGGGTTGAGGCAAATGCAACTCAGTAGATAAAGCAGAAAACATGCACACAAAGCAAAGCAAACCAAGGAATTCAGTCACCACTTCCCATGGGCAGGCAGCTGTTGAGCCATTCCCAGAAAATCAGGGCTTCATCATATCTAACAGTGATTTGGGAAGGCAAGCATTACCGCTCTGAATGTCCTTTCCTTCCTTCTTCTCCTTCAGCTTTATATAACCACTATGATGTCCTGTGGTATGGAATGTTCCTTTGGTCTGTTGGGTCCAGGTGACCCAGCTATTATGAGCACTCCCAGCCCCCTCACTGGTGGAGCACCATGAGGAGCAGCAGATGCCTTGATTCTGTGTAAACCCTGCCCAGCAGTAACAGGAACATTGATGTGTTCACCACAAATCTGGCAGTTTCCGCACAAACCAAAAGCACAGCCCTATATCAGCTACTCTGAAGAAAATTCCCCTATCTCAGTCAAAACCAGCACAAACTTTAATGAAGGGACTCAGTACTCCTTCGGCTCATACTAAGGAAATCCCCAGTATACTTCAATTATCTGCTGCAAGAAAGTTACAAACATGGAATATTGTCTCTTATCTGGAGCTGTCACCCAGTTCTAAGATAAGACAATTGAGTGAGAATGTAAGAGGTTCAGCAGGAAGAAAGAGAAAATGTAGGCTTAGTTGTTCACCTGACAATTGCCAATTTAATAAGAATCCAGGAAAAATTCTACAAGCACTTCTAAATCTTGATGCATTTGTAGTTAGTTTCAGTAGTGTCTCCTATGAATATTGTAGCTACTGAGATGAGATGAGATGAGATATACCTGAATGATAGCAACTAATAAAAGTTGATTGAATGGAGGTAAAAGTTATCAAACCATAGTGTTCAGGTAAGTGAGAAAATAAATTCCTGGAAATTTTCTCAAGAATCTGTTGAAGTCTGTCTGGGGTGGAAAGTGTTTTAAACCATTAGCTAACTAAACATGATGCTGTGCTTTGAAGTGCTGAGTCACACACATATGAAAGCAAAACACCAACAAAACAGAGAAAAGGTCATGAAAAATACCTGATGTTTCAGACAGTTATTTGTTTGAAAAAATTACCAATATCTATATAAAAGCACCAGAGTTGGAGTTCTGTAAGCAGATAAATAGGCAGATAAAGCAGCATTCCAGGCAAATCCGAGTTGTTGTCTCATATGTCATTTATGTAGCTTCTCCAGAAAGAATAACTCAGTTTTCGTGGTTCTATCTGGGCACTAGAGCTTTGTACTTTGGGTATCTAAATCAATAATTAGAATCACTGAAGCACTAGTAAGTGTGGGGCAGTGGGAAGGAAAATTGAAGATGTACACAACAAATTGTTTATGAGCAGGAAACTGTAGAATGCGGAGTTGTTACTATCACATCTATGGAGGAAGAACAAAAATTTATAATTCAGTATGCTGCCTTGTGCCAGCTTTTGGAAGCATGCAGTAGCAGAATTTAAAAAAAAATGATGCACACACACAGTGATTCCATACTGTGTATAATTTTGTCACTTTAAATAAATGTGACAAAAGTGGTGTGTGATAAATAGATGGATTCCCAGGTGAGTCTGCTTTAGCACAATTGTATCTGGGGAGGTTGGTGAACTCTCCTTCTCAAATGTGTTGGTTAAAAAAGAAAAGAATATTTGAGGGAATAACGATATGTATTGCCATGACTCTTTATCTCTCTTCAGTTTTCAAGCATAAAAGGAAAATCTATCAGTTCAGTTAGGAGAATGACAGTTCTGTACATAAATCTATAAGCCAGTAGACCAGAGGAAGGACATCCCTAGAGAAGTCTTTGTAGTTCTGTGCTTTCTTTCTTTCTCTGAGATGCTGTATCTTTTCTCATGTCTTGGACATGTTTCAGGAATGAATTGCAGGAAGATTGCAAACAAAAATAATAATATTTCCCATAAGACTTACTTCTAGATCTTCCTTTTGATGAAGGTTTGGAAAAAAAACCCAGCTGGTGTTCTGGAAGAAAACTGATTCCCAATGCAATGAATGTTGACCAGAGTATTTACTAATATATTTATTATTTTGATTGGACACAGAATCTTTTATTAAAAAGACAATAGAAATACTTTAATAAATTAAGATATCCTGCTCTCTGACCAAGACTGCAAAAAGACAGAAAATTTGTTATGAGTACAAACAAAATTGCACCATGCGTATTGAATAACTTCTTAACACTTGTTTCTCTTCATAATAACACTAATTGTTTGCTCTTAGAGTTTAAGTACCATGACTTTATATAAAAACTTCACAAAATGCTCTCCCTATTTTGTCGTCTTGCTTCATACACAAAAAAGTATTTTATGGGATCCTGTGTTTCTGCTGAACAGGGCCCTGGAAGGGAATGTTGGATCTAGGCAGGAGTAAGAAACCTTTTTTGAGTTAAGCAAGGACAATACAGAATTACAGGCAAAAATAAAATTAAATTAAAAGAAAATACAATAGCATAGGAATCATAATAAAGTTGACAAGCTTACTGTGCTTATCCCCCAACCTATTCCATGTAGTGAAATCCATGTGCTTTTTCTGATGGCACATTTAAATGTAGAAACTGAAACACTTTAAGCAGAGAAAACCATGGCCTATGTCTCCAAGGAAGTTGCTATCTATGCAAAAGGATGACCAGAGTTTTAAGACTGATGGGACTTGGTAAATGGAATAGAGTTCTGGCTATACATGTCTGAAGAGGAATGACTAAGGGGAGGCCACAAAGAAGAGTGAAAACACAGTTGGATGGAGACAATGATTTCTTGACGAACCAGCTATAATTTCAGTAGTAGATTTTACATAATTACATTGCAGTCTTGAACACTTGGGGCATTTTATGATGAAAACAAAGCAACTGACTGCTTCATCTGCTGCTGGGGAAAAACTGTATTAGATCTCTCCTGCCTTATAGACCTTTTTAACTACAAAGAAAACCCCAGTCTTGTATATCCTGTGCATATTAACATGGACTTAATGGATATCGTCTTTGATGAATACACTGTTTCTGAATTTATATTTCATTTTATTTTTTATGTATATGTATTCATACTCTTGACACTGTAGTTGAAGCAGAGCTTTTGAACCTGTGGCTGATTGGCATGACTTCCTTCTTGAAGAGAAGTAGGGGCTTTAGAGTAGGATCAGCATTAACCTGTGCTCCTGTCTACAATTTATGAGTCCGCTTAAAATGATTGCCCTGTCCTAAAACCAGATAGTACACTAATGTTAATGAGAGGCATTGAACTGTTTGATTAATTGAGGCAATGAAGTTATGCGAGATACTGTGTTCTGGGTTTATTTATTTAATGTGCATTGTAACTGTGCATTAAGAAGGAGATTGGAGTTTAACAGTGACATATTGTGTCCTCAAAATCAATGTCATTGATCAGAATTTCTTGAAAAAAAACCCATCTCAAACATGCTTTAGACATTTAGATTATCTATGTGCAAAATTAAACAATGATGACCCATAATTTAAACTATATTGTTTTATGGACTTTTTGAGGAAGTCTATAAAAGCCATATACAAAGCATGTCATTTTCAGGGGAAACAAACCTCTCTAAATGCTCTAAATGTTACCTGTCTTAGTAAATGCTTCCTTTCTTTCTGTGATGCCCTTCTTGCCCTTTATTTTCCCACAAAACTGATGCCTACGATAAAGACCAGACATCAAGTCCTATTGTGTTTTCTGTTGTCAGTATGAAGCAGATTCATATTATTTAACTCCTTGTGAATGTTTTTTAACTGTTGCTGAAATACTGTATGAAAGATGAGTGAAGAATTTTACATTGAATAAATATTGTTCTGCAACAAGAAATGTTGAATTAAAAACCAACCAGCCAAACAAGCAAGCAAGCAAGCAACCAACCAACCAAAACCCCTCAAAACACTAACCCAAAATCAGTGAAGATACAATATTAAATGATATTAGACGTTCTAGTTCAGTACACCGAACACAGTAGTGCATTTTAATTAGTAGAACATATAGCAATAAGAGAATTCATCTCTTCCTTCATTTCAATAAAACTATTTTGAGAAAATAGGCATGTATTGTTCTGAACTTTGAAAGATAGCAGATGTCCGAGTGCCAAAATCAAATTTCTCTAGTTACAAAGTCAGGTATAAAAATATTTGCTTATTCTCATTGCAATTCTGATTTTCCTTTTACACCTTATACTGTGTACATATCAAGAAATTCACTCATTTTGACATTTTTGCATATATTTTTGAGTTACTGAAATGATGTCTGAGAAAATCTGCCAAAATAAATAGTATTTTTACAGGCCTCTGCAGTCTTAAAATGTACATGAAAGAAAAATTTTCTTGAATCTCATGACTTTGGATGCCTTTAAGTGTGAAGCCTAATTTAAGAAAAGAACTAGAGAGTTCTAAAATACCTTTCAATTGCTCACGTTGTTTAGCATGATTTAGTTTAAGTTATACTGTATCATGTTATTATATAAAGTTTTTTAAGCTGTACAATTCAGTCCAATGCTTTCTTCCCAAATGTACATTCATTACAACAGCATTAATATTAAACACCCTAGTTTTTGAAAAGTGTAGAGGATGGAGCAGGATGGCAAACAGACAGAAACAGAAGGTACCTTAAGAATCTGCAGATTATTGATGGCTATCAGCTGTAGCAGCTTTGCAGTTGTGTGATAGTACTTTTGCTCAAGGGTGTACGTTTGGCAAGCTCTGAAACGTTGATGTTGTTCTGAAGACTTGTAAGAATAGAAACTGCTTAGATATAAAATCTCCTTGTGCGATCATTTTCTTTCTTGCGTTTCCTTGAAACCAAATGCTGCATTTGGATTCCTTTGCTATTTACCCAAAACATTTAAAACCTCAGGGCTAAACAAACAAGACATTCCCAGAATGCCTAAGTTTTCAGATTAAGTACATGAGGAGTACTTTGCTGGCATCAGAAAAGGAAGTATGCTATCTATGGAATTAGTGTGTGGATAAATACATAATGAGTCAGAAAACATGATAATCCTTTCCCTAATTATTCCTAATAAGTCTGTAAATTCTATATAAGGAAGATAATATTGTTTGGAAACACTGAACTGAGCAGTGTGATTTAATGCAGCTGCTGGAGATATCACAAAAATGACATTTTAGCCTTTCTTTTATTTGCAACATAGACACCAAAAGTGAAGAAGTTAAACCACTTGTCAGACTTGAGTGCATGTACGATCTGCCTGAAATCTGAACACTTACACTTCCCTTTGAAATTAAAAGCAGTTTTTTCTTGAATAGAGAATACATGGAAACAAACAAAAGGCAGAGATAGATCTAGCTCTAGCAGCTATCAAAATAAAGAAGTATCCATTCAATCCAAACTTGAAAATACCTTTTTATATCACTTATAAGATGATTTTAGAGGCATTGGTGTGCTCATTTGAGCTGAGACAGGGCAGTCTTTTGAAAAAATACAGTGGTACAATTTTATATCCACCAGCTACTTTTGCTTGTGGTTAAAGAGATATCTCTGTCTGATTTCTTGTGGAAGCCTTCCTGATATTTGTAGATATTTGTAGATATTTGGCAGTCGTTCTTTGCATTGCATCTGCAATATCTGCATTCAGCAGGGCACATGGTGTGATTCTTGAGGCTGTCCTATGCAGGGCCAGGAGTAGGACTTCTATGACCCTTGTAGTCCTTTCCAGCTGAGGATATTCTATGATTCTAATGTTGATGTAACTGCAGAAAATTGTCCTGGCTGGAGCTTTGTGGTTTTTAAATCTTGGCCTGGCTCTTATCATGGCCAAGGTAGATAGCTCTCCAAGCAGCAGAACCCCGGGGACAGCAAAATGGCCTTGGCCCTGCTGCCTATTTTTGTTATGTCAGAGCAGTAGGAAAAGCCAGGAGACTTGATGCAGACAGACAGATGCTGCTGGGGCTGGTGAAGGATCCATTGCCAGCAGCACCACTCAATGTTTCTCCTCTTTTGTATCCCTCATATTTCTGGAAGATGCAGTGACACCAATTCTCCACATACTTCCCTATCTTCCCCCTTCCTCTTTCCCTTTCAGGTGTCAGAAACTCCTTGTCTTCTCCTCCTCTCTTCCTTACAGTAATCCATTTCCTCTGGGTACAGTTGAATGTGCGTGTACTGCCGGAAGTCTTGAATGGGCTCAGTGGTGAACGCCACAAATAATGTTGCTGGACATGGCCATGTTCAACACTCAGAGCTGACACTGTTTGACAGCTTCCCTCCCTGCTACTGTGGTGGTCAAGGCCTGCCGAGAAAACCATTTAAGCAAAGGAAGTAGGTTCTGAAGCTGTGATTCTTCTTCTGGTCCTGGCACAGTTTTCCTTCACAGTTTTAGCTCAATCTGTTGGCTCCAGTGTGCTTTAGTCCTACTGATAGAATTGGGATTTCTATTTTCCATCTCGCAGGAGATAGGCTGCAAAAAGTATTATGAAAATCTGGGTTCTGGAAAAAAAGAAAAACTGAGCACAAAAGAGAAGTAGTTTTTCTGTTAGATACATGGTAATATATATGGTGTTCCACAGACAGTAATGCAACAACATACAAAGATGTAAAACAATAAAGAATGAATTTAGTGCAATTCCACCAATTGCATTCTTACAGTAAATACCTCTGCATATCAAAGAAACATTCACAGGCCTTTTTACTGAGTACAAGACTGCATGCTGGTTGAAAACTAAAATATTAAAATATTGGTGTGTGATACATGGTATGCAGGTCCCAGGAAGTGTGAAATTTGTATAACAACTTTTTTATAAAAATGAGCTTCACTGGTCCAAGCACAGTAATAAATGGTAGCAATTAGTAAAATAGCAGTAATACTTTGAGCTTATATAACACCTTTAGTTACAGTATTTTGAATAATTTTACAAAAATAATGACATCAGCTTCTCAACCTACTGAGAATTACCTTTAGTAATCCTTTATTTGTGTTCTACGTATGGAACTAATGAAGTTCTGAACACTAAATGACTTTCCATAAGTTCATGAAGCATTCTTCAGTGCAGACAAGGACTTCTGCAAGATCTGAGTTCCTTCCTACTTAATTACTTCTGTTTTTCTAAAAGACATTGCTAGACAAACTGAAAAAGTACAAATGGAAAAAAATACCTAGGGAGGAAAAGTTTTATCTTCATCTCCTCTCCCATCCCAATAATAAAAGGAAATCATACCTGTGAACTGGATATGAAGTGAGATTTATGGAATTACTTACTCTGCAATAGACTAAAAATTAGTTTCTGTGGCAACCACTGCACCTTCTGAAATACAGAATACCTTTACAATAAACATATATACAGCACAACAAAGTGTTTAGCTTATCTTTTATTATTTTAATAAGTAAGAATTTATGCTGCATATAAACCTACATTAAATGATCTTGAATATATTTTTAATGTTATGTTCTGTAATGTGTGCATTTTTAGAAAGGAATTAATATTTTCTAACAATGGTGGTGCTTGTGTTTTTCCCTGAGAGGAAAATGCCAGAAAAAGTGGTTTGAGAATGCTGTTGGTATGTGAAAAATTGGAAGTCCATGATGATTTCCTTATTAAGATTTTATGATTTATATAGTTCACATCTCTAACACTCAGAAAAGATTCAAATGAAAAGTGATCTTTTTAGTATTGATAATAGTCTTACTTTGAGTGGGAAATTGTACTAAATGATGTCTGTTGCAGCCCATATTTCTATGATTTTATGAATAATTACCTTGTGAATTAGTTTGTGCTGATTTTAAAGTCTCCTGTCTCATATAGGTAGTAGTACTTCTTTAAACCATGTAAAGCTTCATTTAAATGAATTACAACATGCCATGTAACAGAAGTCATGGAACAGAGGTTCTTTTGAGAAAAAGTTGATGGAAGAAATCTGGGATATTTTAATATAGTTTGTTTGATTTGTCATTAAAAAAAGGGGGGAGGAGCAAATATATTCTACTAAAATTCCTCCGGAAACAGGTTAAATTTTATTTACTTTCACCTTAGATGCTTGGAAAAATGCTAAGTTCTGTACTACATCACGTGATTTGACATCATGCATTCAAGTATCCATAAGCTCATAATTCTCAGGGAGAAGGTTGCCGCCAGGAGCAGAAACCCTGGAGTTTTTGAGATTTCGGATACAGCAAAACCATTGACCTACCTTGGTGAAAGGATTCCAGGGTTTTGCTCCCATGGAGAATTTTAATAAGCTTGTTTTTCACTCTGACTCAGAACATAACTGAATTTTAAGGTTTCCATGGAATAGATTTAATGCCTCAGTGGAGAATGAAGTCTGACACAGTTATGCAATATGTGACATAAACCTCTGTAATAATCCATGACTATATAGCTTTTTATCTCACTCTTTCTGTAAGTAATTATTATCTTCTTAGGTACTGCACAGAGGTGAGTTACTCCTTTTTTTGTTAATTTTAGTTTTTGGAAGAATAATCATGATACTACATTTGAATATGCTAAGATTTTTTGCTATATTTAAACCCAAAAAAAATTTTTTTTTCACAGCATCTCTATAAAAATATAAAAAGATTTTTGTGATCTGACACAAAAATGTATCAAAATAACTCCTTGAGTTGTTACTATATGGGGGATTGACTCAGAAACAAAACAGCTTCCTCAAATGTGAATGTAGTGTTTTGTTCTGAGTAAGGCGTGAAAAGAACTGTTAAGAAAAGGTCATAGACGAAAGGAAACAGGCACAGGAGGGTTTATTAGAGAAATGGGACTATTTCTTCATTGCTGTAGAGGGCTGAAACGTTATCTTACATAATTTTCTGTAGCTGAAAGTTTAACATGAATTATGCCTACCTTGTGCTTGTTGTTTGCTGTTATATGCATGAAGAAGGGTTAATATATTGCAGTAGGCTTCAGTAGAAATGCCTGGCAATTTGACACAGTACCTGTGCACTCCAATAGCTGTCATGCACTTCCAGTCATTTTCTATTGGAAGACTCATTAAGGTCTTTAAACTTAGGTGATCATACCTTATATTTCAGACTATTGACAGATTTCTGAGGCTCCGTTACTAATAACTAGTATCAAGTAAAACAAAGATATTTTATTTTGCAAGATGTTTTGACATTTTTATTCTCTGCAGGAGGATGAGGCAAATACTGGGAACCACAAATATCTTGCTTGGAAAAATTTGAAGCATTTGCTTTCTATCAAAATATGAAAATATTTCAGCAGAATTCAACTGAACCTCAAGATTTCAGTCATCATTACTAAGTCTTTTTATAGTCAAGGGAAAGAAATGGACAGTTCTAGGGTCATAAACCACATATCCAAAATTATGGAGTTCAATTGTTGTGTAGAAATATTCTGAGTTGGAAGGGACCCACAAAGTCCCACTCTTAAGTGAATGGCCTATATGGCGATTGAATTCACAACCTTGGTGTTATTAGCCCCATGCTCTAAACAAATGAGCTAGTAAAACACACTTGTTCCAATTTAAAAAAGGAATTCTCTGATATGTGAGAAAATGACCCCAAAAACATATCTTACTTGATTTTTCTGAATGAAAAATAACAGATTCCCAGTAAAAGTAATATTCCTCTCCTATGTACTCAAAACTAACATTTTTTTCCTTAAAAAAACCATTAAATAAAAGCCACAAAAAAAATTATAGTGGCTATATTGAGGCTCTATACCTGTTAGCTGATGACACAACAGCATTAGGGGAGTTCTCTGTTGTTCCCTTGCAAAATAGAGTGATGTGGATTGAATGGTGCTGCATGAAGAGCATTGCATTTGGGGTTTTGGGACACAAGGGCAGGAGCTGGCTCTTCCTTGTGTTGAACCTCATACAGCTGGCCTTGGTCCATCAAGCCACCATGAGCAGATCCCTCTAGAACTTTCTTGCCCTCCAGCAGATCAACAGTCCCTCAGCCCAACCTCTGCAAACTGATTCAGGGTGCATTCAATTCTCTTGTCCAGATCATTGATGAAGATATTAAACAGAACTGGCCTCAGTACTGATACCTGGGGGGCATCACTGGTGACAGGTCCCCATCTGTAGATGTACAGATGAGTACATCTACATCTATATGTACAATCAAAAGTGTACTCTTTAAGGGCTTTGATATTGTGGGGCAGTTTGCAGGAGCTTGAGTCCTTGAATCTCCTCTTTGATATGAAAGACAGCCTATATTATATTGAAATGCAGAATAAAATTTTGAGTAAATTTTGGAGATCAGCAATCGGAGATGAAGTTGTCTGGCTCTGAGCAGAGGAAGGTTTATATTCATTCAACCACTAAAAATGAGATAGTGGAGCCCAAAAGAAATCATGTTGAAAATTTTAAAACTTCTTCTGTTGACAATTTAATAGGCAAAATTAAGTTTCATTTGCGTACATTGCATAGATACATTATTAGATAAAAATTTTATTAGATAATACATTACTAGGTAACACTGTTATGTCACTATGACAGTCCTATTGAATCCTTGTTCTGAAAATCAATGGACTTGTAAGAACATCAATAATGTTCATCAGTACAGATAAAACCTTCTGTAGCATCTTTATCGCTTTTCTTGAAGTAGCTTAAATTTCTGATTAATTATTCATCTTCTCTACTGTCTGAAGATAGGTCTAGATAAGTTTAATTAAAAAGCATCAGCTGAACAGTGTTGCAGAAGGTTCTGCAGG
This sequence comes from Onychostruthus taczanowskii, assembly GCF_017590055.1. Taxonomy (NCBI): domain Eukaryota; kingdom Metazoa; phylum Chordata; class Aves; order Passeriformes; family Passeridae; genus Onychostruthus; species Onychostruthus taczanowskii. Next base: position 431,894 of record NW_024498795.1, read on the forward strand.
GCATCTTTCTGGTACTTTACTTCTCTCCTTGATATTTAAAAGAGTTAACCTGCTGAGGTTATTTTGTCAGGTTTCTGTCAGAATGTCTTTCTCACATTTTGCAGTTCATTGCTGCAGTCTCTGATAATCTTACCACACTGACTGGCTGCAGTTATTACCCTTTATATGAAGGATCTATGTTGAAAGCCAGTTATGAGTTTCTGTCCCAGTGGATTGCATGATGAAGTTGAAGCAGGCTGTCATCCAAAGCTGTATAATAGCCTCAGCTGGGAAATACAAAAGTGCCATGGATTATTGATAGAGTCATATCTGCAGTTCTGCTGACAAATTTGATGCCTCTTTTGCTAGGTTTCTGTTATTAAGAAATACTTCTCTTATGTCACCTCCTTCTCTCTCCCTGCGTGTTCCATTTGGCTTGGCTTATGATTTGGCTTTGTGCCACATGTACAAGAGAAAAATTATATACCTGATGTACTTAATAACCCTAATGTTACAAGGAAAAATGATGAGCTTAACAAAGTTTTAATGATCTTAATTTAAAAGAAAACCCTAGAAGTATAAATTTAACAGACCATTTAAAGTTATTTTTTATTCTACTTTCAAAGTACTTCGTAAAGCATTAGAATACATAATTTTACCTTATCTTGAATTTCTACAGTACAAAGGAAAAGAGAGAAAGGAAGGTTATTCTACCAGTTCTTAATAGTTTAATGGTCATAAAATAAATATCTCATCACTTATCAGAATTATACCCACATTGGTGTAAAAAATCCTCTTCCCCCTTAATTACATTGTATGACATAATTGTTATAAGGAAAACGGAAAATACAATTTTGAAGGTTTTGATTGACACTGATGCCTTAAGTGTTAGCTTTTATATTTTTTAGATTCTATACTGCCTTTGTGTGTAACTCTGAACTTCATATAAAGTGTTAGCAAGTTCTCTTCACAGTTTAGTTAGACAAAACAATTCTTTTCCAACCTGAAAACCAAGGACACTGTTGCAGCTTCTGCCCAAAAAGTGTAAACAACAGTGAATTGAAGAAAGCAATCTGGAAGGATGGGACTTTATAACATGAAACTATAATTGGACAATTAACCCCAATATGTAAATGGATCAAAACTTATAAAAGTGTGAAAACTTGTGACCAGTTGTCCATCTTGGGTCCAGCTTGGGTCCAGCTTGGGGAGAGCCATGGCCAGGCTCTTGTGCTGCCCAAGGTGTATCCTTTAAAGGCCTTTTAATAAATACCTGCCTTATTCCTTTAGTTCTGGCTAGCCTCTGTTCCAGGTCAGCCTCTCTAGGCATCAACACAACTGCCAAAAGTTAACTATTTACGTCATTATGAAAAACCTACCACTGCTACCTCTGTGTTGCAGGTAATTTTTTCTCTAGGTAAAGCTTAAAAGTGTGCATGGTAATATAAGGTAAATTAAAGTGGCAACAGGGATTCTGCAAAGCACATTTCACTTCTCAGTCATCTATTCAGTCATGTTATGGAAGCACAAGATGCAGTATTTGGCTAAGACTGCAGTATGTGTTCAAGATGGAAATGTTGTGACAGAAGACACAGTGGTAGCAGCTAAGAAGGCATGAATGATACCCTTGGTATTTCAAAAGATGTGACATCAAGAACCAATTCGTTAATAAGCGTCTTGGCTAAGCATTTGCAGAGAAGGGTTGGGATGATTCACCACCTCTGCTCCAAATCATATAAGGTTTTGACTCCTCCCTTGTACAGTATTCAGTCTTTCTCCACCACAGAGGATCTCACTGGTGTTGCTGATCATCAGTCTGTTAAGACATAAGGAGCTTGTGCCACAGGTTTCAGTTCTGAGAGGGGCCAGTTGAGATCTACTAGAATGTGTTAAAATGAAGCTGAAATATTGAATGCTGACTTGCCCCTTTTATTAGCTCTTTTGTTAAAAAAAAATCCAGAATAAATGAGAAAATAAATAGGAAAAAAAGGAAAGCAATCCCCATGTTAATACAAACAATGACTGAACAAGGGCAGTAAGATGAAGTTTTCACAGTGCTTTAATCAAGTGAAGTTTTGTTAAAGACCTTATATTCCAAAAGATTCCCTGGCATATGACACCTAAGTTCCTGTCAGTGGTAAATCAATTACTTTGTGCCAAATGACCCTTGTGTAAGAGAGCATTAAAATATCCTCTTTAGTACAGAAATGCTGTGGGAATTACCCTTCACTTTTGAATTTTGAAATAAGTATTTGTACAGAAGTTGCTTATCTGATTTTGACATGTTGCTCTCTGAGGCGAATGGAACCTCATTATTCTGTGCTGTATGTCATTTGTGTTGTGCTTCTTTAGGTACCAGCAGAAAAGGGGCCTGTTGTCTCTGTGCAATCAGACTTCTGTCCTCTAGGATACCTGGAGCTCCAAGGGGGGGAAAGAGAACTTGCTTCTTCCTGAAAACTCATGCAGAAGCGATAGTTTTCTCAGCATCTTGTGGAATAAGGAACTGAGGAGGTGCATGGGTGATCTGGAAGCCTGCAGAACAGAGACTGGGCAAGGGAAAGTCATGTATCTATCCTTCAAGGTGAAAGACTGCAAATTCTGTCTTTCTAGACAGCCAAAGATGACTGTGAAGGTTGCAGCAACCTACAACAAAATTTGCACAGCTTCTGTATTGAGCAAATCTGAAGGAAAGACACCAGCTTGCAAGAAGAAAAGTATCTTTCTAGTTTTCTCCTAAATACAAAGAAAAAAGAAAAAAAAAGTCTTTGAGTTCACTTAAATTTCAGTGATTCTTTGTTATGAGAAAAATACGTAGAATGAAGTATCAAGGTTTGGCAGGCTCAGGGACCCATCATGAGAAGAACGTTGTGATGGTACCTTGAAGGCATTGTGCAGAATGCACTCCTTTTTATGGTAAACACAGGCATAAGGCAACAATCTAAAAGTGTTAGCTTGTTGTCTGCCCCACCAATGTTTCCTGAAGTATTAAAAAGAAAAGTCATAACAAAAAATGTGATTTTGGAGACTGGATATTACTTTCATGAATACAGTGAGGTACTATTACATAAACCAGTACAGATGAGAAATGGTATTTGAGTATATCTATATGCATAAGCATTTCAGTGTATTGTGTGTATGTATATGCATTTGCCTGCTCTTACACACACAGACACACACTGAGATTCATTATTGCTGTTGTATATATGTATCCCACCAGTATATATCCTTTTATCATAAATTAGATAACATCTCTTTTCTCTATCAGTGCTGTTTTAGAACATGGAAAAAAATGCATTTAATCACAGTGTAATCTTTCAGGTTTTGCACAAGAAAACATTCCAGGAGAATTTAGAAGAGCATGTTATAAGCTCTTGTAGAGGACCTCCTTTTGTAAATATGTAGTATTTTTTAAGATGGTATATTCTAGATTTGCACAGAAAGACTGATAGACTGCATAATTGTGTCCAAGAACGTTCCTGAAAAACCTGTGCCGAGCAATGTGTTTTCTATATTTTTTCTAAGTATTATGTTACCATTCTCTCAAGAGTTGATCTGCTCAAAGGGCTACTGCAGAACATGAACAAAGGATTAATTGTGAGAATTTCTTAATGTTTTTAGTGAATATTGAAATGCAATATCTAATGGGAGGTAGTCAAGCATACTTTTACATATAGTTTTATTTTCTGTTACTGAAATATTAAGTAACTGAACCTTATTTTGTGCAACTGGTGAGGAATTGGCAGTAAAATTAAACATATTTTACTAATTATTTTTTAAAAATTGGATTTTGTTTGGGGTTTTTTTTTGTTTATTTTATATTCCATATTTCTTATTGTAATTTAGTGTTTGGGGAATATGAGAACTCTGCCAGCCAATATGTCAGACTGCAGGTTCTCCCAAACTAAATCATATTATTAAGACCTGTACCTGGTGTCTTTCATCCCTACAGACTGGAGTCTCTTAGGGCAGTTTGTGTGTCAAGAATCCCAAAATAGAGGATGAAGGCAGATGCACTCAACAAAGACTGCCAGACAGCAGTGATGTATTGGCTGCCTGCATCACCCAGACTGATGGTTGGTACCAATAAAGCCTCCTCAAAGGAGGCAGCAGCAAGTAACTACAATGTGTTTGAGGTTTTGTTCTTTTTTTTTTTTCTTTCCTTTCCCTTCAAGACTGTCATATACAGGAGTCAATGTGGTGATTTAAAACTAGGACTGGTTTGAGGAAGAGTAGTGTAGCTGATTTCTCTGCAGATAATTAATAGAGAAAAACAATTTTTCATGAGCACCCTGTTTCATCCTCTAAGCAGTTATTCAGGTTGCTGAGTTTTCTCCATTGGTTTTGTAATTATAATCCCACCAAATTCAATGAGGTTAGCTTAAAATTTATTTATTAAAAGTTGTAAGTGACTAAACATAGGATGTGAGAATATTACTCTCATTTTCCATCTACATTACTTAATTTGAATGTTTATTTTGTGATAATGTATCCCATGGGATAAATCCAGTTCCTTAAATATATGAATGAGATATATACAAAAACCATTGAAGAGTGAAAAACAAAAACCATATTTCTCATGGCCTTTCTTAATAGCTAAAAATTACTTTGAAACTCCTGGCGAAGAAAATAATTACAAAAATCAAAATATCTGTTGATTTTTTAAAATTTATTGTTACTGATTGTATGGCTTAAGCATATTTCATTCTTCTAAATTTGCTAAATTAAGGGCCTTTTTGGATTGAACTGAATGATATAAATGCATTTGAGTTTGGAATTTGATTTATCTATAAGGGATTTATACCAATGTACTTCACATTCTTTGACTTTAATTGATCATTCAATTGATTTTAATTTAGCTATAACTTTTACAAAACCTTCTGTACTAACATTCAGTAAGCACATGAGAAATGGGACTTAAGTGGTATGTGTAGGAGCATGCATTCTGTGTTTTGACCATATCTGGTTTTAAGAACCACTGACTATTGTCAAATTCATCTTTAGAAGACTCTTATAATTACTGGAAAAATCAGAGGGTGGAAAAGGTTTGGGTTTTTTTTGATCTGTAGTGTTTTATACATATTTGTGAAGCAACTTATGATACCTCCTGTAAAGGTGAGTTGTAAATTTTCAGCAAAGTAGAGCAAAAGCTAGAGAAATTGAGATATTTGGGTCTATCATAGAGGGAAGTATTGAGATTTTCCTTTATCTTTGTCCTAAAAAAGATGAACTGGGGTTCTTTTTTTAATGGTTGACTTGAAGGTGCACATAACCTGTTTATATCAGAAAGTCCAATACGTGTTTACCTAATGTTTGCTTCAACAGTGTTTCAGAATGTCTGTAGCCATTGAGAAGAACATCAATATCATAAGCTTGAGAAATTAGACTGTTAAAAAGAAAACTTGATTTAAAATAATCATAATGGATTTATGTGGTGATGCAGTAAAAATGCATACTAGATTTCTGTAGACATTTAGACGCCAAGCCTGAGGACTTCTGAAGGAGAAATGAACACACAAAAGCAATTCCATTTCCCTTTGGTCAAATTTATGTCACACACAAATACGCAAAGGCCACATTCTCTGAGGCACAGAAAATTCAAAATAATTTTGATTTATTGTTGCTGATGAGGAACACTCACATATTTAACAATGAATAAGATAAATGAAAAGATGCACCTCTGTTTATGTAATTTTTACAAGTGTAGAAAAAATACTCGAGAAGGAACTGATGGTGTTGTGTATGTAATCTGCACATCAATGAAATCACCTCTCAAACCATATCTTTTCTAGAAAAGGATTAAATTGTTATAAACTTTGCCGAGTTGAATCTGACACACATATGTGGATTTTTGCTGAACCACAGTTTTGGTTTTGGTTTTTATTCTTTGTGTGTTGGTTGGGTTTGCTTTGGGTTTTTGGGGGTTTTTTGGGGGTTTCTTTCATGTGGTTTTTTTTTTTTTTTTTTTGGTTTGTTGTTTTTTTTTTTTAATTTTGGTTTGGGCTTTTTCCAATATGGTAAACAAAGAATAAAAGGATAAAGGGAAGTATCACATTGCCTAAATCTAACAGTTTTGTAGTGAAATCTAAATATTAACAGTCATAACATCAAATTTTTCCCTTTGAAATTTTAAATAGCAAGAGTTATTTGAGTGAGAATTGAGAGGAAATATTTTTCAAAACTTTTCATTTTAACACTTTGTATATAAGAATTCTCAAGGTTGTTTTTTTTCTGTCTACAGGAAATACATCTGTCATGTCCCTTAATGCAGAAGAGGTTTATATTCCTTCAAAAATTTCTATGACAATTTTGATTTTTTTGTCACACTCTTGGTTTTTGCTTCTGTAAAATTTCTATGAAGAACAAGTGGGAAAGTGATTACCATTACAAATAAAAGAAATAATTAAAATACAGAGTATACCCTTACTTTACCCTCCACCGGTAAGTGAACACTGGATTAGAAATAAGAAGGAAAAAATCCAAATTGCATGACTGCTAGTAAGCAACTATTTTTGAACCTCAGGCTGGCCTGCAATGCAATAAAATAAAAAGTTAGGAAAAGAAAGAGATGGCTTCTTCTAAGACACTGTTCAGTTTAGTCAATATCACAGTTAGCAGAAGCACTCATGCAATAAATCATCAGTTTTAATTTAAGATAAAATGTTTGCAACACTTGAAATTTTGCTTCACGTGCATTTTATTAAAGCTGACAAATACAAATCTAATGCCTGTGTTCACACACATATGTGAAGAAGAGGGAAATTTATATAAAAGTCAAGCTTGGGTAAGCTTTTTTGTAACAAGTAAAATGAGAGCTGCACCTTAGCAGCCCTCTTGAATCAATACAGTGGAGTTGAGTTCCTTATTGATTCTCTTGATAAAATGATGCAGTTGTCTCTCTCTCCCCTCTGCCTCCTCTTCCCTATAGTACAGTAGAGCATTAAAGAAGCAGAATAAGAACATTTACAGCCTTCTTAGTGCTGCCCACAGGGTGCTATAAATGCACAAACTGGATATAATTGAAGCACATATTAACTTACCTTCTGTTGTACAGGAAGAACATAAGCAGGCTGTTAATGTGCACAGTGTTGAAACTCTTAACTTGGGGGATGAGAATTAGCTTGCAGTAGTAATTTGATAAGCACCTGGGAAAATTGCAAGCTTCATTTCCTGCAACTTGGAATATGATTAAAAACAGAATATATTATTATCAGGGGTACCATTAAAAAATGTGTAGACAGCATTCTATGATGTTAAAACGGAAATTGAAAGTTGTATCCAGATGTTGAAGATGCTGCTTGTTAATTATTGTCTACCACAGTGCATTGAAAGTGCAATTCAATTATTTGCTTTGTCAAGCAATATTTTGATTAACTTGAACGTTAATTTTGTACATCTGGTGTTTTTCACACTGTGATAAAGGCAGTGTCGAGGTATGTTACTCTGCCGACAACCTCCTAAAATGACAGAAACACATGTGCAAAGCAACAGTAAACCAGAATAAACAAAAGAAAGAGCCTTTCCCATTCCTCCACTCCCCCTGTCCCGCCCTTTTTATTTTAGATCGTAAAGTGGAAGGAAAAGAAAACTTTCTCAAAGGTAATTTGATATTAGTACACAATTTATAATGTATTTATGAATATGTAACTTGAAATTATATTTATCTCCTGGACTTTCTCAGGCATTGTCTTTAATTGACGTGATCTCATTCCGATACTTAGTGTACTAAGCCAAGATAAATCCTCAAGATGTGATCACAGAAAGGGTAATTTTGGAAGACTCCACAGTGGATCATCTGGTCCAATGTCTCTGTTCAAGCAGGGTCACCCCAGAGCACATCGCAATAAACAACCCAAAGTATTTTTGCACAACCTGGCCAGTAGGAAATTCTTAGGTTAGTCTCTGGTGATAACCAGACAAATTGACCATAGGCTTTTCTGGGGGTCAGGGTGAGAAAGCTATCTCAGGAATGCGCTGGGAAAGCACCATTGTCTAAGCCAGAAGAAATTCATTCCTTTCCCATGGCTCGAATGCTGTACTCCCTTTTCACATCCCACCCATTCTGTACCCTTTGTATCTTTCAATAGTTACTCCTGTGAAAACTTTTCCCCTCCCATCCCCCTCGACATGTAGCTGTGCACAAAAACTGTAACTTTCCCTAAAGACGGGGCACTCGCCCTGGAGTCTTTCTGCTGGTTGTTATCCTTCCCTGCTGCCCCTCTGACTCACTGTCTGTCCCTCAGCCTACCCTCCGTGTTTTCCTAAACCTTTGGGACCCTGCAATAAATCAGTTGAAATTATCCAGGACTCAAGCTGCCCTCCTTCTATCTGGTAAAGAAAAAATATCTAGCTGGGGTCCAGCGGGTGAGAATCCTGACCCCGGAAATTTCTCAATTCCATATAAAATTAAAGCCTTAAATAAAAAAAACAACAAAAAAAAAACAAAATAACAAAAAAAAAACAAACAAACAAAAAAAAAAAAAAACAAAAAAAAAACCCAAAACCAACAAAACAAATAATGCAAACCACCCCCCACCCACAAAAACCCCCACACTACCACCACCACAAAAAAAAACTCAAAAAAACCCCACAAAAAACAAAACCCACAACCATAAAAAAAAATCTCAAAAAAAATCCCCAAAACAAAGCAAAATCCACCAGCAAAAAAAAAAAAAAAACAAAAAAAAACAAAAAAAAACAAACCAAACCAAAACAAAAAAAACCAAAACCAAACCCCACAACCAACTAAAAACAAACAAAAAAAAAATAGTCAGGAAAAATAAATTCAAAATATCCTACATGTATCACTTGTGTGGGTTCTCCTTTTCATGGCTGCAGGGCATATTCTATAGTGGGCTTTGGGTGCTCATGTTTCCTTTGAGGGCGGGTAGGGTTTTTCGGTTGGTGGGGTTTTTTTGGTTTTCAGTTTGTTTGTTTTTCTTTTGGACTGTCTCTAGCAAGAGCTACCGTGCAGGTTGGGACTGGAAATGATGTTCCAGGTAGTACTGGCTTCCCCAGGGGAACCTGGCTGAACTGAGGAGGAACTGGCAGCTGCAGGGCAGAATATACATCACAATAATCTCCCCAGCAGCAGCATTCTGCTTCAGAATCTGCTTCCTTAGACCTGCAGCAGGATTTATGGCTGTCTTGTCTGGCTCATTCCCTATTGCTTTTAAGACTTGCACTGCCTCTGTTCCCCTCTCTGTGGACTGTGATATTTCTCAAAAGATTCAGTTGGCTCTCAGCACTTTTTCCCATTAAATAATTTATTTTTATTCAGCATTCATATAGAAATTATTTAATTATCTGAAAGCTACTGTCAGGTGGCATGCAAGGAGAACTTTTATTACCAACTGAAAAACCTCACATATTTGTGTAGTAGACAGTAGGAAACAGATGGCAGTTATAGGAGGTAGGAATTACTGAAAGGTGAAAGGATGTAAATGGGTGTTTTACCTTTTCCTGAAGTGAAAACATAAATTACATAGAAACTTTTAAAATATTTTCTTTTCCCTCTGGGAAAAAATAATCTTTCTTCATTGTAACATGACTTGGAATACAAGTGTTTTCTTCAGTTCAAGAATACTGCATGATTCAAAACAGTGAATTTAACTTATTCAGCAAAATAACACATTTAAGAGGCTGGAAGCCGGTGTGAGAAAACCTTGATTCAATCTACTTAATGACTTTTGTGGCATCATGAACAAATCATGTATTCCCCCTTCTTGGATTATTTTTCTTCCTTGCCACAGAACAGTGATATGAGAGCAAATATGTTAAATGTCATTAGGGAGACAGGACAGAATTGATTTAAAATGTTCTAGAAAAGCTTTCCAGACAGGATACAAGTTTGTCAAAATACTTAACACTGAAAAATTAAAAAAAAAAATTGAGAAAATGTGTGTGTGTGTGTGTGTGTGTGTGGGTGGGGTGAACATTACCCAATGAATGTTAAATGAAGAAGCTCTAATAGACAACTGTTTAAGTTCTTCTAGTTCTCTCAATTTTGTTTATACAGAATTGGGTGAAGAGGAGGTATGGATAGACTTGTGAAGAGAGAACCAGAGTAAAATTCATGTAAACACAATGCTTGTGGTCGTCTTTATGTTCAATTTCTACATTAGCAATAGTTTGTACAACTGAAGTAGGATTATTTGTGTTTCACAAAATTTAAACACAAAATTAAACACTTTCACAAAATTTAAATTTTCACAAAATTTAAACATTTCCATATAAAAGATGAAAATTGAGAAAGTAGATAGGGTTTGTTTGGTTGGTTGGTTGGTTTATTTTACATGTAGCAGCAAAAAAACTGTAGGGCTATTTCTGTCAATTCTAGTTTTTGAAAAGTGAGAGTTAATATGGGACACTTGAATACACAGAAAAGTCATTGCCTCAGGGATACTGGGGCACTTTATTCTTTATAATAAGTTTGTGAAGACTATAGGAATAATAGAGGGTTTTTTCATAAAAGTAAAATTACTAAAAAGCATGAAACTGTGCCTTTCTGGGGCTTTAAGATTTTATGTCAAAGGTAAAATGATTTTATAGTCAATTTCAGAATAAAAATGCTCTAACTCATCAAAATGATCAAAGTAAATTAAACAGGTTTTTCAAGTGGGTTTTTTGAGAGCAAAATGAAGATTGTGTGTTGGGGGAGAGCCACCACTCAGTAATTTTTTATATGTGTCTGCCCTTTTTATTTTTTTTCTACAATCTTTCCTGTTTATCTAGATTTTGATTTATGTTATGATAGTTCAATCTCAGCTCTGGCAGTGACATGTGCTGTTACCTCCATGGAGGAGTTTTCTTTATTTTTTGAGGGTATTTGAAATAATCTAGTTTGACTGAATAAGAAATTTAGTAACACAATACTTCATAACAGTTAATTCCTTTATTCCAATGTTGTTTTGAAATAAATTTGTTTGAATTTACTTTTTTCACAGGTTTTTGTTAATCTAAATGTTCCTTCAAATTTTTACTGCTAGTAATAATTGTGTTACAAACAAGATAACTTCCTTATTCTTTAAAGAGGATTTACAAAATTCCAATCATAGTTGCTATTCTTTCCTCATTGTTTTGGAAAATATCTTTATAATTTTATGGAATTATTCTGAAAGTGAGTAAAACAATAGTTAGCTTAATCTAACAAATCACACGTACATAAATTACAACAGGCAAATTACTTCAAGTGGGCCCTCAGGATTTTTGTCTGCATTTTTGAATAAACAATTTTTAAGGGTTTGTTTGTTCTTTTCTCCATCTTACCTCTGCATGCTAAAATAACTGAGAAATTCACAATAAGTTAAACCATCACAGGGTGTTTCAGAGGCTGAAAATACTATCTGAATGTTCAAGTAAGGTGAATGATATTTTGCCTCACATGCTTTAACACTGCTTCCAAAATCAGAATAGTAGCCTCTTGTCATATCCTTGAATGTTAAGTTTTATGATTTTTTTTTCTGTTTGTTAGTTATTTTTATTCTTATAGGAAATAATATGACTGATAACCCTGTCTCTTGGAATAAAGTAAAGCCTTGAGGTTAAAGCTGTCTAAACTCTTTTTTCAGTTTGCTTTCTGACCTTTTCTTGTATTAGAGCAAGTGAACTAACATCTGAAAAACCTTTAATTTTGGCAGGTTAGGCTACATGTTATTTGGAATAAAACTACAGTTTAAAGACAAATGTCTTCAAACTTTAATACTGTCATATTTCACAGTTCAGCTGAACTTGACTACTTCTGTCATTTTTTCTTTTATTTCTTTAAGCAAATCATTTTTCTAGCATTTAAATTATTTTGTAGACTCAAAGCAGGATTTTTAAGCTGGAAAACAAATGCTCTTAGTTTTGAGCATAGGCAGCAAAAGGGCAAAATTTTGCTGATTTCTTATAATATCAGTCCTTTGAATAGCTTGACCTATTTTCAGTAGTTATTGCTCCTCTGACAACTGCTTTTTTAATACCAGTCTATAAAATTTATGTAAGTTAATGTGCTTTTATTTATCTCATATTTTTAAGTGTGAGACCAAGGGAACACCGATTGCGTCATTCCTAATCACAACCCCACAACAAATATTCCGAAAATTTTCCATATTTGTGAAAATAATGGGCATAGAAATGCCACATGAAACTTCCTTGCTCAAGGATGCCTATAATCTCTCATGCATGTTGTACACAGTCTCCTCCTTCCTTTGGAAGAGACCAAACATAAGCTTGGATGGTGGTTGGTTTCACAATGCATCCAAGACACGAGAAAGAAATAGAAGTATGGGTTGCTCAGTCTCTGGAACCACCCATACCAGACAGGGTTGGCAAGTAGTTTGAAGATTAGTTGTTTGGCTAGTTGTTTGGATAATTAGAATCATAAAATAGTTTGAGTTGGAAGAGACCTATAATGGTTATCTAGTCCAAATCTCCGCAATTGGCAGGGATGCCTTCCACTACATCAGGTTGCTCAATAAGGTCTCCCTGGAGCTTTCTCTTCAGACTAAACAACCTCGAGCTCTCTCAGGAAAGCCTCATAAAGAGGCTTTCATCCCCCTGATCACTAATGTGGCTCTTCTCTGGACTTATTTCTACAGTTCTGTGTCCTTTCTGTACTAAGAACTCCAGAGACGACCAGAATACTCCGGAAGAGTCTCACAAGAGCAAAGGGCAGAGACCCTCCCTTTCCCTGCTGGCCACACTGCCCTTCATGCAACCCAGGACATGTTGGCTTCCTGGGCTGCAAGTGCACATCGTGGGGTTTTATAGAGCTCCTCATTTTTTAGTATCTCAAATTGCTTCTCTCTATTTCTTCATCCCCTAGCCTGTATTGTTACTGGGGGTTGACCCAATCCAGATGCAGGACCTTGTACTTGGTCTTTTTGAAGCTAATGAGGTTCCCATGGGCTCACTTCTGCAGCTTGTTCAGGTCCCCATAAATTGCATTCCATCCTTCAGGTGTGTCAACTGCACCACTCAGGTGTTCCCAAACTTGTTGAGAAGGCAATTGATTCCACTGCCATTGGTCAAGGTTTTTCTTAATTTATGAAAACAAAGAAGTTCTTTTCCCTCTTGAAGGGACAAAGATCAAATGTTTTATTGAATTTCCAAGGAGAATACTTAGTTTTGAAAGAAAAAATAGTGTTTTATTTTGCTGGATTTAATGTTTCACATGGATTTTCTGTTTCTGTTTAAACAGAAAAATGTCTTCGTTAAATATTCTCCACAAGAAACTCTAGTTGATACATTATTTATATTTTTATTTGTATATTTGATTTTGATTTTGTGCAGGCCTTGCTTCATCTTGAGCAAATAAGACTTTGTGGTCTATAGAATCAAAATTTATAATAATGGTTTGTGGCATATTCTGTAAATATATAATATTTTCAGAAATGTGGAGCTTCCATAAAAATTTAACCATGTATATACACCCATTTCCTAGGAGTTTGACAACTCAGTTGGGATTTCATGATGCTCTTTTTTGGTATATTTTACAGTTAGTGTCTGTTCTTTATACTAACTTCTATGGAGGGTGAAAGGCTAAAGCCAGGATAGCTTTGTTTTTTCAGCCTCAACAGAATTTCTCTTTCCTGCTTTCTCCCTGTGATGTTTTGACTTTGGGTGCTGTAGTACCTGAAAGGTTGAGGATGGAAAGAAGTGTCTCAAGTAGGTACTCATGGGAGTGTAGAACATGCATAGGGTTCTTATCCTTTCCAGAATTTATGTCTGACAGGCTCCAGCCTTGGTATGATACCTTATAAGCTTAAGAAAATATGTTTTATAACTTCGAGGAATCTCAGTGTTTTTGACTAAAGAACGTGACAAAACAGAACTTATTATAAGTTGGCTTTAAATTACTCCTTGCAAGAACTATTCCATCAGAGTTGGGGGAAAATGAAACCAAGAATTATATGCTTGCTAATTTTTTTATTCAGAGAATTAGGCTTCTGGAATACAATGAAACCTAGGTTACATTTGAGAAGACCTTGGGTATGTGGTTTATATCAACAAATGACCATGTAAAATAGTCAGCAGACTAAAAGACTTATAATGCAAGATGTACTGAAGCAGTCTCTTAGCCAATAAAATGTTGACTTTTATTTTTTTCTTTTTTACAATAAAATGTTGATATTTTTCTATTTTCACAAAATTCTAGTGTGAATTACTGGGGGAAAAAAAACCCAATAAAACAAAAACTCAAATGCTGAGCAAATTTGCATTGAGAAAATTTCAAATTAATGAGACTGGTGCCTAGGTTTTCAGAGCATAAGCATTCTTGCATAAGCAAGATAACTACAATTTCCTTTCATTTATTGCAGAAATCTTTGCAAGAAAAGTAAAAGTGTAGGGTATTGGCATCTCTGTGGTCTGAGTATTTAGTGACATGAGGTCTTTGAAACTGACAAAGAGTTAGGTGACTACATCAATGAACAAAATATTGATCTTATCAAGTTGAAGGAAAAGAATTTCAGTAAATAACTTTAAGAATTATAACACACCAATTCCTTTTGTTAATGGAATATGTTCTAAATTTCCTCATTATTACTGAGTTCTAAAAATGGTCTGATCTTCAAACACACTTAAGAACATGTTCTGGGTTTTTCTGGGATAGATTTGATTTTCTTCCTGGTGGCTGGTGTAGTGTTCTCTCCCAGATGAAACTAGGACAGAACCATACCTATATAGTCTTGATTGTAGGATTTTTTGATTTAGCAATCAAATTTTAATCTGAATCTCAAATAATCATAGAAGTTTTGTACTGGAAAAGCTGATTCCTATCAGAAAAATCTTCAGCTCAGAAAATTCCATGTGTGCCAGTTAACTAAACAAGACGGTATTGGGAGCGATTAAAATAAATTCCTCTGCATATTGTTTTAAGTACTCTTTTATGTTTTGTGGGGTTTTTTTTATTTATAAATTCATATTTGCTCTCATTTCCCTTCTATTGAATAAATAATTATAAATATAACAAAAAAAAAAAAAAAAGCCCCAACAGATTTATAATAGTAGTCAAAAGGCTTTTGAGTAAATATGGCTTGCAGTCTGATGGAAAATCTGCTGAACTCCACCTATGTGGGGGTTTCCAGAATTCATGGGAATACTGAGGTTTCTTTTCTCCAACCCCAATTTTGCTAGGATTTTGAGATATAGATTTTTTTCACCCAAGGTAATATGGCTAATACTTTGAATTTGGACCCATTTGTGGAAGCTAACTTGGTTATGCATGCAGCTTTTAAAATACCTGATAATAATCTAGTACTATTGTTGATGAAAATATTGTTGACCTTACAAAAAAATTAACATCTCTGATTTCCTTTCCCTTCCCTTCCCCAGCAGCAATGAAACACTGGTCAGTGCTTTCTATGTAATGTTATTCAATGAGCTTTAAGTGGATATAGTTAAGTAGAAGCTAAAGTGCTTTGCATCAGTTGAGAAAAATAATTTATTTTAATAGCTGCTTTTAAGTTTTTTGCTGTACCTGGAAAAATAAGTGGGATTTCATAGTAATATCCATTCTCTTGAAAACTGCAGTCTTTAGGTGGGGAAAAATGTAGCTGCTTTTCTGTCTGGCCTGGGAGTATTTGCAATGAAGAGACGGGAACGACTGAGCTGGATCAGAAGCCAATTTTATTGAGAATACAAAGGGTTTCTATAGGATATATTTGTATGACACTTATACATAGGATTCTGGTTTTGGCAACAATTTCCCATTGTTTATACATTCTGCATGACATCAGTTACCGGGCAATCATTACAAAGTTTACAACATATCTTTTGGTCTCTTCTACCCCAGGGTCTAATCTGTGTCTGTCTCCCTCAATGGTTTCTTATTATAATCAAAGAGCCCCAGTGAAGGCAAGAAAGATGCATCTGGCTCTGTGTTCTCAGAAGGCTAATTTATTACTTTATTATACTATATGATATTAAAGAATACTGTGCTATACTATGCTAAAGAATACAGAAAAGATACTTAATCAATGCTAAAAAGATAATAACAAAAACTCGTGACTCTTTCCATAGTCCTGACACAGCTTGGCACTGATTGGCAAATGTGTCAAAACAACCCACACCAGAGTCCAATAAGGCAATCGCCTTTGGGTGAAAAATCTCCAAACACATTCCACACAGGCACAACACAGGAGAAACAAATGAGATAAGAATTGTTTTCTTTTCCTCTGAGGCCTCTCTCAATGATTTTCAGCTTCCCAGGAGAAAAACCTTGGGCGAAGGAATTTTTTCAGAGAATGTGAATGCCACAGTTTCTGTTTGATTAGGCCTAAGATATCAGGCTCCTTTACCAGTTCCATTGTACCCTCTGTCTCATCTCCCATATGGGAGGTTGGCAAAAGCCTTCTTTTTGCTACATTGGGATGAGTTTGTGAAGGTCGATTGAGTAAACTGAGCAAAATGGGATCTGACTGTTTGTTTTACATATCAAAGCCGTGGTCTTGTGACCACAAGGCAGTGTGGTCACAAGATTCCATTTAGTATTATTATTATGACCAGAAAGAGTTATTGAAGCTATATATTGAATTTTCTTTTTCTCAATTTCCTTGCAATGTTTTCATGTCATCTTTGTTCCTGAAATGTGTTCCTAAAAGTATTTACCAAGACTCATTTTATTACAGTGCTCCAGAATTCTTTTCCCAGCATTTATACAAATTTTAGATGACAAGAGAAAAATCTGGGAGAGCACTGGAGTATTACCAACATTCAAGGAACTGCGTTCTCACCATAGAATTATAAAACTTCACTAGATGGTAAATAGAAGTTACAGTCTAACCAGAGCAGGAAATTTCCTAGACAGTGAGTTTAAGTTGCTTGGTCTAGTTTCATGTCAGAACCATAATAAAACATTTTGGATATAATGTTAAGAAAGTATCTCACCACATTTCAAGGTTTCTTTCTCTTGTTATATCTTTATTTCCCCAGTAAATTTACTGTTAGAGCTGGTGCCTGAATACGAACTCCTTTATCTATTTTAGTTCTGAGAAAAGCCCTGTTTGATTAAATTTTATCTAGATGAAGCTGAAACCAACCAATATTGACTATTAATATTATTTGCTAATAAAATAATTGTTTCTTAGTAACTTTAAATATTCTTTTGATGTTAAACATTGATAAGAGAAGAAGCTAGTACTACAAAACAGCACATATGGAAGAGTATCACCAACCTGAAAGAAACTTTTATACTAAATTATGAATACTATGGGCTGTGCCAATCTAGAATTTCATAACAAGTTCTGATTCTTCTTCTCATAAGATATGAAGGAACTACTTTTACTATCCACTTTGAGACTTTTGGTTGAAGCTGAATCAAATAGTTGGAGTTGAGTGGTACAAATAAAGATTCTACCACAGGACAATACATCTCTCTAGAATTGATGAATCATAATATTTTTTTCAACCACCCTGCCTCTAGACATCTACCCAATAACTGTTACTTCAAACTGTTAATTTTTGTTTGCACTGGCCTAGAGAATGACACATGGGATTTAGTAACTCTTCATTGCACAGATAAAGTGCTCTGTTGAAGAAACTAAGCATATAAATGGGAGATACACAGAGATGTAGATATGGATGAGAACCCCAATCAGTTTGGAGCTTATGGATCAGTTCTGAAATTGTTGAATAGATGTGATTACTTTCTTCTGAATGTGAGTGAAACACCTTTTAGCTTATGTTTTATGTTCTGAATAAGGAAACCATGTTGATCACATTCCCATTCCAACATTCATCTTCCAAATAAGTGGAATGGAGAACAAGGATGTGTACCTGAAGGAAGTGTTAAGTCATGATAGCAGCTCTATGTCAGTAATCAGTAGTCCTGTCTGTCCATGGACACAAGGATAGGAAGGAGAAAGAGTAAACCAGTATTGTAGGAAAACCAAAGCAAATTAAGAATACAGAAAAGCAAAGATTTCTGGATGTGTGACTATAAAGATTTATTAAAAAATTATCTTTTGAAACAGGTAATATAACAAGAGACAAATCTCTATTCATATACACATGGGGGTTTTTTTTTGGCTTTGGCATCTGTTAGGAAAAAAAAAACCCACAATGCATTAAAAAATGATAGTACCTCCTTTATCCAAGAGTAACTACATGTAGCTCCCCTGAAAGAACTGTTTATAGGATAAGTAAACTTTATATGTGTTTGGCTTTCACCCATTGTTCCTAGGGTGATTTGTCTTTGCAAATTTCCACTGAAAGTATTCCTTTCAAAACAATTCAGTTATGACTCTAGGGACTGCTAAAATGCTGCAGAATGTATTGATTCATAGAATGGACAACATAAATATTTCAGAAGGTAAGCTGGAGGAGAAATTGCTTCCACTTAAAACCTTTTCATTTTTTTGCTGTACCATATTTTAAATCTTTATTTGGCCTGAGATGTGGGTAGTGATGTGTTTGTATGATTTTTTTCATTTATTTTTTCCCCTGAATAAATTTAAAATACTTTGGGTCACTAAGTCACATGAAAAAACAAACAAAAAACCAATCCAAACCCAAACTGCAAATGTTGAGATAATTTAAGTGAGGTGCTGAGGTGCTACATTGCAATTGCATTAAAGAAAACAATCCTCTTTTTAAGAGCAAAATTTGGAAGCTTTGTGGAAAGTCAGGGCAGAAGATTTTTATTTTCTAGTGAATTAATCACTGATGAATTAAAAAATGCAGTGTTCTAAATGGTCTTAAAACTGAAATCGAGTGACAGAAATTTTGTTGGTATTATGAAATTAGTCCACATTCCCTTATTTCAGGGATGTGTCAAGGTGAGAATTGAGCTAGTGCTTATAATTTATTATAGGGATTCTTTGAAACAGTAGTTGTATCACAAAATATATCATGTCTGTTATTAGTTTGAGGTCATCAGACTTAGTTGATAGATACAAAAATGCAGCTCAGTTTGTGGATTTTCTGAATCATCTGCAAGTACTGCTGTTTTATTGCACAGTGTAGTGATGTCTGTGCTGTCACTTATTCTCCCCAGCTTAATCTCAGATCAGTGAACAGTTCCTCAAAGAAGTTTCCCTAATAGGATTTATAGCGTTGGAAAGGAGAGATTATCTAGCTTCCAATCCTTATTTTCCTTCTCAGCAGATCTGAGAATAGAAATCTGAGAAAGGAGCAAATTCTTCTCTAATATTGTAATGAAAATCAGGAAATAATTGCACTTGTAGACTATGTAGAGAACCATGAACTATGGCCAATAACTGTGCCCTGTGGCTTGTGAATAAGTTCCATATTTCCATGGTCCAAGAGAGTGCTAAATATTGTCAAGGAAATGAAAAGAATGTTGTGGTGCATGTGCACATTAACTGGCTATTAAATGTTTATTTAAATATTTAATGCATTCTAGTAAAAACTTTGAACTTGATTTCAAATATGATATTTTTGGTTCCTGTCAGAATGCGAACAAGTCATCTTCCTAACATACAGCGAGAAAACTACCTCTGCTATGACCTCTGCTACCTCGTCCACTAATTGCTTTGATTAGTTTGCTATAACACACAGGATCCTAAAATAAACTGCAACATTCATAAATTTAAATAGATTTTGTAAGATAAGACTTTGATAAAAATAAAAATTTATTTACAAAGACAGCATACTTCTTGATAAACATTTTTAAGAATAAAACAAGTTTCATTCTTCTTTCTAGAATGCTCAGGTTCTAGTATGCTTTGGGCCAATTCTTTGGCATAACTCCAGTAGTTTCTGGGGTGGCCTATATGATGTCCCTGGAAGTACTTTTGAAGTCTATGCTAATAGGAAACAAACAATAAAAGACCTTTCAAGAGAGAGCATTTTCTTGGTATTTTTCGTAATAAATTACTTCTTTCAGCTACTGAAGAGGAAAACTATCTTTTTTCAGCACTTCCTGGGAAAGATTTTCTATGTATGGAGATACTGAGTCTTCAGTAAGGAAGTTTTGAGATAAAAACTTGGAAAAAATATCTAATGGCATTTGTAAAAGGTCCTCCAGAACAGTTTATCTACTGTTATAATTTGGACAAGGAAACTTTTCTATTTATCCTGGCCTCTCATTCATTCATTCATTCATTCATTCATTCATTCATTCATTCATTCATCCATCCATCCATCCATCTGTCCATCCATCATTCCTTCAGATTTTTTACATGGTCGGGTTAAAAGCTGGTTTTTTTTTTTACATATTATAGTCTTCCTTTTCATCTGAGCACCTCTGATAGACTATTTTTTCCCTTATACATTTAAACTCTGTTCTGAGGTCTGGGAAAAGAGAAGAAAATTTCTCTTAATTTTTCTTTTTTTTTTGTTTTTAGGCACTTGTACCCACTTCTTTACTGAGGAAAATAGATGTATTTTCCTGAGTGCAGAACAGCACACCCATGAAGTTTTCTCTGCAATGAAACTGTGGCATTGCACAGGAGAATTTGGTGTTGCTAACCAAGAACGCAAGTTGCTCACTGGTAACATATTTATTTTTTTTAAGTAATTGTCATCTTTCTGAGCAGCAGCAAAACCTGGCACATCCTCTCCAGTGGTGTTGCTACCCATCACACATTCACAAGTAGATGAGTCTCATTAAGAAAGAATTTAATCATTCTTTGACAAAAAATGATTCATGGCTCCTGGTGAAAAGCATTTCCTGATCCTGCTGGTAGTCAATTCAATCCCTTGATTCTGCATTGGGAGCTGCTCTGTGTGTTAGCCAGGCTACTAGAACAGTGAAGAAGTAAGCAGGGTGTGCTGGGAGATTTCAATTGCTTCCTCTGCCATACAACGGAGAGATTGGTCCACCAGGATTCCAATGTCTCAATTGCTGAGTTCACCAGGGACAGTTACCACAAACAACTTTTATAATTTTCCACCTTTTTTGGTCTTTTTGCCAAATTGGATCTGTCTGAAAATCCCATGTGTGAAATGCCCAGTCTTTTCAACTTGAAGTTTTTAAGGCAAGTTGCTCTTATTTGGCACCCCAGTTAAAATGGATAAAGATCCATTATATCTCTGTAAACTCTGAAACTCTGTAACTTTGAAAATAATATTTTTACATGAATCTAACATTATTAGTAATTATATTTATATATATGTGTGTGTGTGTGTACATATAGATACATGTAATGTTCAAGTTCGTAATAATAATTTTCCATCCCTTTATCACAATTTTTTAGTGATAAGAGCAATGGTGACCATCATGAAAGCAGCTTTCTTCCCAAAGCCTGAAGACAGCTGGTATACACTGGGAGCAGTCTGGACAGCCACAGGTGTTCCCATGGTGGGCAATGGCCCTAAAGGAAGGAAGACCAGCAAGTAATGAGAAAAAAATCTTGTGAGCATTCTTAAAAACCTGCTCACAGCTAATAAAAGCTGTGCAGTCACTAACCTTGTATCCTCAAAATTCAGTTGAATAAAAGAGAATGATCCAGAATCCTGCAGCTGTTGAAGCTGTGGATATTACGCAGCAGATATTTTTGATTGATTGTACTATTTTGAATTATTGTACTATATATTTTGACTTACTGTGCTATTTATTTTGTGTTATTGTGCTCTTTTGAATATCTGGACTATTTTGAATGGTGTAGTGATTTTGTATCATGTTCCTCTACAGCTGTTAAGTGTGAATGAAAAAAAACATCTCTAAAGGGTAGCAAGCTCAGTTTTGCAAATACAAGGATAAGGAATCAGTGCACTAAGGATTCCTGCTCTGGGCTCTCCCTAAACTGTGTTGTGGTTGGAGAAAGTCAGCATAGTACCTCTAACTACCCTCATTATTTTACATAATGAAGAACCAATTCAGAAGTGACCTAGGAATCATTTGCAAAGGACATTGATGGATGACCTTGGACAGACAATGCTTAGTGATCCCCCACATCTCCCATTTTTGTGACAGGGTGGGTAATACCAGAGATATTAACTATCAGAAACTGTTGCTGGACACAGAGGGAGATGAAAAATGCCCCCAGATCTCTGTATGACTTCTGAGGATTGCACCATAGCTCTGCTGGTACTCCCCATCTTGGTGCCAGTGCTGGCAACATCACACACTGGGAGCAAAGCGGATGGTGATTAAGTTCTTCAAGAATTGTCATTTGTCTGCAAGTTTCACTTCGCCCACAGTATAACCTTATAGCTCCCTTAAATACCCCAAATTATTCTCAAATCTTTCAAATTACATTTAAATCCCCTAAATTATACCCAAATAACATGACAGTAATGGACCTGGGGATAATTACTGCAGTAATGGATTTGGGGAAGATTCCATGTTCTGTCTAAGTAATTTATTGGAATAATTATAATGCATTCTTTATTATTTCTTCTTTTTTTTGGCAGCTCATGTGCTGGTAAGCATAGCTGTTGCTGAGCTCCATGGCGCTGGTGACCAGGATAAGTAGAAATAAATCTCTGGAAAACACCTTTGGGCAACCAGTACCTAGAGTTTTGTTTCAGGGTGGTAACAAAGCTAAAGCCTACTTTGGGCTCCCAGCACCATATCAGAGCCCTAGCAACCCCATTTCCAATGCAAATATTTCCTGCTCCTTGGGCAAAATGAGTACCTATAGCAGAGAAATGCTGACAGCTGCTCCTACACTGTCCCTTTCGCACCATCTGCCCCCAGCAAAATGTGCCCTCAGCCACCACCCAACTGCTGGTATGACACAGCAGCCACCAGTTCTGACCTTGTTCACCTAAAAGTTCACAGTTTTATGCTTTAATTAATCTGATTTATTATTTAATCTTTCCACCAGGGAAGTAACTTCAGTGTGCACTGTCTCTTTGCATAGCAGTGGATTATTTTTGCCCAGTTCCCTTTTCCATTATCACTCTGCATTTCTTTAACTTCTCAGTGATGCTCAATGGAAACAGCTCCATGGTCTGAGCATTTTATCATGGGCCTTAACCTCTATCAGCAACAACAAGGCTGATCCTCAGGGCTCCAAGGAGGATCCACAGATCCTCAGTGGACCAAGTGCTTAAGAGGTATGAACTGGTTTGACAATTGTCTTGTTCTGCATCAGAGTCAGCCTGAGCATGATACGTCCTTGGCACCATGGCAGATAAAGCCCAACCTGAAAAATATTAATATGAAATTTGTCTGCATTTTCTTATTCAATTCTGTTTCTTCCTCAAAGAGAACCACTAAACCAGTTTGCACCTCTTAGGCACTTGATCCCTTGTGGATCCACGGACCCTCCTTGGATCACTGAAGAACTGGATCTTCAGTGACAATCCTTCTGGAAGCACATCCTGAGCATTGCAGAGGAGCTCACTGTCAGAGACAGCAAGCAGTAATGTGTAGCAGGCCCAGGCCTGCAAGGCCTCCTTGGCAGTCAGAAGCCTGAGCTAGGAAATGCTGAGGAGTCACGATGACTGGGCCTTAGAGGCCCCTCTCTGCCGCCTTTTGGACCCTGCTTATCTCTCTGTAAACCTATAGGTCACTTTTCCCTGACCCTTACTATTAGGCAGTTTCCAAAACCCCTGTAGGGTATAAAAACCCCTAATTCTGCCTGGTTTAGTAGAAGAGCTGTCACTGAGAACCTTTGTAGACCAATAAAGAATTCTTTGGAACCTCACACAGCCTTCTCCTCTCTCTCTCAGCATTTGCTGCGGCACCTAGCAAGCTAAAGAGCTGAAAAAATAAAGAGCTGATAATCAATGAGAGCTGATATCACTTAAGTTTGCTTAGGTTCCCTGCAGCTGGGAGCTACTTGGGAATGCGGACGCTGTGCTGAGCCTACGTGAGCTATCCTGGCCAAGGCAGCCCACCAGGCACAGCCCGGCTGGAAGCCGCCTTCAATAGTGATGCTCAAACTTGGAAAACTTGGAGCGCTGGCACCAAGATGGGAGCACTTGCTGTCAGAGACAGCAAGCAGGTGCTGGACTGATGCGCATTAGCACCTTTTACTCCAGATGTGACCGTGAAGGCAAACACAAGCACTTCTATGTGCAAGAACACAAAGCTAATTGACAGTATAGGTGACAAAAATGAGAACAGTCTTGATTGCAGGGCTCTCTCATGCTGTTGAGATAAGAACTGTGGCTCTATTTCCATATTTCTGCTTACAAACTGGTAATGAAATGGCTTTCAAGGCTGTTTTATTCAGTTCCCTACTGGTCCATCCACAGGCTTTGTTGCCTACAACAAACACATAGCATTTTCCCTGCTGTTAATAACAGCTTTTCCCTCTGTTTTTAAATCACCACATTCTTTCTCAAATAATATTTTTCCAGGTCTGGAAATAATTTGGTTTGATCAAAGCATTTTTCAGCAAAGGAGGCAGGGATGAAGGAGAAATATTCATGTCTTTGCAACTAATTGTAAGGGACAATTGCCCTCCCCTCAACCTCTCCTCTCTCAGTCAGTGAAGGAAGGTAAGGCTCCACAGAAGACAATTCAGACCACCTCCCTCTCTGCAAGGATTATGTAGTTGTGTAAACTAAAAGCCAAATCACTTGCATCAGATCTCACAGCACAAGCAATTATCTTTTTTCTTCAGAGACAAAGCAAGGTTTAGATCTGTATGCATGATAAGTATATTTTCAAGCCTTTTTGGAATTTTTTTTTCCTGCTGCTTAACTGCCCTTAGCCCTACAAAACTGTGCCTTACTACATTTAAAATTTGTCTTGATAAATCTTCTGAAGCTCATTCTGCTGTTTGCCAGAGCAGAGCTTTTATGGTACTCTCTTAACTTTCCATCCATCCATCCATCCATCCATCCATCCATCCATCCATCCATCCATCCATCCACTTTATACACCACAGATTGCAACCTCTTGGTCTTTTTTGTCTATAAGCCAGGATAAGCCTAAGCATTTAAGATTTATTTTAATTCCACCAAAAAACTGAAAAGAGCATACAGTTTCTGGCTTTGGCGTGTTTTAGGTGCACTTGCTGGTGGAAAATGATGTTATTTCTGTATACAATCAAGTAGCTACTGGGATGTGTGTCAAATTTTGAAATGAAAATAGGACAATGACAGTTATTTTACTTTTTTAAATGTAGATAATCATGGAATGCATGCTCATCAGAGCCTGCATTCTGGTTAGTAATAGCTGTTTGGAAAAATGCTTCGCAAATTTCAATTTTGAAATTCTGTTTTTTGAACGGCTTATACTTCTTGAAGGGGAGGGGGAAGATGATAAATTGAGATCATAATTTACAATAGATGTGTTACTTCATTTTCTTTTTCCCTTCTGTTTGCATTCAGTACAGAATTTACATAGTAACAGTATTAATGACAAACAGCAAAACTAGATTTAGTTGTGAAAACATGACACTGTTAAACACATGGTGTTTATTTCCTTCCAGTGAACTTTATTGTTTTTTTGACATTAGGATATAATGTGCATAGAAAGTAGCCATGCTGCCAGAACTTGTCTGTAATTGCTCTCATGTTGCATAAATTGATAATAAAATGCTTTTAAAGAAGATGTTATGGTCTCTTGTGTCAATGATCCATGTCTGAGAAAATGCAAATTTTGTCAACAGAATGCAGATCCTATTTGTGTTGAAGCAGCTGATATCAGCATTTAAACAGGGCGTCTGATAGGGTTTTTCTGTGCACGGTATTAATCTGTTAGTGTTCTAAATTAAATTTTGTGTCCTTTGGTCCTTTTTAGACTCAATTTAGCGTCTGTAGATGATTTCGTCTTCAGAGGACAGACTTGCTGAAACAATAAATCAGACACAATGAATTAATCACAGTGTTAATGTTCTCCAGCTAACCCATTGCTTGTGACAATACTGTATTTTGACTAAAAACCAGACATATTCATAGCGAAACAACCTACATATATTCAGCAGAAAAGTAGCAGCTCAGCAATTACCTGTGGTGAAACCACACAACTGTTATCTTACTGGTGCACTTTCAAAGAAATGTTTTTAGATATAGTTGAAATCTATTATTTACAGGGGGACTAGGGGAAGGCATAGAAAAGACTCATTGTGAAGAACTTTGAGGAGGTATGTATATCTTCACCTTGATACGAGATTTTCCAACAGAACAAGCAAGCATGTCACTGATATTTCTTTAAAATATCCTCAGCGATGCTGATTCACAAAGCATTTGTATTCTATATAGGTGTTTTCCTGCCCTGTCCTCACACAGCTTGTATGAGAAACACACATAATTTATCACTGTTTGGAATCTGCCTTTATATAATACTTGTAGTGTTCCTGAATGTGAGAAGTTCTTAATAGAAAAAGTGAATTATTTCTGGTCCAAATAGTAATGTATTTCTCTTAACATCTCATAGTTGTACTCTATGCTGGCACCCTGAGGTGTCAGTGAAGAAATGAAGGTAAGAGAGTAACTGTGGATTAAATGCAAATGATGTGTGTTGTACATTTGGCAGCTTGTTTCATCCTGTCATAAATTGGTTCTACAGCAAGTTTATAAGTACAGTCTCTGAATGACCTGTCAAAAGTTTCATAGCATGAAATGAATCAATTAGTGCTTTTTCATCTATATTATATTTTATTTGTTAAAAGGGTGCAATGAAGTTATGACAGGTAGAAAAAGCCTGTTACAGCAGTCATTTCCTGTATATCTCTAAAAGTGTTCTTGTAACATTATAGTTATAGTCCCATCCATATACAGTGATGGTCACAAGGTGGAAGCTAGAAAATCTGGTAATATTTACTATCTTTGTTTCATGTTTTTGTGAATTATTTGTTTCCTTTTAAATGTATATTACAGAAATTAAACTAAAAAGGTATAGAAAAGTACATATATGAGCACAGTGAAAGGAGTTGTTCTATCTCTCTTACAGAGTCCTTTACAACAGCAACTAAATCTTGCTCATTAAATTGGCTTACTTGAGATGATCACATTTATGTGGACCTGTGACCTCTGATTATATGAGGTGATATATCAATATATTTATACTAACAAAGTTCTACACTGTAGTATAACGTTAAGAAATGTTATGAATCATTATACTAGAT
This sequence comes from Onychostruthus taczanowskii, assembly GCF_017590055.1. Classification (NCBI taxonomy): domain Eukaryota; kingdom Metazoa; phylum Chordata; class Aves; order Passeriformes; family Passeridae; genus Onychostruthus; species Onychostruthus taczanowskii. Next base: position 458,788 of record NW_024498795.1, read on the forward strand.
TGCATCATTTGATACAATGTTTATCACATAGTGTAATTTCTCAGTATTCCAATATTCCAGCTGTTGAAAACCAGATATGTGTGCAAACACACATAGAAAAAGTAAATCCATAATATTTTTAGTAAAACCTATGTGGTTTCTTGCTCTACAAAAGATGAAAATTGCTCTGCAGTTCAAGAAAATTTTAAGCATTCTTGTGGTAGATCTTATTCTCATTTCATGATATTATGGCTCAGCTAAAATTATGTATTGAAGCAGACATAGAAAAAACTTTTTTACAGCATACTTAAAACTCTGGGAGTCTCATGTCATTTCAAGGCAAGTAGAAAGTCAAGTAGAAACCCACTTTACAGTTGAGGAGCTGTTTTAGAAAATGTATGTGAAAAAGTTGTTTATTTAAACCTAATGCTTCAATACTATTAAGCAAAATGCTTAGTAAGGTGCTCAGAAGTGCTGAGAGCTAATAGAATGCTGAGTGGTCCTGAGGAAAAAGTGATATTTAGCAATATTTTTTAAGCATTACCCATGTGTTGGTACTAGCAACCACACTTCTATTAGCTGAAATTGTTTCTCTCTCCTTTTTTTTTTTATCTTTCTGACAATGGAATAGAGATAACTAAAGTAAGGCAATAGAAAGTTGTGGAATTTTTCTAAAATATTCTACCCTTGCATGTTCATCTTTTGTGTAGTAGCATGAGTACTGTACAAAAATTCAGCTGAGTTTGGTTGGTGAGTCCCCAAAGTTGTACCAGTCAGAAAAGATTAAATCTAGATGTCTCAATGAGGTCTTAGAGGTGAAGAAGTCTCTTTTAGATTTTTTTTTTTTTTTTTGAGAGAGCTAGTCTTTTTCATTTGCTTATTAGTTTCTACATTCATTTGGAATAATGTAACATTGTATTTAGATAATGATGTATAATATTAATTTCTGGCTAGGTTGACATGTCTGTGGTCACCAAGCTCCAGTTCTGATACTTCACAATTTATCTGAGTGGTGGAAAACTTGATTATCTAATTCTTGTAGAGTGCTTCAAACATGGCAGAAACTGTGCAAGTGTTAAAAATTAATAACCTCACCTGTTCATAAGAGAAATATTTCCTAATTCTTGTAAAGTGCTTCAAACATGGCAGAAACTGCAAGTGTTAAAAATTAATAACCTCACCTGTTCATAAGAGAAATATTTGTGATGTTTGGAAATATGCTTGTAAAATATAGTTTTTACAATTATCAAATATGTTTGTTTATTTTGGAGCTCTTCTGTTTGTGAAAGACATTTGTGCCTAAGCTGCCATTGCTGCTTACACTAGAAATCCAAAGGGTCTGCATTTGTAAATGTGATTTTTAAGTCCAGCACTTGTAAGCAATAGTCTTACTGGAGGGACAGCACACTGCTCTACCATCCAAAAGTGCTAACATATGTCTCAAGAAGCAGACACGAGTGGCAAAACCAGCATTTATCTACTTAAGGCAGATTAGAACTGGTTTAGAGAAAAAGAACAAAATTGTGCTGGTTTGTCCCAGATGCGAGCAAGATTTTATAATGTTTTGAATATACATTGTTTTCCAAGTGAAAATATTCTATTTCTACTTGTCCTTGAAATCCATCTCATATATACAGTACCAGTTACAGGGCGATTGAGCAGCTGTAATTGCTTCCAAGAAGGATGGGTTTAGAAACAATTTTTAAAGTCCTTTGCCTACTAAAAAGAGACAACTAATTGAAAAAACCTGGGAAGACTGGAAAATGAGATGCATCAGTTCTGTAGTTTCCTGGTATTGATGGTATTAATAGTAGTATTATTATTTTGCTATGAATTCAGTAAGCTTAGTGTTCCAGATAGTGTATTAAAAATAGGCACCCTCAGACTTAACAAGAAGTGGAGAAAATGAACCAAAAATTGGATGCCAAGTGAATCTCTTGTTCTAACATTAAGAAGGATGGGTAGCATTTGTGCTTGACTAGGAATCCACATTGATGCAAATTTACATCCTCCAAATTTGTGATTGCTCATATGAAGGTCATTACAGGTACTGAACACTGAGATGAATATCTGATTGCAGATTGATGTTAATATAGGCCCCATCTGCAACTGGTGAAATGACTGCTCCTAATACTACCTGAAAGTGAAATTCAATGTGCAAAATTTAAGAACTTTTGAGTTTCTTCGTGAGCAAATCACCTTATTTTTAATCTTTCTAGGTCTTAAAATTTTTGTGCTTTTCCAAAGGGGCAAAAAAAGGCATCCTTTTCTTCACAGAAAACAGACTGAATATTCAAACTGGGTATTAAAACATTTCATAGCATGCACTGATCATCTCTCATCTTATTAAAAAGCTGTTGAAAAATAATTTATTATTGAGTTGCTAGCAGATGATAAAATATTCATTTGAGATAATGGCACAATCAGATTATATTTTATTGCTCTCTGTTTATTGGTCTTGGTAAAGGGACAGTGGATTAATTACACTTCTCTTTTACCATCTCAGTAACATGAAGAAATACCACTACTGGGAAAGGAATGACTTAATTCACAGAAGAGTCTTTTTAATTATATCATTTCATGTAATAAAGAAATAGGCATGACTATTCTGTTTCTCATATAACTCATTTTGAAGATGCATCCAGTCTGGCTTTGGAAAAAGGACTCAATGAAGAAGTATTTAAAGATGAAATATCACTGTGCTATTCCTTCTTCATGTACTCAACAATCAGAAACTTACCTTTTTTTTTGTTTTTTTTTTTTTTTTTTTTTTTTTTTTTTTGTTAAGTCACTGCAAATTTGGGGTTCAATCAATTTTCAGATGTAAATAAGATTACTATACTGAAGTGCTTCACTTCATTCTGCAAGGTTTATTTTTCCTCTTATCCTTCCTGCTCTTTCTCTCCTCTTAACAAAATGAAATGCAAAGATCAAGTGAATGTTGCTGCTGATGGAAGATGTCAGAGTGACAGCCTTAGAAAATGAGAACCTCAATTACCCCAAGAAGATGGACAGTACAGACAGCACCAGTGCAAGCTGCTTTTCACTGAACCTTTTACTTTATTCACTTCTAAGGATTAGATAACTGTTTAATTTCAGTGGCTTTGAGATCTGCAGCCTCTCTGCTAAAACTGCTGAGAAGGGAGCCAATTAGTGGCAATTGTGAGAGATTTATGTTGTTGTAAATGATACATGTATCTGTCCACTAGGAACTGATCTGGGAGCATCCTCCCACACACTACATCATCTGCTGTCGTGGCAGTGACAGCCCTCAGCTGCACACAGCTGTGTTATGATGTGTTGGTGGCCTCTGGGTGGAAGGTGTTCTACCCACTCACCTGACACTGGAACCGTATTAGCTCCCTGTTCTGAGTTTCTCATGTGTTTTTGAATTGTGGACTGCTGAAAATCCAAATAAGAGGTAGCGCCGCTTACTTTAGGAAGGAGCTTGCGTTTCAGAGTATCAGAAAAAAAGGTTAAAATGTGCCACAAAATTAATATGCTAGTCCTTACATTGACCTTAACTGCTGTAATTACTTTTACAACTGTTTGGGCAGAATTCCAGCCATACTGTCTCAAATATTTATGTATAATCTATATATCGGGGAACCTAGAAATGCATTAGACGCAATAAAAACCAAGAGACCTTCCAAACCATTGAACTGGCAGCTCATATACTGGATTTTGAGTTAAATGGCATAAAACAAGAGTTATAAGGCACTGCTTAGTGCTTTACCAGATTGTTTCCTCTTGTCTGAACTGCTCTTTGTGGCAGAGCAAGTCATAGCTCCCACTGTGCCTAGATAGGAGGTGAAATGGGAACCTGGCACTGTGCAAGGTCTTGAGGCAGAGGCAGTGGTTTGCCTGTGTCAATGAGATATATATATATATATATATATATATATATATAGATATATATATATATATCTATATATATATATATTTTTTTTTTTTTTTTTTTTTTTTTTTTTTTTTTTCTCTCTCATAGAATGCAGTATTTGCAGACTGTGAGACTGCTTTCAGTTTCCAGATCCCTTATGAAATTCAGATGGGGAAAAGCACCCTGAAGCAAGGGGCTATGTCTGAGTGGAAGCAGTCTGGGTACTGAAGTCTGGTATAACACATCTACTTTAATACTTTTTCAATACCACAGAAAAAAGGTGGAACATATATACCATGACAGTTTTTTTGTTTGATTGGATTGTTTTGTTGGATTTTTTTTTTTTTAAATCTTGAGCTGCATCAGATCTGTGAACACTGAGAAAGTATTTCAGTCACCATGCTTGAGTTTTTCATCCCACTTCTTTTTCTTTTACAGGTCATTAAAATTTGTGTGTGGGTAGTAGAGTCTAGAGGTCACTTTTGTGCTGTAGAGCCTAAACTAGATTTTACACTATTTATTGGATGCTGTTTGATATTTTCTGCTGAGAAGAAGTCATACACAGGAAGAACAGGAAGAACATATGAATTTGATACACTATCCATGTTGCCCTTCTTGGAATAAGCAATATCAGATAATAAAGGACAAATCATGCAACATAAAGTCAGTAGCTGAGATCAAATGAGGAAAACAAGACCTGAATTACATACAAACATACCTTGTTTATAGGCAATTGAGATTGTCTGGAAAAGCAGACTAACTGTTGATAATGTATGCATGCTGTGTTTGGGAAAGAAACTCTTGATTCTGTAAGAAAATCTTAGAGGAAAATCTGATTGAGAAATAAAATATGAAAACATACTCTGAAGAAAGAAAATGTATTTTTTAATGTAAGTTAATTATTATGATTAGTTTTCACTTAAATTAGTTGACCAGTTAAAACATATTTACTTTGTTTTTTTAAATATTTTTGTAAAAATGCTGGATGACCTGAAATGAATTTAAATATGGCAAATTTCTGCATTCATAGCTGTTGTAACTTACCTTTTTTCAACTAGAAAATGACAAGGACTGATGAAGGTCATGCTATTTTATTTTTCTGTTTTGTCTAAGTCTCTTATTTCTCTCTACCCATCTCTTATTGATGCATCACTGAAAGAGGTGGTGGAAAGACAATTTCTTTGTTTGGGAGTGTATTGGCCTCAGAGCACACTTTTGAAGAAACACCAAGAGGAGTCATGTGGAGAACATCATAGACTTTATACAGCAGTGTCAAACAAAAATGAATAGCACCATACAGAAACCTGCCCAAAATGCTGGTGGTACAGAAAGTCTGTCAGAAAAGTTTCTTGCTTTTGGGTTTTTTTTGTTGTTGTTGCTGGTTTTGTTCTTTTGTTCTTTTTTTTCCCCTTTGGTTTTCAGTTTGTTTTTTTTTGTTTTTTTTTTTTGGGGGTTTTTTTTGGTTTTTTTTTTTGTAGCCAAGAAAGCTTAGTTACTTCTTCTTTGCCAATATTAAGGGTTTACTGTAGCACTTTGGGAATTACTCACAGTCATGTTTTCTATGGCATATTTGATTTCACTATAACTGTGTTTCACTCATAACAGTAAATGGAAGCCAGCATGGGAAATCCAAGAACGAAACACACTGACTTTAATGCTAAGTTTTTGACAGTAATAATTGAGTGGGGTTTGTCAGAGGAGACAAATTAGCTGTACCTGGGCTGTGGAAGGGAATATGTCTCTCAGGAGACAGCAGGAGAAGATGTAATGGAAGAAATCAATGGCAATGGCATTCTCATATCCTAAAATAAAATAAATGTGAAACCCACAGATTGTGAATCTTGACCTAAAAAATAACAGTTTTAAAGATTCATATTATTTTAAAGAATTAGTGAGTCTTGTTCTGTGTTTTGTACAAGGAAAGACGTGTGTAATAAGTATAACATCTAATCCATACACTCAGGAATTTCAGTTTACACCAATGTTTCCCACTTCTTTATGCTGTGGTTTAACCCAAGCCGGCAACTAAGTACATACACCCACTCACTCAGTCCCTCTTCCCTGCCCTAGTGTGGTGGGAAGAATTAGAGGAAAAAAAAAAAAAAAAAAAAGCTAAACTTTGTAGATTGATACAAAAATGGAAATAAAGTGAATTAATTAAAATAAAATAATAATATTAATTGTAACAATAATTAAAAGTAATAGTGAATTTCACATTTGAACAGCAGTGGTTTAATCAAACATTTAAATACTTTTAAAACATCCCTTCAATTTCTCACAAGTGATGAGTGATTTTTGATCTTGTAATTATTACTTTTTTGAGAAAATATTTTTTTAAAAAGGTTTTAATATATGTTAATATTCAAGCATCTTTACACATGTAGATAATGTATATATTTCACATATAATTATTATATATTGTGGGTTCTGAATTTCCATATGACATTGCTGTGAGCTTTCCTGGATATAGGGAAGATAGAAAAGATATTTTAAATAAGACTGTTAAAAGATAATGATGCTGTTTGTGAGATTTTAGAATTCTTTTAATTCTGTACTAGACAGAGCACCTAGACAGTCCACTGAATTTGAAGTTTTAATTGGAGAAGTCAATTCTGCATCTCTGAAAAACACCTATGAAATAAAGTTTCACTGGATATTTTTAAATCAGTATTAGTCCTAAAGTTAAATTACATTTGTGTGAAAGAGAGTTACCTGCAGTGCCTTGAACAATTGATCTCTTGGTTCCAAGTAGGAGCCATTGCCTGTAGTTGTTGGGGGGTTTTGTGGTTTGTTGTTCATGTTTTGTGTGCAAGCTATGCTGTCCTCTCTCCCAGCAGAAGAGTCCCCATAATTTTGAGAATGTAGACTTTTTGATCAGTGACTCTCATCTAATTTTTTTTCCTAGACTGAATTTCCATGTGTACCATGGAAGCTTTAAGTCTCACAGGACATTAAAGTAATAGATGTCTACTAAATTGACGTCTAATTGAATATGGTGGGGCATTGTAACTGGGCACTGTAAGGCTGTCCAGGGAGGTTTTGGATGTCCAATCCCTGGAAGTGTTCAAGGTCAGGCTGAATGGGGCTTTATGCAACCTGGTCTTAGAGAAGGTGTCCTTGTCCATAGCAGGGAGGTTGGAACTAGATGATCTTCAAAGTCCCTTCTAAAGCAACCCATTCTCTGATTTAATGACTCTATGACCTTTGCCCAGTGTTACAACTCAAATATAAAATGGAGAAAAAGTGAGAGTATCAGTAGTGGTTATGGAAACCTCTTCTGCGTTAGAAAATACTTCCACAGAAAACACTGAACTCATTAATCTTTGATTAGTGAAACATGGCATTTCCCTTTCAGGAACTGCAAAATTAATGCAGTATCTGAGTGAGAAATGGTAACTCTCAGTAGTGAACTTTCTATGCTCCTCACATGATAAGTACAAGGGGAATACATTCATAGTTATTACTGTCAGTGGAGGATTAAAAAAGTGAGGAAAGCTTATATTTTGCTCAGAGAGCAGAAATATTTTACAACATGTTGGATGGAGGGAAGCAGTAAGTTTAGATTGCAAAGTTGATTTTTCCTTTACTGTCAGCATGGTGGGCAATAGGACATGGGTTCTCAGAGGATGGTTTATATGAATACAGGAAGCTATTCCTCTTGCTATGGTAATAGGATAAACATTGCTTGGAGTGGTAAACTGCTGCATGATTAGAAAGACAGTTTATAATCATGCTTAGCTCAATGAACATGTTTTCTGCTTGATGGTCTTCAAGAAGGCAATTGTTTGAGGTTAAAGAGGTTTCAGATTGTGAATGGGTAATTAAGACAATTCGCCATCTGCCAAGCAGGAAAAAGAACAATCAAAATAGAATCATACACTCCAATGGAGTAGCATAGTAATAGCTGACAGCAATTATACCTGTTGTTCCAGTGATTATTATTTCATTAGGCTCACAACTAAAATGATTCCTTTGCTTGTGTGGAGAGGAGTGTGCCTTCTGCCTACAGCAATCTCTTGATACATATGGTTAGCTGCTATCCTTTTATCACACACAAGAAAAAGGATTTTATATAGAAGAAGGAGTTGAATTTTACTAGATTTTCTCTTGGAGACACTGGTTTATATCTCTACTTTTAGCTGGTCATTTTCTTGATGTAAATCAGCCGTAACTGGTAATGTATTTAAAATTGAGGCCAGCTTGATTAATATTCAGCCCTGATAAATTTGTAGTTTGACCTGGAACCATGTACAATATCCAAAATGTGAAATCATCAAGAAACTGACTTTTACAACAGATCTAAGCTGGACTCCACTGTGCATCATTAGCTGAAGCAGTTTTTTTTCTGTGTCACACTATATGTTTCAGAATCATTTAAGATGAAAATCCAGAAAGAAACTGCATGTTGAAAATTTATGCATGTTGAGACAAAGGGAAAGGCTGAAGGAAATTTATTGAATTCAGTACTTTTCAGATGGCTGGCTTTTCAAATGTGATACAATATGTAACCCCATTGCACCAACAAAATCACAGCAGGCATTGGCTGAGAATAAACAACCATCAGATCTTCAGATGAGAGACACTGGGCAAGCTGCAGGGACTCTTGCATGTGGATAGAAGGATAATAACTGCTTATTCCTTTTACACACTCCCCCACATTGGAAAGTATCTCTCTACCAGATGGAGTAGGAAGGAAAGGAGTGGACACTAAATCTGTACAGTAGTTTTGGTGCTGCATTTAAATTTCCTCATGATACACTATGAAAGTTATTAGTTATCTTGGCACACTGTAAGAGTGCATGGAGGGCAGTGTAATGCAACATGATATATCACTACTCTGCTATACCAGGTTCAAAAGTCCAAAATACAAATAAGCTTCTCTCTGTGAATACCTTCCCTGTATAAATGATCTTTGCGAAGGAATTCAGCAGATTATCCACAATTTTAGCACCTGGATATCTCTAATGCAATAATTAATGACTGGGGTTTTTGACCATCTGTTTTACAAGTATTGTGGCAGGTGTGGATACCTGCTACCCAACACTAAAAGTGGGTTGATGAAAATAACCTTTTTTGCAGGACAATGATCTTCCAATAAACCTTAAGAATAAAGTTGTTTGTGAAAGCTTAAAACCATGTTATTTATAGCTGTATATGTCATGGAAGAGTATAACACATAAAAGTTTAAATGCTTATAAAGGAATCTGTCATATAAATATTAAATACTGATGAAGATTCTGAAGGAGTTATTAAAATTAAACCTGCATTTCATATTTTATTGTCATGGATTTAGGATTTAATTGCAAATCTTTGTTGACAGAATCTGTCATTACCAGTATTCAATAAGGGTAATATAAAGCTCTAATGTAAAAGGTCATGGACCATCTTCTACACTGCAGGAAAAAAAAAATCTCCTTTCCAATAACAGATAATCTCTTTGTTAGGTTGTAATGAGATGGTACATTTAGGCTTCCCCTTTCTCAGATATAGGATGTGTGTGTATGTGTATGTGTGCAGGGTAAAGGATAGAGGATGTCCACTTTTTAACTTCCAAGATTTCTATTGTGTTGAAAACTGTTACAGGATTCATATTTAAGACTATTATTGTTTGTGGAATTAATGTAGTTCTAGTGTCGTAAAATGGATAGAAAGTTAAGGGGATGTAAAAGGAATAAAAGCATTTGGGATTCTAGAGGCAGTAACTTACCTTCTGTTCGAACCCAGTGGTCTATTTTCCATACAGCTCAATTTTATCAGTAAATTATTTTCTTTCTTGTTGATAATTGAACAAAGTGTCATTGAGAGGAATTATTCAATGAAAACTTCTATGTGTTGACTGCCTACTTTTGTGGGTGCAGTAAAGTGATTTCATATCTCCAAAATAACTGTTTTGCTGTATTGGAATCAGGGCCTGGTCCCAGATACACACCTGTGAGGATGAAGTTATTTCAAATTTAGAAGTGTAGAAATATTTTCCCATTGAATTTGTCCTTTCCCATCTTATTTGTCCTTTTCATGCTTCTTACATCAATATAGTTATTCTTTTCTGTCTCCTCTGCAGATGTTAAGCAATGTTTATAGGTGAAATAGAATGGGTTTGCTGTGGTCAAGCCATTCAAATGATTTGATCATTTATAATCCAACAGCTTTGTCTGCTTTAAAACTTTAAAAAAGGAAAAAAATTCTGTATTAGATTAGATATATTTTTATGTAGCTGGATTTTGTTGGCACTGATTATGCTAGTCTGCTCTTTCATGCTTTAATTTAACCTAAGAATTAGTTATTTTCTATTTTAAATTTATTCTCCTACATCATACAGAGTAATTACTATTGCTAATTAGTGCAGATATAGTTCCATTTTATTGGTTTATATCTCTTCTGTTTCAATGCTTATGAATAATTCTTACAGTAAGCTTTAATAGTTTCACAACAAAAAAGAAAATAGTCTTGCTCCACCACAAGTTTCAGATACATTTTTTCTCAGTCACCAGGAAGGTGAAGTGAAATCTGTGGATATGTTTATAGCTGAAGACAAGCTCTTTTGTCTCCTGCTTTTTATGATAATGATGACAATAGTGATGATTTAACCTCTCTATAAACAAATCATTGTTAAGTGGACACTGGTTTAGCATTCAACTGTTGGCAGTACATAAATCACATTTTGCACTTCTGTTTTCTAGGAGTTGGGCATCATTTTTACAATCAGAAAAAGAACATTTGTGCATCTAAATTTAAACTTTCTGTTACAGAAATGTGGCTTTGTATGCAACAAATTCATGTGAGAAAAAGATAGCCTGAGCTCTCATGGAAGAGGAAGGTGATTTTATTATGCAAAATCTCTAGGAAATTTAATTTTATCCAGTTGTACTCCAACACCCACAAACACTAAGATAAGTAAATCCAGCTGCTGTAGGAAGGATCACTTGTGCACAACACATGACAAGAAATGTCATCTGCTAAACTCTCATTTTGCCTTCTGTTTCCCTTTTGATTGGTGATGAAAATATGATTCTTGTACCGAAAATATATACTCTCTAAAACAAAGTTTTTATTACAGTGTGGTCCTTTAGTCTCAGAATTTTGTTTCTCTCTTCTTCCAAAGATTTTTATATTTATGCTGCTTATCATAGCTAGGGTAGCTAAGGGCAAGGGGCACCTAGGGAACCAGCTTTCAGAGATTGTCTGAAGGCTGTTAGCTGTCATCAAAGAAATGTGTATATGTATGTATTTTTAGGATCTGAATTCAGGTATTGCTCTAGCTTCCTTAGAAGTGATCTGCAAACTCTGTGCTACCTGGGTCTAATTTATGAATTCCCTTTTCTTATCATTCCCTTGCTTTCTAAATTCAGCTCACATTGACTTAATTCTATGTTTCAGACTGAATCCTAATAAGTCGTGAGGGTGGCTTCCATTTCAGTTTTAAGACAGGTTGTTATGTTGTGTTCCTGCTTGCTTGGACTGTTTGATTCCAAAAAAGAAATTAACTGGTTTTCCTGATATGAGCAAAATTGAGGGAGCAAATACCCATCAGAATAAATGAAAATGTAGCTAGAATCTGAAGTTCCACTAAGGATCACTGTTCACTACATATAGTTGTGATATTAATAGGCTTCATTACGCATTTCTTATTATTGTTACTAGCTGTTTTGATTCTTCTTCTTGCAGGAGATGGAATTCCTACCAGAAAATTGCTTTTTATGTTTCTTCAACCTCATACTACTCAAGTTCCCACTTTGCTGAATTTTCTATCTTTCTTACTTTCCGGAATTCCTAGCCTTTTAAAACCTCTGTGAAGTAATATAAATATGACTATATTTACTTAATATAGTAAGGAAAAAAAAAGAAACTGAGACATTTAGTATTTTATGACGATATTAGGATCAGAACTGCTATGACATAAATGTAAGATCCTTGCCACTAGAAGTTCATTCCTTTTTGGAAATTAGTTGGGTATTTGGGACCTGCAGTCTTTCCTGTTTCTGAACACTGATGATGTAGTAACACTTGCTTTGAATACACCCTTACTATCTTTAGCCTCCTCACTTATCAATTTTGCCTGAAGTGCAATCAGGGTGAGTCAGATGAACTCTTACTATGGAGAGGTGACTCCTATAGTATAGCCTTTGTAGTTCTGTTTCTATTTCTTTTTCTTTGTTTCTTGCAACAGCAATAAGAAGCTGATTAGTAAATAGTAGTGAGAAACCTAATTGTGATAAACTAATTGCACGGTTAGTGGAATAGGTATACCAGAAAAAGAAGAAATAGAAAGTAAATAGTAATATGTGAATAAACAAAACACTACCAAAGAAGAGTTACTGAAGAAATAGACAAAGTTCAGATTTTCTGCCTTTAGGGAGAAATATGATAGATTCATGGGATAAGTATGCATGTAAATTGTAGGCTGCCCAAGTATAACAGTGATATAAAATTGTAAACCAAAGAAAATACTTGATATGTAGCCTCAGTTTTTATGCTGCTCAAAAATCCTCCTGAACCTAATTTGACTTTTTTTTCTCTCCTCATTTTGAAAGCATCCTTTCTCTAATGCAGGCTGTTCTTTGACACATGGAAAAGCTTTAGTCTAAGTGTCTAGGCATAATTCAGTTTTCTCTTGGCTTATGCTTATCTTAACAATATCACAGTTGACAGTTTTCCTTTCTGTGATTTATACCTGTGTTTTAGGCTTTTTATTACACCATGGTGTGGGATTGGTGACAGAGACAGGCTAAATGAGTTTCACACAGCTTCCATATCTGGAAGCCTACTCTATCTTTTTTTTCTTTTTTTCTTTTTTTCTTTTTTTTTTTTTTTTTTTGGGGGGGGGGGCTTTTTTGTTGTTGTTGCCAAGGCCCAGATTTCTTTATTTCTTTTTGCAGATAACAGAATGAACATCTCTAGCATCAGCACTATATTTCCTTCTCTCCCAGCCTGTCAGCCTCTTTTCCCATTTTTGTTAGGCATTTTCTCATAGCAGAAAAGAAAACTGAATAATTATTTTACATACTAAATTCATTTACTCTATTTTCCATTTTGTGTATGCACCTGTAATTTACTTATTAGCAAACTACCTAAGTAAAATTGTCTTTTAAAACAAACAATAATGATTCTAAAATTATGTGAGCCTCTGCATGCTGTTTGAAAAGACTAGCATGGTTAAGAACAGGTAGGTGGGTGTGGAATATTTGATTCCTAACCTTGTAAAAGCATTTAGTGTGAGGAAGCCTGGTCTGCTTTCACAATTATAGAATAATTTATAGACAAGTTCCCTGATTTTCTCATGAAACTGCTGTGATATTCTGAAATCTTAATTAAAGCAGGTCATGTCTCTTCATGCTTTTTATAAGCTTAAATTCAGCTTTAATTTTCAAAAATTCTTGTTTACTTTTCCTCTTTCCTGTTTGCAGCCTTTTTTTGAGTGCCATGTCCTATCATTCTTTTTAGTTTGGGAAAACTTTGTTAAATGTATATCTGCTTTCAAAATTTTCATTGTGGGGAATTATAAAAGAGGTTAAACTTGGTACTAAGCATGCATCCATGAGGAAGAACCAAAGTTTTAGCCCATTCTTGTTCCTTAGAGAAACATAAAGGCCATTTCAGCTAGGCTTTAATCATCTAGTACTTCCAGTGATCCAAGGAGTACTCCACAAGTGCTCATTCTAGCTTCCTGTCTGTATCATACCCAGGTTCCAGGATAAATGAAAGGAAAATTAGTATCCACTGTGATAAAGTCTAACCCTGTCCAGAGGAGATTGACCTTATCCATAACACACCATGATTGAGCCCTACTCTTCTCTGAGAACCCAACACTGGGGGACTAAAAGCAAATGGGTTATTTTCTTGCCAAACTAGGCATATCCTGTTTGCAATATTCTCTAAAAAATCATGTTAAAGCAGTATGACACATCCATTGTTTAAACAGATGAGGTTTTATAAGTTTATGCAATATTAAAAAATGGTAGATTGCACCAGATCACCCCACTGAGAGTGATCTGTGATTGCATTGTACTGCACACAGTCAGTTCACTTTTCTTGTATTTTACATTACAAGGAACTTTCACTTCGTGGGTATATTTGGTGTAAATCTATTGATTCTAGTACTTTATCTGGTCAGAGCCAATATATTTTGTATATAGTCTGTGTTAGAGCTTAATTCTTGTAATTATTTAGAGTAGTATTACTCATTGCAGTTAATGTGTGCAAGTCATGTCATTAATCCAGTTACAGCTCTCAGTTCAATCTATACAAATCACACATCACAATAATTTAATTACATTGTCAGTCTGCATCGCATCGAATTTGTGAAAATCTCCAAGTTATTTAACTCTTAGCAAATGATGGTAAAAATGTGTGCCTTTTATACCTGGACACCAGAAACCCAGTCTCACCTAATGGGCTTGGAAACATGCTGATATTTTTTCCACACTGGCAAGTTAAATAGGACATTATAATGAGAAAGTAATGTTCTCAAACTGAAGAAAAGTTTTATAGCCTCAAGGACCAAGGGTCCACGTATCTAAAAATAATTTTGGAAATATGCATCAGTAAAGTGATTCTTGCTGACAGAAGCTGTTTTGCTTCTTTACAATAGATGTCAAAATCTAGAAGCTGAATTTGAATGTCTTGATCTAATTCATACGGTGGTGCTGTGAAGTACACACAGGTCTCATAAGCTTGGAAGGTCTATGGAAGATTTTGGAATTCTGTTTTGTGTGAAAAAATGATAAATATTCATGGATAGCAGACACCAACATGTAAAAGGTTTTTTAGTCTCAGTAAAATCAGAGTGTGATTCTTATTGCTTATGGGTCAGTGCATCAGTAGTGACAGTCTTAAAGGAGTGAATTGTATTTGCCATGAAATAGGCATGCTTACATTTCTAGCCTTTGCATCTCTCCAACAAAATAATTACTGCAGTTTTGATCACTTTTTACTTAATTTCCAAATGAGGGAACTCTTGTAAGGGAAAGTCTTACTCATTTCACCTCTGTGTTTAATGACTACTACAACAAGAAAAGCATTGTTTTTCCATGATAAAAGCTCACTTCTGTGACTACTTTCTGACAATATATACAAGGACAAAGAGTCCTTGACCTGGATTTCAGTGTGTGCTTTGAGGTATCAAACTATGCAGCATGTGCACAACCATCCCTGCCACGATTGTCCTAAATAATCAGAGTATCCTAAGTATCAGAGGAGCTCAGTAAACAGCCTTTGCCCAGCACCTTAGTGCTCTCACACCACTAACATTTGTATGTATATTTCTTAAAATATGAATATGGGAAATTTTAACAAAATCCTGAGTTTTAAAAATTTTATTATTAAAAGGTACTGTAAATGTGAACTCATCTTTAATTAAAATTGCAATGGAAAATCTTTGAACAATTCTTGTTTCCTTTTATTCTGAAACTGTGTCTGTACCCTCACTATAAGCCAAACAAAAACATGTGGATTCTAGAGCTTTATACTGCTTTATACTTTCTACTTTACAAGCTTTATTCTACTTGTAAGTAAAAGCAAAGAGCTATTTGAATAAGTTAAGGTGGTTACAGGTCTTCTCATACATCTCTGGCTCCATGGAAAAAAAATCTGCTGTGCAGTGCAGCTGGATCTATCCCTAACAGCTCCAATTGATGCCTGCAATGTGTCTGGAGAAGTAAGAAGGGATATAGATACTCAGGCAAGTGGGAGACCCAAGGGATAGAAGAAAGCAGAGCATACTGGTAATTATGAGATGGTAGGTGTCATAGGTTTTATGACGGCACATAGAGCAGCATGTAAGGACCCTTCTTCTAATTGAATGGTGGCTCTAGGAGTGCAGTGGCTGTCATTATCTTCCACACGTTTTTATCACATGCTTTGAGAGAACCAAGATAACAGCATTCTCTCATAAAGAAAAAGAAAGAAGCCATTTCTCAAAGCAAAAATAGTGTTCTCTTGCTACCTGGCTGGCATTTCACCTTTTTCTACACTGAGTTATTTTTTTTCTATTTTAAATACTCCTATATGCAAATTGAAAATTTATTAATAAAGAAAAAAATAATTGGCATATTTGAAACCTCAGACAACTTGATCCTTTAATGCTCATGTGCTACATCAGAGACATGCATAATATATTTAGATTTTTTAAAATAATCCAACATCTGTTACTATTCTTTATAATGTTGATTGAAGGTAGTGATAGATTTATGCTATTTGTTTCTGAGATAACATATTTTTGTGAGTAAGGACACCAGCTCCTTCATAATTGCTTGGTGTTTTATTTATATTTGGATCCTTTGTGTGACTTTTGGGATGGTTGTATTCTTTTCTGAAGGATCCTTTATTAGAGCACACAATTTCTTTATATAATGGAACACTCCCTGAACAAACACTCATTCAATGGATGGTGTTTTTCACAAAATATTGCAATTTATATTACTGTATGACTTAAACCTCAAAATATGGAGAAAAATAATGCTGTTTTGACACTGCATGAAGACAACACCACCATTTTCCTGCTCACACACATAAAACTTATCAAATATAACATAAAAGTAAGGAAACAGGATATCAACAAAAGGAGTGAAAGGAGATAGTGAGAATGCATTGATCAGCAGGATGATCTCAGCTTATCAAAAGCTTTGTTAACTTTTTTCAGCTGTCACAAGAAAGCAGCCTACTAAGAGGAGAAATAAAAAAAATGATGGTGAGTCACTCAGTGGATGTTTATAGGTACTTTCTCTTAAAACACAGGAACATTGTGACAAAATGTGCAGGGATTTGGAATAAGTGATCAGTAAGTGTAATGTCACGGGTTGATTTAACAAAAAAAAAATCCCAAAAACACAGGATAGAGAATGAGAGGTGGGTAGGAAGTAAGGACACAAAACTTGTCTGAAAGTCTTTGTCCCCAAAGTGATATCATGGGTGAAGGTGTCATCAGGGACAGCTGCAGCACCCACATTTCTCATGAGGGGTCTGCAGATGAGGGGATGCACATCTTCGGCCCAGAGAGTGGGAGGCATGCATGCAAACCTGCAACAAGTGTACATGTGGCTGTGTGTGTACATGGTGAGACCATTTCAGTATTAGTCATGAAAGGATGCTAATAATCTTCTACATTTAAACACACTTTGTGGATTGTCTTCTTGTTGTGGTTTAACAGTTTTGTCATAGACACTGATCTTGTGTGCACAGCTTACTGATTGCTGGTTAATTGCATATCAATAATAAATCAATAAATTACATCAATCCTGATTTGTTTTAAACCATGTGTACTGAGGAGTTTTTCCTCTGTGTTGAATAGCTAAGAATAGCTCCCATGTAGAGAAAAGTGAGGATTGAAAACTGTGAAGAATAGGGTCTTCTCTTGCTCAAGAGGTGGTGACTTGGAAAAGCGTGGCTAGCAAAACTTGAAAAGGAAGTTTAGAGAACTAAGAGATTTGAGGAAGGGATGGTAAAAGACACAGAGAGACACTTGCACTTTGACGACAGAAAGGGACATCAGTTTGAAAAAGAGAGGACAATAACAGTGGAAGTACAAAGGGATCCAGGAATGCACTGGGAGTACAGAGGAACGTAGATGGCTTCTAAAACAAGAGTAGATCAATAGATTATCATGTGAAATAATAGAGGGAGAAAATGTGGGATGAAAGGGGGGGAAGAAAGGAGCAACAAAGGATTTGTTTTGCGGTTTTAGTTTGGTTTGGGTTGGGTGTTTTTTTTCCTATTTTACTTCTGCCACTGACCAGTAGGATCCAATTCAGGGAAAGATATAGGAACAGGTTTTTTGGGAACAGTTCAGAATTGAGTTGATGGATTTAGTTGTATTGGGAAAATGTATTTATTTGGAAATAGGATTTAAAAAAAAAGAAAATGCATTTGAAATCCAGAGTAGCAGATTTTTTAAAAAACATAATATAACTTGATTAAAAAAAATCTTTATATAAAAATATTTTTAATATATTTTAATTTATTAAAATATATTCTTTAAAATATGACAGGCTGCTGTCCAAAATACTTGGACTTCTTTTTCTAACATATGTAACCAGATACTATCATGATGTTAAAAATAAAAGCAGAATGTCTGGGAAGCAATAGATTTTTCTGAATCTTACCTCTGACACTTCGGTTCTTCAACAAGAATAGGGATTTAAGAGTTTACAAAGATGACAGTGGTGGTTTGTATAGTTGATATAATTTTTGAACACTGAAATTGTGGAAAGTTAAATTAATGACTTCAGAGTGTCTTGAAGAGCTGTGTGTCAAGAATGCACTGTATTCTAGGTGCCCTGAGAACTGCCTTCTCCCTTGTTTGCCAAATGAGGTCTTTCTTGTCAAATCTCCCATGTCAAAATCCTTAGAATGCTTGAAATATCATTTGTTATTAATTTAATGACATGTACTTTTCATGACCCAGTTTAATTTACCTTTATATACATAACGACCTATTGAAAATCATGACCATATTACAAGATTCTGCTGCATAAACCAATGTTAATGAAATGAGAAATGGTTAAGTGAGTGGGAGGAGAAGAAGCAGAAAATAAACAGAGCAGTTATTCCCCAGTGAGAAATAAGAAAGTTCTGTTCATCAATTTGCATGGTTTTGATGCAAAAAAAGGAGAGAAATTGTTTCATTCAAATGGTCGTTGCTTTAAGTTATGATGTTCAAATGAATGAATAAAGCTATAGACCAAGGTAAATTCCTAAAAACTGAAGCTGCAGAAAGTATCTGTGTGAACTGAAATGAAAGTATCTTGTCCAGTGTTATTAACAGTCAAGAAATGCTAAAAAAATATTGTTTACTTAGCTACTTTTAGAACAAGCAGTATGAAAAAGCAAAATTGATGAGTACTTTGACTAGTAATGAGAAGCACTGTAGTGGTACAAGCTACCAAGTATTGTTGAAAGACTGACAAGAACTGATGTATTTTTGAAGGAAAGACATAAATATTTTGGCCTGAGGAAGATGGAGACTTCATGTATTATAACTTCAAAAATACTTTCACTCTTGTGGACAGAGTAGAACATAGAACATAAAATAGGAATCTATCAAAAATTTTCTGTTATCACGATACCCCTCTGAAAGGAGTGCCAGGAAAACACTATCATAATCACACTTTGTATGTTCATATAAAATATCTTTTTGTATGAAGTTTTGTAAATACTGGCAGAAATATATGAAATTGGAAAAAAATACTTTCAAGATATTCAAAATATGCCTCTTGCTTTGCATTACAGTTATGAACACATATGTATTAGGAAATACAAATGCCTCATAGTATTCAAATAGTGGATATCAAAGCATGTAGATTGTTTTGACTTTCTAACTTTTAGTGTTAAAATACCTTGAAGGTGTTTCTAAGATAAAAATAGAACAATGGAGACACAAAATCAGACACCATGGTGAGGTCCCAAGGTGCTAAACTAGTTCTACAATTGTATGGCCAGTTATTTTGAAAACAAGACAAAACTAAAACAGGCTTTGTTGCCAAATATTTTTTCTTTTGACTTTTCCAAGAGCAACATCCAAGAGCAGTTCAGTTTTCTGAAGAGCATTGACTTGTCTGGTGTTGGAAACTCTCCTCTTGAGGCATTACATGGAACATTATTATGATGTCAGGGAGTCACTACTAATAAGAATTAATTGTTTGACAATAAAGATTTAGTGACCTTAGTAAGACTGGGAAGTAGGAAAGATTGAAAGTGCTCTTTTATCGATAGTCACGTGTGGTGTATCTGATGGACTGATTGCCTTGAGGGAGTGTTATGGTGAAAGAGACAAAGCCTATTTCACTCTTAGCACTTAGTCAGCTGGCAAGCTGCATGAACTATTACAACCACTGGTTGTTAAAGCCAGTGATCTCACCAGGAACAGGATTTCTTGAGGCAGTGCTTTAGAGAAAAATAGAACTCCTCTTCAAAGTGTTTGGTCATGTTTTGGTCATGATAATAAGAAAGACACACCTGAGCCTGTGTTTGCCTCCTAAGTTACTTGAAGACACTCTTATATCCTTCTTCACTGAATTACACACCTTCTTGAAAAAAAAAATCCAGCATTCCATGAGGTTGGCCATTGACATCACCTGCTCAAGACTACCATACAACTCCATAAATCTCCTCTGATTCATGCATTGTAAATGTTGAGCTGTGGGACTTGTAAATTTTATAACTGCACATTTTCAGCTCATGAATTCATAACTAGACATTTGCAACTTCCAAATCTTATTTAAGAACTGTGACCTTAATATGTAAAGACTTTATGCACTACGATGACAGTAGAAAAAATTATTTGATTATTGTGCAAGCCTATTACATTTGTCTCTAAAAGTCTTAGAGCAGACAAGAGCATTTTATTTATGAAGTTTCAGTGCAGTTAGATTTTTGTCTGGGAGTTGTATGAAATTAAAACTCAGATGATAACACTTTTAAGGCAAAGACGTCTGTTGAATGTAGACGTCTATTGAATTAGATAAAACTAAATAGCATAAAAATTATTATGTTAATATTTGTGATGATTACAAAAAAAATATTGCTAACCCATAAGACACAAATTCCTTTGTTCATCTGTCTAAAAGTTAGTCCTTATATACAAAATTCCTATGTTCAGCTATCTAAAAGTCAGTCCTTATAAGTTAATATTCTGCTATTTACATAAGGTTTATGAAGACCTCTGTGTTTAACTTGAATTAGGGATAATTATGTTAGTCTGTATCTTGGCATGTTTCAGTTTTGCATATTCATGCAGAATGTTTGATATTTTGATTGAACTGAGACTAGGCATACCTCAATATCTAGAAACAGGCTGCTTTGGTAGGATTTATGAGACATTATCAGAAGTGAAGAACTGAGATAAGCATCAATTGTAAGCAAAAAAGAGAAAAAAATCTGAATAAATCAGCTACATAAAAAAGTGTCATAAAAATAGGTCAATTGCATGTAGAGACAGATGCATTCATAAGAATGAAGTCACAAGTTCAAGATTTTGCCAAAGGGTATAAATGTGTTCCTGCAAAAGTTTCCCTTTGCTGCCCAGTGTGTCACAAAGACCAGGATCTTTCTGAGCTTAGCCAAGGGTGGACTTAAAGCTCTTCAGTACCTGGACCTGGGCCAGCAGTGAATGCCTGTATATTTGGTTCACAATGAATGTGATTTTTTCTGTCCTTTGACATAAGAAAATGAACTTGTACATACATCTTGAAGAAAGCAGCTGTGGGAGATAGTAATGCCTGTTCAGCCCATTCCTTTCTTAATACATAAATAACTAAAGGCAAGGGGGGCATTGAAATAATCATGATGGTTCTGTGTTTTCAACAGGACTATTACATATTTGAAGGAGAATGTTAATTGCTTTGTCAAACCTGTTTGGTAATGTGTCAGAGAGACTCTAAACTATGAGTGTTCTCAGATAAAATAAGAAGTAAGCAAAAAGAGCTTGATCAGCCAAAATTGAATCAAGACTTTATGGGTTTTAAAAAGCCAATGTAAAGGAAAGTAATTAAAAAGCCAAAGTAATGGAATTAGTTAAAGCCTGAAACTTCACTAGTGTCTTGCATGAAGAAGACTTTTCTGAGGTTAAGTCTTTCTCAGATCAATACCAAAATTGCCTTTCAAGAGACAAGCTCTAAAATTAAAATATATGATTGCTTTTATTTGCAGAGGTAATCGCTTTGAATTCTCACTTCTGATGTTTTAGATTGACAGGGTTTCAGATATATAAAAGTAATAAAACATATGTTGAAAATGTGAAAGTGTATATTTTTTGGGCACAAAGTACAAATGTGCCATTATTATGAGTTATGAGAGAGAAAAAATTGAAAATGCTTAAAATGTTCTGACTTTTGTTTACAAACTCAGTTTCACTGAAAGTGTTGTTGGGCAACACTTAAAATTCTTGTATATCTTTTTCTTTTCCTAAACAAAAGGAATATAAATATCAACTGCATGTCAAGGTGAATTTCAGTGTATTTTTACATGGGTTGCTTACTGCTAGAGATTTTTGTTGGCCAATACAATGCTTGGCATAAATTAAGCAATTGTGCTGTATTGTAGTCACCATCAGTGTTCCCTCAGTCTCTCAGCAGAAATTGATTTTAGACATGAAAATAATCTTTGGCTGAAGTGAATTCTGCTGAGACAATTAAAAAAAGAAAGAGTTTGGGTCAAGAGTTCTGATTGTCTTTTCGTAATAATACAGTATTGCTTACTTTTGAACGAGTTAGTTTAAACAAAAAATCATTCTATATTTATAGACGTAGTTTCTAAAACTTTTTTGCCATCTAACTCACTTAAAAGAATGTCTGAGAAATAAGCCTCTTAAAAGAAAACGTTTTCTCCAGGCTACCCTAAAGCATACTGAATAATTCATGCAAGTCATTGAAATAAACACAATAAAGAATGAAGAAGTTAAATAAATACACTTCTCTGAGCTCTGAGTTTGTATATTTAACTATTTGTTCTATGTGCAAAGTTTGGTCTTGCAAATCTTGATATTGAGAAATAATACTGGGGGGAAAAATGTACTAAGAGGATTTTTTCTTTATATCTTAGCTTAAAATGCAGTAAGCAATTGAGAACAGACCTCTTGAAAGGTCAGTGATAAGACCATCTTGACTGGAAACATTTTAAGCAAATCATAATGTGATTTTTTATTTTCTTCTTCCTGGTGCTAATTCTCAGGGACCTTTTTTAGTTTATGTATAGTATTAGCTATGTACAATATGTTTTTTGCCTTGTTTGAGAAAAGATATGACTGCCAACAGTGGTAAAAATCTAACATTCCCAGTAACAATCTACATTTACTGTAATAGCTAAAAGTCTAAACCCACCACCACCCCCAAAGAAAAACAACAAACAATCAAAAACCCCCACCCTGAATCCTAACATCTTCTTTAACATACTCAGTCAAAATCTAGCTCTATGAATTCTCAAATTGTTCTTTCATTCTTATTTTTTCCCAATTTCACACTTAGGAAAATATCCCACAATAGTAAAAAAACCCAAACCACCACCAGGAACCACCACCACACCCCCCCCCCCCCCCTCCC